>NC_042620.1:189541800-189850615 GCF_901001135.1 Rhinatrema bivittatum | reverse complement strand
ACCCTCCCATGCAGGCTAGTTATATGCACAGCTCTTGGTGACTGGTGCACCTCCAATAAAGTCTCAGCCACTAAACTCTGTAGCTCCTTCCTTCACATGTCTTCTTCCTGCTCTGACACTGAGTTTTGAGCGACGGCCTTGTCTAGGCAGTGTCTGGATGGTATGATACAACTTCCATTTCCTCACAATTGATCCAACAGTGCTCACTAGGATATCCAAACACTTGGATATTATTGTGCAGCCTTTTCCTATCTTGTGTATGTCTATAACTTTATCTTTAATTTCCTTGAATGCTCTCTGGTCTTCAATTTTTCATCTTTCCTTCAAATTCACAGTCTGACCAATGGTATTGGAATTAAGGGGTCTTTTGTCCAGAAAAGCTGATTTGTTTTAATTATTCACAGGTAAAGACCAATTGTATGCCAATTATTGGGGCAATATCTTCCATCTGTGTAAACTTGGAGCTTCCACAGCACAGAGGCTGAATTCTTATGCAAGCAGCATTTTTTCAGTTTTTTAATTTATTTTACAAAAAATGCAGAGAATTTTGGCCAAAATTGTGTCTTATCTGACTACAAATCCTTATACCACATTAAAATTGGGTCACTCTGATGTTTTCTGGCAAACTCCAGACATGCCATGTGTTTTGTTTTGGGGTTTTTTTTTCAGTATTGGTTTCTTTCTAGCCACCCTCCCATGCAGGCTAGTTGTATGCAGAGCTCTTGAAATGGTTGACTGGTGCACATCCAATAAAGTCTCAACCACTAAACTCTGTACCTCCTTCAAAGTCATTGTTGACCTCTCTGTGGCTTCCCTCACAAATCTCCTTCTTGCTCTGACAATGAGTTTTTAGGGACAGCCTTGTAGGAAGACCTATGAGGAGAGGCTGAAGGATCTGAATATGTATACCCCGGAAGAGAGGAGGTGCAGGGGAGATATGATACAGACCTTCAGAGATATGAAACGTCCTAATGATGCACAAACTTTGAACCTTTTCCATTGGAAAGTAAACTGCAGAATTAGAGGTCCAAAATGAAACTCCAAGAGGGACGACTCAGAACCAACATCAGGAAATATTTCTTAACAGAGAGAGTAGTGGATATCTGGAATGCCCTTTCAGAAGTGGTAGAGAGGACAAAAATAGTAAACACATTCAAAAGGGCATGGGATAAACACTGCGGATGCCTAACGGCTAAAGGTTGGCAACGAAGGAAAGAGAACAGAAAGTAACCTACATAGAATGGTAGTTACTATCCTTAAGAGAAGACATGAGGATTACTATGCTTAATCAATTAGCCTTGATGCTTGTGATGGAATTGTAACATCACTAGCTGATTTGATCAGGAGGAAAAAGGGAAATTGGATTCAGAAGATAGCCAATGCTGGGCCTCAGCTTTTACCTTCCAGGTACTGATGCGTAAACATTAGGGATAAAACACAGAACTGCTTCTACAGCCAAGTCCAAAATCAGAGCACGTTCAAGCAGCATTGTCAGAATTAAGAATGCTGCTCACCCCATAAAAATGTTGCTAACAATAATTTTGTATATGTTGCTACCCGTAACATAAGGCTTGGGGTAACCTGGCCAGAGCAGGAAAGGGAAATGAGACGCTATGCCATATAAATTTCAATTTCTTGCTCAAAACCTGGTTACAGAAAATGGTTTTCGATACATTGGAGGCCGGGGTCATGTATGGAGCAGTAAAAGGCTATATATAAGATGGCCTACATTTGTCTGTAGCAGGAAGGAAGATGCTAAGTAATAAATTCAAATCTTTGTAGAGTTGCTCGTTGAGTATTAGTTATATATAATATAACAACTTAGGGATTAGTAAAGTAAAAGCTTAAGATTTTATTTTAGTTTTAGTGATATAAAATGGTTTTTGTGCTTAAATCTGTTTAGTGTGATTTGTCAATACATTATTGCTTCAGATACCGGGTAGTTTTAATTTTTAATTATTTATCTCTATGGCCATTCATGTCTGTGACATTATCATTTACATAGAAGAAGCTATGAGTGCACTGATATTTAACTCATTGTTAATAGGTTATTTTCTGTTTTTATAATTTTCAGTTTTTAGATGTGTGTATTATGTCTCTTTCATAGTCCGAATGTGAGACTTTGTTTTTGAAGAACGCCATATAAATGACAACATAGCAGAGGATTTTTCTTAGTTGCAGTGCTAGTTTTTGCGAGATGTAAAGTAAAAATTTTTTTGTAGAGCTGCTCGTTGAGTATTAGTTATATATATCACAACAACTTAGGGATTACTAAAATAACAGCTTAAGACTTTATTTATGTGTTATACTAAGTTTTAGCGATAAAAAATGGTTTTAGCGCTAAAATGTGTTTAGTGCGATTTGTCAATATTATTTTGTTTTATTTATCAGGCAGTTTTAATTATATCTGCATTGTTATTTAAATGGAAGAAGTTATGAGTGCACTGATATTGAACTTACTGTAATAGTTTGATTGCTGTTTTTATAATTTTCAGCTTTAGATGTGTGTATTATGAATATTATTTATAGTCTGTACGTGTGATTTGATATGCATATGGTTTCTTAATATTATTTATTGATATATTTGTGTATACGAGACTTTCTCTCATTTTATGTTTTTTAATGATCATTTTTATTAACAGCTTTACTGCAACAACTAATGGTCAGATTGATATACTGATATATGTAGCTGTGAGTATACGATTACAGCATAAAGGTAATGATTTCAGTGTTTTCATATATTTTTTTAAAACTATTTTTTAAAACAATTTTTTTATAAAAATGATGTTTGTTTTAAATAGTAGTAGGTTTAAAATAGAGTGAATGGGTCACGTTGCACATTAATGATTTAAATATGTATGTTATATATGAATATTATGAGTGTAGACTATTATGGTAGAGTTACATAGAGATGAGCAATCATCCATTTTCTAGCAGATTGTTTATAATTTTTAATATAGAGCATGTTTGTGGTAATATCTATTGTTCTTGATTGTTTTAGCCCCTGATGCAGCCTTTTGGCGAAACTCAGCTTGTATTTTGAGTCGGGCAATTCTAATAAAAGTCTTTCCACGGTGTAAGGTAGTCCCTTCTGTTTTTTTGCCTTGGCTACGTGGGACCACCTTCCGGTTTGTTTCATTGGACCTACATTTGTCTGTAGCAGGAAGGAAGATGCTAAGTAATAAATTCAAATCATGGGGAAAGTTCTGTCAGACAAACCCGATTGATTTTTTTGATTGGGTAACTAAAGAATTGGATCAAGGAAGAGCGCTTGATGTGATCTACTTGGGTTTCAGCAAAGCTTTTGATACATTCCTGCATAGGTGGCTTGGGAATAAAATGAGAAGCTTAGGTGTGAGCGACAAGGTGGTGACATGGATTATAAACTGGTTGACGGACAGAACACAGCGTGTGATGGTGAATGGAACCTACTCTGAAGAGAGAACAATGTTTGGCAGAGTGCCGAAAGAATCTGTGTTGGGACTGGTCCTGTTCAAAATCTTTTTGAGCGACATTGTGGATGGGATTGACAGTAAAGTTTGTCTATTTGCAGATCATACAACAGACTGGACATGCCGGAAAAAGTAGAGAGAATGAAACACAATTTAAGGAGGCTTGGTTGAAGATATGGCAGCTGGGATTCAATGCAAAGAAGTGCAGAGTCATGCATCTAGGGTGTGGTAATCCAAAAGAGCTGTATGTAATGGGGGATGAAGAGCTGTTGTACACAGAGCAAGAAAGGGACCTTGGGGTGATAGTGTCTAGTGATCTGAAGACTGCGAAGCAATGTGACAAGGCAATAGCTAAAGCCAGAAGAATGCTGGGCTGCATAAGGAGAGGAATAACCAGTAAGAAAAAGGAGGTTATAATCCCCTTGGTACAGCTCATTGTTGAGGCCTCACCTGGAGTATTGTTTTCAGTTCTGGAGACTGTATCTCAAAAGGAATAAATTCAGGATGGAAACAGACCAGAGAAGGGCAACCAAAATGGTGTGGGATCTCCATTAAATGGTTTATGAGGAGAGGCTGAAGGACCTATATATGTATACCCTGGAAAAGAGGAGGTGCAGGGGAGAGATGATACAGACCTTCAGATACCTGAAAGGTTTTAATGATGCACAATTGACAAACTTTTTCCGTTGGAAAGAAATCAGTAGAACTAGGGGGCATGTAATGAAACTCCAGGAAGAACAACTCGGAACCAACGTCAGGAAATATTTCTTCACGGAGAGGGTGGTGGATGCCTGGAATGCCCCTTCCGGAGGAGGTGAAGACTAAATCATTGAAAGATTTCAAAGGGGCATGGGATAAATATCCCTAAAGGTTAGAGGATGGAAATGAAGAAAAGAGTGCACGGGGTAACTTGCTGATGTGGCGGTTACTACCCTTAACTAATAAGCCTGAAACTTCTGAGGCAACTCCAACATTACTCTCTGCTTCAATGGCAAGGAGGAAAGAGGAAAAAGGGAATTAGATAGAAGATGGAACAAAGAAAATAGTGCATGGGGGTAACTTGCTGGTATGGCGGTTATTACCCTTAACCAATAAGCCTTCATACTATTGATGCAACTCCATCATTCTCTCTGCTTCAATAGCAAGAGATGACGGGAATTGGACTCAAACAGCAACCAACCAGGCCCCATTAAATAAGAGAAAACTAAATTCTTCTCAAAATTAAATATGATGATGATAATACAAAGACAGAACCCAAAAATACAAACACATAGCCTTCTATGACCTGCTCCCTTCTCATAGTGGCAGTCTACAAACTCACAGTAAAAGGAATAGTGTATGTTAATCTTTACTTGAGAAAAAATCAGTAACTAATAAAACCACCTAAGCCGGGTGAGGGGGGGGGGGGGGAGAAGAGGTTCAGCTAGTGACAGTGCACAGCACGTGATAAATAACATCAATACGAGGAGGGGGGCCTGTCTGTCGCCAGGGCCCGCTGGCCCCTGTGCGGTGGCAGACTGGATGCCCATACCCTTCGCTGGGGCAGTTACCTTGCATGGACGTGGTGGGTGACTGGAACACCCAGTGATTTCCTCCCGGCTGGCGAAGGGCCTTGCTTGGTTGTGGTGGGCCCGCAGCCAGAGGTGGCATGCTGCCTGCATAGTGGAGGATGCTCGGATAGTTTACCTCTGTTCTGGCTCAGGTGCGAAACTCTTAACACCGTTTATTGTAATAAAGCCGCGGCCAATTTTCTCCCACATCTGGTTTGCTGAGTATTTGCATATGTGAAGAAATGTTACCGCTTCCCTCCCCTCCCCCCTCCCCCTGGTGATGGGCAGTCAAGGCTGCCTGGGTTATTACTCTTCTGTTTCAATTTTGCTCTACAGACCAGGTCAAAGTATTTTATTGTGTATCTGGGATGCACTGTAACTTGTTATCTTGACATTTTTTTTCTTTAGGCTGTTATGTGGATAGTCTAAAAGTTAGAAAATAAAATGTCATCTTCAGAAGAGAGCATAAAGCTCTGAATCAGATTTATCTTCTTCATTTTGATGCTCAGTGACCCATATTATATAATCCTAAAGGAGTAACTCGATGTGTCTTATGCTTAAAAGAAAACTGCCCATCTGCTTACAATGTCATCAAATGTTATGGAAGCCAAATGCAAACTAACAAAAGCTGATCAATTTAAAAATATTTTCTGATTTTAAGATTTTTTTATCATATGGAGAAAGCCATTGTGTTTACTAATAATATAAGTGATAAAAGTATTCGATTTCCCTTTAGTATAATCTAACTGAAATAGCAATATTTTATTTTACTCGTATGCCTGTTTCCTCAATAATTACATTAAAAAAAAAAGTCAACAGCAAAAATGAAAAGTAAACTTATTTTAATAGACATATTGAAATGGAACACCACAAGCAAACCTGTAAGCTGGTCTGCATATTCAAAAGTCAAGCATGAAATCTTAAAAACAGAAAATATTTTTACTTGGATTATATATATCAAATTGATCTTGAGCAGCCATGAGTCTGAAGCTCTCCACAGAAAGCTTTACACAAATTAATCTTGAAGAGACCTCTGTCTGAAGCTCTCCACAGGTGTCAATGGAGGTTTATACAAATCACCACCGGATACAAACTGCTAAGAGCCCCGGTGTGACACCAACATCACAGCATTTGGATGGCAAGAAGGCATTGAAGTTTGCTCCAGATGCAGCTCCAGCAAAAAGACAAGTAAGGCTTCCAACACGCTAGCAAGGTAACACAACTCTATGGGAGGGACACAGCTTTATAACTTTTTGGTTGAACTCAAGCCATGAATCCAAGCTTGCTACAGCCTTAGTGAACAGACAAATATTAGTCCATTTAATGTACTGGGAGGACAATGCAACACTCTTATATTGACAACAACACTGTGGCTACTAGCAAGAAGTGAAAGGCATAATTTATGATCTTATACTCTTGATCTTTAAACATTTAATGGTTCTCATTAGTTAGTTCTGATACCCCTGCTTGAGTGGACTCTAACAATCAGATATATACTTTTATTTTCAGACAACAAAAATCCACAGAGGATTATGTGAATTAACAGCTTGCTAAATGCAGTAACAGTTGAAGTCTTGAGACACTGAATTAACAAAATTGAAAAATAAAGGTTAGATAAATGCTTACTTTAAAAGCTTGGTTTGAAAAATCTTTTATGCAACAACAACCAGATACAGGTATTAAAACCAATACTGTATACAGTATTCAATTTTTCCAGTAGAATCAACAAGAGATCAATTTCTCTTCAATAAATACAGTCCATAGAATCATGGCAAGAATAGTTATGACTTGTCACAAAAAAAGGGAAAGGCATTGTAAATTCACAGTTGTATGCCAAACCAATAGTTTATGAACCATATTTTCCCCTCAAGAAGCCGTTTTCACGGCAAAACAGAGGCCTTTGTAGGGACAGAAAGAACACAGATTAAAGCAGACGTATAACAGAGACAACATGCTAGAGACATAAAGTTCCTGGATGGAATAAACAACTGCTTCATTGAGCAATTGGTTCAGGAAACGATGACAGAGAGAGCTACTTTAGATCTAATTCTTAGTGGAATGCGGGACTTGTTGAGAGACGTAACAGTAGTGGGGCTACTTGGCAACAGTGATCATAACATGATCCAGTTTTAACTAATGACTGGAAGGAGCACAATATGTAAATCTACAGCTCTAATACAAGTTTCAAAAGAGAAACTTTGATAAAATGAGGAAAACAGAAAAAAACTGAAAGGTGCAGCTGCAAAGGTTACAAGTGTACAACAGGTGTGGACATTGTTTAAAAATACCATCATAGAAGTGCAATCCAGATGTATTCCATGCATTAAGAAATGTGGAAGGAAGGCAAAATGATTACTGGCATGGCTAAAAGGTGAGGTGAAAGAGCCTATATATTAGCCAGAAAAAAAATCCATCAAAATATGGAAGAAGGATCCATTTGAAGAAAAGAGGAAATAAGCACTGTCAAGTTAAGTGTAAAACATTGATAAAACAGGCTAAAAGAGAATTTGAAATGAAGTTGGCCGTAGAGGCAAAAACTCATAATACAAACTTTTTAAAATATTTCTGAAGCAGGAAATCTGTGAGGGAGTCAGTTGGATCATTAGATGACCAAGGGGTTAAAGGGGTTCTTAGGGAAGATAAGGCCATTGGAGAAAGACTAAATTAATTCTTTGCTTTTGTGTTTCTAAAGAGGATGTTAAGGTGACTCTGGTTCCAGAGATGGTTTTTAAGGGTGATGAGTCAGATGAACTAAAGCAAATCACTGTGAACCTGGAAGATGTAGTAGGCCAGATTGACAAACTGAAGAGTAGAAAAACACCTGGATCAGATGGTATACACCACAGGGTTCTGAAGGAAATAAAAAATGAAATTTCAGAACTATTAGTTAAAATTTGTAGCCTATCATTAACATCATCCATTGTACTTAAGACTGGAAGATGGCCAATGTAACCTCAATATTTAAAAGGGGCTCTAGGGATGATCCAGGAAACTATAGACTGGGGGGAGCCTGACTTCAGTGCAGGGAAAAACAGTGAATTGTTCTAAAGATCAAAATCACAGAGCATATAAAAGGACATGGTTTAGTGGAAATTAGCATGGATTTTCCCAAGGGAAGTCTTGCCTTAAAAATCTGCTTCATTTTTTGAAGGGATTAATAAACAAGTAGATAAAGGTGAACTGGTAGATGAGGTGTATTTGGATTTTCAGAAGGTATTTGACAAAACCCCTCATGAGTGGCTTCTAAGAAAACTAAAAAGTCATGGCATAGGATGAAACTTCTTATGTTCTTGACATTACCATAAAAGACAATGTTCACTAATATAAAATGCCATCCGGTGGTCTTTTAGTCTACTACAACAGATCTATAAAATTTTTTCAAACATGGTTACCATGAAGGTAAGGGAGTCTCCCCTCTCCCCACCCTCTTCTATGTCTACCAAGGAATGCACATATTTTGGGGTCTCCATATACATAAGGTGAACCAGAGACAATATTGAGTAAATTTGTAAGATTTTACACTTGATATAAGGAATGAATAGTTCTAGCAGTATTAGCTACCTGTGGAAATGCAGTGCACACCATTCAAAAACATTCAAAGCTGTAATGGAGATTTTTTTTTCCCCCAGAAATTTTGTTGGAGGATTAGATAAACTCCATGAAATCTTGGGTTCTGAAAGTGCTGCAGACTCCAGCAAAATGCAGACTCTGTGGAACAAAACTGATGGATCTTCTAAGAAAATGAGAGAATTGCAGGAGATGTGTTTGGCTGTGCATATCTACAGACCAACAGGCCAGGCATTAAATAGCCCATGACTAATAGGAAAAATGTGTCACATCTGTAGAATGAATGAGTAGAAATATTAGTTCCTGACCCTTTACACTAGAAAACATTAACGGTCAGGAAAAGACTAGCATTATAAACAAACATCTATCACCAAGTTACTGTAACTCTCCTTTTATTCTTGCTCAAGAATTTCCTATTTGTTAAAGACCATTTGTTCCACATGCCAGAGGCCATATCTTTACCTCCTCTAACCATTTAGAAGCAGACAGTAAATAACTTGGACACAGATGATTCCATTGCTAAAAATGACTAACAAATTTTATAACAAATGAGTTTTTTCAGATGCTCTGCTTTAAAGCTAAGCTGCAAGATCCCAATATCATGGTTTTCACTTTCCATTAATGACTGAAAACACTTGTGGCTACAACTTTTATAATAATTTGAAAAATCAGTGAACATTCAAAATAGTCAATGTCTACTAACACACATTTATTAACAAAGGAAAATTCAGTCACGGGAGTGATTTTCAAATACAGTTTCCTA
Source organism: Rhinatrema bivittatum (assembly GCF_901001135.1). Taxonomy (NCBI): domain Eukaryota; kingdom Metazoa; phylum Chordata; class Amphibia; order Gymnophiona; family Rhinatrematidae; genus Rhinatrema; species Rhinatrema bivittatum. The sequence continues at coordinate 189,841,283 of NC_042620.1, read as the reverse complement.
GGAACTTTACCTTACAGAGGTGAAAGCAGGCATGTTTTCAAAATCAATGAAAAAGCGCCAGACTCACATGGGATTCACTAATATGAAACCATTACATGTAATCTCTGTTGAATCAATTAGAACTAGTGTAGGAGTTGGGAGGAGGGGGATTGCTCCAAGATTGCTCCAAGAACACACCAAAACCCTGCAAGTAAAATTGTTCTCTCTTTCAAATACTTATCCTAAGAGATAACTGTCATAAACAATGGTAAATCAATCCATGCGGTGTCCCACAGAGTCTAAATGTCCAAATAGGGCCCTCCCATCAGCAAAAAAAGGATTCTGGAAAGGAAACTGGAACTTTCCTTAGCATGATCTCTAAAGACGTGTGGGGAGCCAAGGATCTCAATAGAACAGAGACCTTGGATGTCAAAGTGCAGGTAGTCCCGTTATTGTGTAACAAAGCTCAAAGCGCAATCATTCCAGGCTCCCATCCTTCAGCATTAAATAAAAGTCTCTGGCTTCTAGCCATAGGAAGGTGTACAATATAACAGTATTCCAACAGTCAGTTTAGCATGAAGTAAAAACAGGAGGAATAGCCTAGTGGTTAGAGCAGTGGACTATGAACCAGGAGACCGGGGTTCGAGTCCCGCTGCCGCTCCTTGTGACCTTGAGCAAGTCACTTTACCCTCCATTGCCTCAGGTACAAGCTTACAGGCCGATACAGTAAGGGGAGGAAAACGCGCGCCCAACCCGAGGCACTTAATAGCGCATACCTACCCTATTAGGTATGCGCGCGCGATTCAGAAAGCAAAATGTGCAGCCAAGCAGCACCGGGAAAGTGCACAGAAAAGCAGTAAAAGCTGCTTTTCTGTGCACCCTCCGACTTAATATCATAGGGGGCCGGTGCGTGCGCCGGGATCCCGCGGACTTTACTGAATCGGCCTGTTAGATTGTAAGCCCTCTGTGGATAGGGAAATACCTACAGTACCTGAATGTCTCAGATCGAATGTCTTTTATATAAAAATAATAAATAAATAAATACTCCTAGTTAGGGCTTCAGCAACCTCTAGCAGCTTGGTCCCCAGAGCTCAAAACACACTACAAATTGTAGCTAATACAGACAGGGCATTGCATCTACCTGCAAAGGTAAGAGGCAAGACAAGATTATATAAATTCAGCACAGCCCCTCTTTTAACATATCAGGGCTGGACCCATACACACTAGCATAGAGGTTTATCATTATTATTACAACTTCAGGATGCCAGCAGAGCCTTTGACTGTCCGAGAGAGAGAGAGAGAGAGAGCCCAGCCAGGATCTATACAAGACAGAGTGACAGAAAGGAAAAATATTAGGCAAGGAAAAATCCCCTATTTAGTATTTACCAATCAAACTCTCTTACCTGGTTCACTGGGATTATCACAGCCACTCTGCAAGCATCTGTCCACTTTGGCTCTTTGTCTATGTCTGCGAAAGCAGGAGGTTTTATGAAGGAGCCAGGTGTGGCCTTGCACATTATTGAGAAAGGAGGACTAGAAATGTATAAAATAAATATATAAGTAAATTTACCTGCTTCCTGCTTGCGTTCTTACTAGGCTTTTCTGCAAGACCCTTAATTATGTGGCTCGGGGAGGCTGCTCCTAGTTCATTTGGGAGGGAGGAATTGATTTCTCACAAGGTGCTAATGCAACTAAATACATTAAAACAGAAATGGCTTCCTTTGTTTCAAGGCTATATTATTTGGAGGAAAAATAAACCTTGTAGCAGTGTACTGTCACAACACTGGTTTTACCAGAGAAGGGTCAGGAACTACTTCTCCTGGAGCTACGAGGGATTCCTGCTCCTAGCTGAGCTCTACCTCTTACCCTGCCCAACAGGATGCTGCTCACAGAGCACGCTCCCTCTATGGGAATTAAGGTGGACCAGGTCTCTAGCCTGGTCCCACACTGGTTAAGGAGAGGGAGCATCATAGTGGAGAATACATCAAAGTATTCCAAGATTATATGGTAATCTTACAGATATGTGCCGACATTATTTTACTTGAAATATCAAACAATGAGTTTTGCAAACATGTGGCTTTAATAGATAATATATAGATGAACATATGATAATGCAAAAATAATATAGACTTTCTGTGGAGAATGTGTGAGAGAGAATACATGCACTGCCACAAAAATGACTAACTAAATAGGGGTCAACCATTTGAGAGGCTCGGGTGCACTTACAGCCACAGGCCAAATAAACTTATCCATTTAACTTTGGCAGGATATTCAGTGGTACACCCACACCATTGAATTCTTAAGAATGTATTAAGCTGGATACTGAGATGTGTCAAAATGCTGGGATCTGAAAGGGGTGATACAGTCTGCATATCAAGTTTACAATAGTTCTTTATATGTTTGTTCTTAACAATGGTGTGGAATAAATTCAGTAATGTGGATATGGGAAATGGATCATATATATATAGCATGCTAGTTAAAATGAGTAAATGGATCAAAGTTTAAAGGGACGAGAAGGAAAAGTAGAAATATGTATGAAATGAATGATATGGTGACACTACAAAGTGCATGAGTGGAAAACTATTAAGAGGGCATTAGATTTCTTGGAACTAATTTCAATGTATAGGAGTTTATGCACTAATGCTTACCACACATGCAAATTCCATACAAGTGCACTAAACCCATAGCATGTATATTAAACCCACAGCATGTGTGCACTAAAAAAAAGCACACATACAAATTCCCACATAAGTACATCACTTATTACCACCCTATGCACTAATTCTGGTGCAAACTTGTGCAAAAGCTTCTGAGCTGCTTTTTAACCACTGCATCCAGACTAGGTGCTAAATGTCAGGCTGCCCCCAGAATCAACTTGCTAACATTTAACATTGGGAGAGATCATTTCACCAGACACCTCTCCCAAATACAACTGGCCCCAACACTCTGATCAAGATTGACCCACACTCTCAACACAGATCATTCCTCTCCTCCGGATCAAAATCAATATATGTAGATATGAGTATGTATGTATAAACTGAGACTTCACCGACAGCAGTATTATGCATGGTGAAGTATCTCTCTATCTATACATACACACACACACACATACCAGTATTATATATGGTGAAGTGTTGTTACACTGCATCATTCAGCAGTATATTGTAATGCTCACGTGGCAGGACCCTCCGGCTGGTAAAGAAAAAGACCCTCTGGAAGGACAAGAAAGCTTTACATGAGGTGGCACTTGGTTTGGGGAGTGCAACCCTTATGTGTGGGCAAGTGCTGTTCTTGATGGGGTGAAGGTGTCTGTGCTGATCTTAATGCAGGAAGTCTGTGTGTAGGGGGAGGGTTTCAGTCTGAACTGGGGGTAGTGATCTTGAATATGGAAAGGGGGAGCAGTACTTCATAAGGGCGAGGAATAATGAATTTCAATCCCCCAAAATAATCAACACCGTCACTTTGGGCTCATTAGACTGAGGATTTAAAAATGCAGCTTGCGCACATGCTAAAAAAAAACAACAACTGCATGCTCAATTCATCATAATACTTTGACCATGTGCACACGCTCTCTAGCTACTTAGTACAAGTCACACTAAGTCCATTTTTACCATTCACACTAAACCTTTAATGAGTGAATGCTAAAATAAATGTATATATGTTTAGTATACAGGCTTCATAATGTTAGATTACTGCAGGGGCAATATCACCTCCTTTTTTCTGCTGACCGTACCTCTCCCAAAGCAGCCAAGCATCTTTCTGGCTTTTACCATCATCTTATCCACCTTTAGGAGGAAGTAAGGTATTACGTAAGAAATGTACGATATGGGAAAAAAAGGTTGGATACCAGATGTCTTCTGAATGCAACTCAAGGGGCCAAATGTTGAGGCTAGGGTAATTTATAGTTTATTTTGGGAGAATTCAACTGCACATTTTGCAGACAATTAAATGTATACAGAACAACAGAGTGGAATAAAATGTTATTTAAATATGGATGAATGGAAATCGAGAACTAAAAGTTTATGTGGGAATGATGGCTGTTTCTAAACTAAAAGTGATACCTATGAATATGAATAGGAAGTCAAGCAATTTAAAAAAGATGATTTTAAATTGCATCAATAAAAAAGAGAAACTAGACATAATATTACAAGAAATCAATCTCTCTTATGAGGAAGCTCTAAAGTTGAAAGAGGGATGAGTAAAGGAATCTGTCTTTTTGCCATGAATAGGGGAGAAAACTAGAGATTTTTAAATTAAAAAAGTGAATTCTCAAATATTTGATAATGGAGGAGGGTGGGTTACAAATTTTATATCTCTGGGAACAGAAAAAGTACTTTGTGTAATTATATATTGCCCTAATAGTGGACTCCCATGAATTCAAAGTTCATATTTCTTCTTAAAAAATATGTCTGTTATATGAGCAGATATCAATCAACTACTACATTTGATGTTTGGCAATCTCAATGTAAAAGGTGATTAAAAAAACTGTTAGGAAGTAGGGCTTATAGACCCATGAAGAATCTTGCATCCTACAAACAGAAATTATAAATTTTTCTCCTTTATTCATTGTATAGTAGAACAGACAGTCTTGATATTCAAAATATCTATGCCTTCATTAGATCAGATACAGATCTAAAGTATAATAAATAATCATACAGGAAACTAACAAAGCTAGGAGGGTGTGTCTTCCCAATCTGATTTGATGCTTTAAATCTAAGCTTCTGGACTATTTAGATTTTGGTAAATCAAGTTAATAGGGCAGTTTCACAATAAGTTTTCATTAATGACTCATGTACAGTTTTGCCCGCTATTAAATAGGATGCTCTTAAATTCACTCTTAGGGAAAGATTTATAAACTTTTGTGCTAAAAGGAATAACCTATATAAGCGGAAAAAGCACAATTTGGAAAAAGAAATACAGAAAAAATAAAACTTTATTAATGCAACTTCAGAAGCTGAAACAAAAACAATAAAGAGTAATAATGATTATTAGTGCAATATTGGAAAACAAAAAGGAATAGGAAGGGAATTCAAACTGTTTAGAAACATAGAAGCATGATAGCAGAAAAAGACCGTATATAGCCTATCTAGTCTGCCCATCCATCCAAGTCATCCAGCATTATAATTCCCATTACCATCTTAGAGATCCCCTGTATTTATCCAATGCTTTCTTGAATTCACATACTCTTTTTGTCTCTACCACCTCTATTGGAAGGCTATTCCACACATCCACCACCTCTCTCTGTAAAGAAATATTTCCTAAGATTACTTCTCAGTCTGCCCACTTTCAACCTCATCTCATATCCCCTTGCTCTAGAGCCTCCTTTTCATTGAAAGAGGCTCACCCCTCCTGTGCATGGAAACCTTTGAGATATGTGAATGTCTCTCTCATATCACCTTTCCTCCAGGGTGTACATGTTTAGATCTTTAAGTCTATCTCCATATGCTTTAGAACTAAGACCACTGGCCATTTTAATAGCACCCTCTGGACCAACTCCATCCTGTTTATATACTTTTGAAGGTGCGGTCTCCAGAACTGTACACAGTACTCCAAGTGAGGTCGCATTAGGGACCTATCTAGGGGAAATATCTTCTCCCATTTTCTGCCTATTGTTCCTCTCCCTATGCAGCCAAGCATCTTTTTTTTCCCTATCACCTTATCCACCTGTTTGGCCACCTTACGCTCATCAGATACAATTATCCCCAGATCTCACTCTTCCTTTACGCTTAGAAAATTTTCACCTCCAAATCTGTAACTTTCCCTTTGGGTTTTGCATCCTAAATGCATTACTCTGCATTTTTAGCATTAAACCTTAGCTGCCAGACCTTAGACTAATCATTGATCATCACATGATAAATAAAACTGCCCAGCCCAGTAGTTTATGTAGTCCTATTCCAACCTGTTTTGAAAATAAATTATGTAATATTAAGGCATTTCTTAATATCAGGTGCAGCTAAATGTGGAAGAAAAAAGCAAATTGGTTTCTATAATTACTGAGAATCAAATTCTAGAAGCCATTACTGCAAATCTCTAACTCCTAAGCTCAAGAGGACTGGATGGTTTTATAGAAAAATTTTATCCAGCCTTTAATAGTAAGCTGATATCAAAACATTAACATCTAATATGAGGATATAATTTCTCAGAATAAACATGAGGATACCTTTCCTAAGGCCATTATTAGAGTATTGGGGGACCCACAATTTACCCAAACCAACAAGCCTATCTATTATTAATGAATGTGGACTACACAAATTAATGCTATAATATTAGCCCCAAAATTGAGCAAAGTCAATGGACAATTAATTCAAACAATTCAGGCAGACATTTTAAAGTGTCATTAATACAGAGATATTTCAAGTCTATTTTATAATATCCTGCATAAAGCAAAATAGGTGGAGGTTCAAAAGAAAGCAGTTTACTAAGATGCTGATAAAAATTTCAATCAGGTGGAGGAAGAGTATTTATTTCAGATTTTAAACTGGTATGGTCTTGGAAAATCTTGCCTGCAAATGATACGTATGCTGAATGCAGCCCCTAGAGTGAGGTTATTGGCAAAACATATTCTTTAAGATTTCTTTCTCCAAAGTAAAAGTATTAAACAGAGATGCCCTTTATCCTTTTTGTTTAATTTAGCATTAGAACCTTTAGGAGCTGCAATTAGACAAAATAAAGAAATTCATGTATTGAGTGTTAATAGCACTAAATGGAAATTATCCATCTATGTAGATGATACATTAAGCTGAGTTAGATGTTTCTGTTGTTGAACTATTTAAAACTGCTGTCTTGTTATCAGATCTTAACATCAATTGCATAAAGGCTACTTTAGATCTTATTTCAATAGAGTCATGTGGAGATAAAGAACTTGGCAGTGGTATACCCAAGTATCCTGGTTTCCTGTGATTCCATGTCCACAAGAAAGTCCACAAATTACAAGCCTTCCTGCAGAGTTGCCCGATTTTCCCGCAGAAGCGCAACAGAAAGCCAGCGGCTGAAGCATCAGCAGAAGAAGCAGTGGCAGCTGTAGCCATGTATTTCATCCAGACTCAATCGCAGCCTATCTGCAGCAAGGTGGCACCAAAGGCTGTCTCCCCCTGTTTAAGAACATAAGAAATTGCCATGCTGGGTCAGACCAAGGGTCCATCAAGCCCAGCATCCTGTTTCCAACAGAGGCCAAAACCAGGCCATAACCTGGCAAGTACCCAAACACTAAGAAGTTGGCTGCTGGGTTTCAAGTGTCACACTTTCAATGGCAGAGCACTACAAAGTCTTGAGCAGATTGAAATGCAACAGTAGCCCTGGCAGAAGAAACTGACGTGGTCTGAAGCGCTATACTTTTACTAATGGGAGGGTGAATGAATGAAGGAATGTGATATTAGGGATATACATTTGTTTCAAACAAATTTCAAAAATGCAGCAAATAAGGGCAATTCGTTTCATATGGAGACCCCAGAAAGAACTGGAGCACCCCCAAATGAAGTGAACTTTATTTGTTGCATTTGTCTGAAAAGAATGCATCGAGCTTAAGTCTAGGCTTGAAAACAGTGCCTCACTTAAGGTATAGGCCAGCCTGGGCCTAGGCCTCACTAGCAGATCTCCACCAGACAGGGTAAGTGGGGGACGGGGAGGAATCCTGGCCCCGGAATTTTTCCAGGCGGGCAGATGGGAGGCACCGGGGTACCTCGTTTTTGTTTTTTGGCCATTTTGAAGTGTGCTTGTTTTTTTGTTTTGGGGGGGGGTTAATTGTTTGATTTGTTTTTTTTCTCATGAATGAAATAAATCAAACAACCCATGAATCAAAATTCTTGGGGGAAAAACTCCCAAAAATGAACCAAAAATTAAAACAAAATTTTTTCCCCTCCACATCCCTATGGGATAGGGTACAAAGTGAGAAAGGGAGGTAGAGTGTGAGGATGCATGTAAGAGTGAATATGGGGTAGGGAAGAAAAACTGAGGGTGGGTGGAGTGAGGTGCAGGGGAAGAGTAAGGAGATGATGGTTTGGAAGTAGAATGAGTGTGAGGTGCAGGAGAGAAAGAAGTGAATGAGGAGATTGGAGAAGCTGTGAGAGAATCAGAGGTGCTGTGGGAATTGAAAAGGAGGCTGAGAAGCTGTGGTTGTGAAAGAGGAGATCACAGGGGCTGTGCAGAATGAAAGAAGAGTTCGGATGGGTATGTATAGAGAGACAGTGAGTGACAAGATTGGAGGGGGGTGTAGGTGAGAGAAAATCAATATCTGTGCTAATAGAGTGGTTGGATCATTCCTTTTTTTTCCTGATTCCAGATCCCCTCTCCCTCCCTTCCATCTACCCTTTCCCTTCAACCACTCCTGTGTTGCTTTGGCCTTGTGCTTGGGATCATTGTCATGCTGTAACCTGAAACTTTCTCCCAAGTTTTAATTTTTTAGCAGTCTGAAGCTGGTTGTCTTCCAATATCTCCCTATTTGCTACACCATTCATCCATCCATCCTTCAGTTTTAACAAGATGTCCACACTGAAGAAAAGCAGCCCCACAACATGATGCTGCCTCTCACATATTTTACTGTTGGGAAGTTGTTTGCTGAGAAATAGGCAGTGTTAAGTTGCCACAGCACATAGGGGCAGATTTTAAAAGGTACTGGCACGGAGTACATTTGTGTGCACAACCTGGCGCGCACAAATGTACGCCTGATTTTATAACATGGGCGCTCAGCTGCGTACATGTTATAAACTCAGGGGTCGGATTGCACAAGGGGGTGCACATTAGTGCACCTTACAAGCGCCGAGCCCTCGAGGAGACCAGCTGGCTTTCCCCGTTCCCCCCACCTTCCCCTCCCTTCCCCTACCTGTCCCGCCCCCAGCCTGAAAAAAAAAAAACCCTGTACATTAATCTCACAAGTTACGCCTGCCAGAGCAGGCCAGTTGTATGCAGAGCTCTTGATATGGTTGACTGGTGCACTTCCACTCTAGTCTCAGCCACTGAACTCTGTAGCTCCGATTTTTGGCCTCTCTGCAGCTTCCCTCATAAGTTTCCTTCTTCCTCTAATGCTGAGTTTTGAGGGACAGCGTATCTAGAAAGTGTCTGGGTGGTATGATGCAGCTTCCTATTCCTCACAATTGATCAAACAGTGCTCACTGGGATATGCAAGCACATGGATATTAATTTGTAGTTTATTCCTATCTTGGCAATGTCTATAACTTTATCTTTAATTTGCTTAGAATAGTTTCTGATCTTCATTTTCACAGCTTTCTTTTAGATTCACAGTTTGACCAATGGTACCAGAATTAGGGGGGTCTTTTATCCAGAAAAGTTGACCTTTATTAATGATTCAAGATAAAGGCCAATTGTAACCTAATTGTTAAGGCAATAACTTTCATCTGCGTAAAACTAGAGCTTCCACAACAAGGGTTGAATACTTGCATAAGTAGTATTTCTCAGTTTTTGTATTTTATTTTACAAAAAAATGCAGAGAAATAATTATTTGTGACTGAAAATTTATTTTAACAGCATACTGGTTTGCAACAAACACTGTCTGGAACAATCTAAAAAGTAGATTTTAAAAGGGCCATGCATATTAATATGCACTACTTTATAACCTACATGCATAGGTTATAAAATACTCTAAATGCGGACCATTGTACGGGGGCACTTTGATTTGGGGTGAGTTTTCGGGAGGTTGGTTGATTTGTACAATGCAGCTAGACTGCATTGTACAAATCAGCTTCTTTTTATCACTTATAAGGTCAAAAATTATTTAATGAGGTCAATTTTACAATGGATACCACCCCCTCTAACCCCAACCCACCTCCCAAAAGCTCACCCTGAACCAAAGTGCCCCCATTACAATGGTCCATATATAGAGTATCAGACTGAGCCCTATAAAGAGTCTCTCTCTCATGTTCACCAGACTCCTGTGCCTAACAAGGAGCAGTAGCAAAGAGGCGCACATATGTTATACTTGCCAGCTGAGGCAAATTATAGGCTATGTGCATCAGTGCTGGTTCTGCCCACTTTTTCTGGGCGCACGAACATTTCCCTGCTATTTAAAATTCACGTAGCTCTCGCTCAGGCCATTTACGCGCATAAATGGCCATTTTCCTTGTGCAAGGCTTTTAAAATCTACCTTTATGTGTCATTTGTAATCCACACAAATCTGCTGAAGTTTTAGGAGGTAGACTACTTTTGCAAGCCACTACTACCTATGTTTCCCATATTTATTACATATCACGTTAATAAGAAAGTAGACCACATGGAAACAAATATAGAACATGACAGCAGACAATGACCTTACGGCCCCATCCACATCTCCTGCTCAGCTTCCAAGTCTCTTCCTTTCCCTCAGATTCTGTGTGCTGGCCCCCTGTTTTTTTTTTAATTTTAATACAATCCTCGTCTCCATCACCTCCACAAGAAGACAGTTCCATGCATCCACCATCCTTTCTGTAAAGAAATATTTCCTTAGAATTCTGTTGAGTCTACCTGCTTTTGCCATCCTTCCATGTTATGTATTAAGTTACTCCAAGGAAAAACATGAATGAAGGAGCAGCAGAGCAGGTTATTTCCTCATCTCCCATTCAGTTCAGCACCTTGCAAGAGCTCAAAAGAAGCCAAAGAACTTTTCCCTCTGCTAATGGGAAGGGCATGGATTCTATTACCAGCCTGACATCATTTCCAGGCTCCTCCCAGCTCACTGTTTAACTGAGCTTGCCACAGCTACAAAGAAAAAGCATCGTAAACAGCTAGCAGCTGAACAGATTACTTCCTCCCATCCACTGTTTAATTCAGTGCCTGGAAGACTCAGGAGAGCCCAGAGAACATTTTCCCATGCTAGTAGTGAGCAGGGTTTGAACTGCATCATCAGCTTGATTTCATTTCCAGATTCTTTCCAACTCATTACTTGACCAAGTTTGCTACAGAGGCAAGGTTACCACCGGCAGATCATGCTCCAAATGGGAATGAACCAAAGAGGCCTTTTATGTGACCTTCTGAAAACTGAGAGTAGAATCTGGAGCTCTGTTATGTGCTGCTGATTAGGTTAAAAAGTGGGAAAAATTGCTCACCGATTTTGCTATTCGAGTAGCACAGAGTAGAGGCTGATATAAAGATAATAAAATTATGCCTCGCAGTTACTATATCTTATCTCTAACATGTAATCTTCTCTTCTCTGAGGTACACTATTCCTGTGATGTTTGACAAGGGAAAGTATGAGAGGGGGAAATATTCAATATCTGTAACTAATTGTTAGTCCTTCCCTCACAGAGTCAATGCTTTGTTCTTCAGATTACAGAGGAGCAGAGAAAAATCTAAGTTGGCCCGATGTGGAACCACTTTAGTTTGGGACTAGCAAATACACGGTCAGTAAGAAATGTAAAAAAGCCAGCTAAGTTTCTGATATGAATTATGATCATTTTGATACACTCTATCTCACTGAAACTTGGTTAAATCCTGGTGATGCTGCAATTTTAAATCAGCTTGGTCCCACCTGCTTTTTTTCCTGTCCCGAGGGTTCAGGGGAAGAGAGGAAGAATGGGGATTATATTACACTATTGTTTCACTTGCTGCATTTAAACCCCTTTATTCATAAAGGTTTCAAAAGGTTTTATGTGCAAAAATGGGCTTTTGAAAATTGCTACAATATATGCTTACTTTGAAATATATAAACACTTTGAAAATTATTTCCTATATGATCCAGGTTTTCTAATGATTTTGGGTTCCCATCATTAATTAGCTGTTCTACTTACATATTTTGCCTCAAGGGATGAAAAATGTTAGTTGAAACAAATGCAACAGCTGACTGCATCCGTCTTACTTGAATATCCTGAAGTATTAATTTTAAGGTATTATATCAGCCCTTTAGAACCCAACTGTGCTTATTCTATTTTTTTTTTTTCAAACAGCATAGGCTTGCTTTCGGCAAGTGATTCAGAAGCCCACACATGAGGCTGATCATACACTAAACTTTATTTTTCTTCCAGATAACCATAATGGCCTTTGTAAAAACACTTTTATCATTCTGTTCACTAGGCTGTGTTTTAGATCTAGTGCATTATTTCCCAGCCCTGTCCTGGAGACACACCTGACCAGTCAGGTTTTCAGGAAATCCATAATCAATATGCATGAGATAAATTTACATACTTTGGAAATCATGTATATGCAAATCTATCTCATGCATATTCATTGTGGCAATTTTGAAAACCTGACTGGCAAGGTGTGCCTCCAGGACAGGGTTGGGAAACACTTATCTAATGGCTTAGTTTGTTAACTTGATTTCTTTCCAACTGAAATTTTCAAACCAGCTGGCTCCTTCTAGAACAGTAGTGAAGCCTGTATATTCTAAAGCTGATCCAATTCACTTTCTGTTAGTTTTAGGGGACCCTTGCTCAGAAGCTTGATGGATTGCCATTAGAAAATCTGGTTGGTGAGTGGTGCAATGAACTACTGGTTGCTATTGACTGCTTGGCCCCACTTAAATCATGAACATTTCAGGCATCCATTTTTCTTCTTGGTTTTCAAAACAGCATCAAACCATATATGGAAAGATACTTTATGTACAGTGGATAAAACTTTGTACCAGGTGTACATGAATGATTACAACATAACGATCATGGTGGCTAAAAAACATTACTTAAAGAAGTTAGCAGAAGCTTCAAGTAGGTCACAAGCATTGTTTGGGCTTATTAAGAAATTGACAAAGCTCATAAACAGGGATTCTTTATACTTGAATCCACCACCCTTTCTGTAAAGAAATATTTCCTTAGAATTCTGTTGAGTCAGGAAATAATTTTTATCCAACTCAAACACGAAAGATATCAACAGGGTAGCCTGAGAGGCAACCTCGTTCTGCAAAGTCTCCAAGAAGATAGTTCTAAATTATCTATATTCAACTGTGCTTGTACAGATTCCTCTTGTGCAGCATTAACCAGTGTAGGCTTCTTCTGAGGAAGATAAAATATCTTATTTAAAGGTGGTAGTGATTCTGGAGTAAATTTTAAAACTTCCAGCCGATATTTTTTAAACAACTGTCATGGACTGTTTAAGGGAGATTGTGGAAAATTCAAAATGCTAACATTTGAAGATTTCACCTTATTTTCCAACCCTTCCAACTTACAGTGGAGTTTTAAATTGTCTTTTTGCAAACCTTTGTTTTGAACTTGGTTTGCAGTAACCCCTCTTTCCATTCCGAGACTCTCTCAGAAAAAGAAATAACAGATTGCTCCACACTTTGAATCTCTTATGAAAGACAATAAATTTAAAATTGAATGTCATTGAGTTGTTTGGAGATATTAACATTCAAAGTAATAAGTGCCATCTAAATAGACTTCCTTGAGATCTCATCTTTTTCCCAGTGCTTGTTCTTTTCTACTCCCAGGACCAAAGGTGGGGGAAGGTGGCAATCAGAGACGTCGCCACAATTCTAGCCATTCAACAGAAACTTGGAACCCAAGAGTTACCAGCCAACATCCTCCAACACTCCTCATGTCCAGATCCAATCAAGGAGGTAATGGCCGTTGGGACTAGCACACCTGTGTGCGGACCACCTGATGCAACTCCAAGCAGCATTCCAAGTTCTGGTTTGTTGCATTGATGGGGGATCCAGCACCAGGGAAAACTGACAGCTCTGGCTGTGGGGGAACTGAACACTACTCTGGGCTGAAAGAAACCTCAGCTTCAGACCGGGAAGAGGCTTCTCTCTCTATCCTGGAAAAAAGAGGCCCTATCCACAGAGAAGATGTAGAAAACTCTGAGGTAAAGAAAGGCAGGATTGACTGTTGCAAGGAAATTGTCGGGGTAGCATTGAAGAGGGATGGTTTCCCCCTTTCCGTTTCTTCCCTATAGAAAATAGCATCGCCAAGAGCTCAGAGTTCATGTGTCTTGCATCTAGGACGCCATCTTGTCATCTTATGAGACTCAGACCAAACATAAGCAATTTTTGCGGATGAGATAGAATGTGCTTGATACTCATCGTGAATTTTTTCTTTGGTTTCCATGCAAATGTCTCAAAGTATAAAGATTATCAGCATATTTTCTTTGACCCGTTACCACTCTAGGAGAGAGGGTGTGCCAGCATGGCCATTTGGCTAGGGCCTACAATGTTCAAGAGGCCTACTTTTTTTGGGCAAAATTAAAAAAAAAGCTAAATATATCTATTTCTAACATGTATAAATAAAAATTTCAATTGTAATTGAAGAATTTGCTAACAAAAAAGCTCGTAAAGATAAATAAAAATTATTTGGGAAATTTAGAAAATGATTTCTCTTAAGTATCACATCAGAACCTTACATAGGGGCTTACTTTTCTTAGCTGGCACGGGCCTAATTCCTGCTCTCTCCGGCCCTGCCCGTCACATTTAAAAATATTTCGTAAAACTAAAATTTCTTCTAGTATTAGTGCTGATCCTATTTATATCTGTGTATGACGAATGCTAATTAAATTGATGCCTCTAGGACCCATCTTTTCCTTTAAGATTGTTTAAGGTTTATGTATTGCTTATTTTCTTCTCTCCCTCCCCCCCCCCCCTTTTTATATAAGGTGGGCTTATTAGAGGTTGCAATTTCATTGACTATTTTTCTTTTTCATGAATTCATTTTTGTATTATTGCTTTTTTCTTGCACCTATTTTCTTGCAAATAACAATGTAATGTTTTATTTGTTAAAAATCAATAAATAAAGATTTTTTAAAAAAGAAATTGACAAAGCAGTCAGTAGTTAGTGACAATGAAATATGTTAATTATCTGAATTGTGCAACATTTGTGTTCTTTTTTTCTCACTAACTTTTGTAGCTAATGAACATAGCTCCACTCAGTGGTATAAGAGAAGTCAGTATTGAAAACACCAATATGCTTTTATCTGAATCTAGGCCAACAACTAGCTTATTCGACCTTTGTCCATCTAAGTTGATTAAGGAAGCCAGTTTAAGCATGGCAAATGCCTTAAATATGACCATAAATGCCTCCCTGAAGTCTGGGATTTTTTCCTCCAATTAGAAGAGGTAATTATTAGCCCTGTACTTTAAAAAAAAGCCCTATATTAGATGATTAAGTAGCAAACAATTATCATTCAGCAGTTAATTTGCTTTACTTATTTATTTTAGGAAATTTGCCAGAGAGCGCAACATTACATCAGTTTGAACAAGTTTTAGATGGTATTTAGATTCCAAATCAACCTGGTTTCTCTTCATGTTAGCACAGAGACTATATTAATACTGTCCCTTTTTGATAATCTGCTACATTCCTTAGATAACAATACTGATTCAATTATTATTTTGTTGGATCTTAGTGCAGTTTTTGACACTGTGAACTACAGAATCATGATAAATAAGTAATTGGTCCTTCAGTATCAGGGATATCATCCTTGCTTGGTTTACCTCATTTGATAGATTATTTGAGTGTTTTATCCTTACCAATGGCCTTTTCTTGGAGCTTTACTTATAGGGTGCCATTTAAGATTTATATTTTTCCTTTGGCAGAACTTTTCAGATATGAAGGAGTCCAATGCCAGATCAATGGGCCCCAACAAAGAGGAAGCTGATGCTTGGATGAATCAGTTTTTAAAAGTCTCAGCCTGGATGCCAGGCAATAGACTTAAGTTTATGCTACAAATACAAGTTTTATGGATTTGGACAACTTCAATTCATATTTGCAGCACAAATTTAATATTAGAGGGTGTGAACTCCAAAAGAGTGTAAAAGCCCATATTTTAGAAATTGCTAGTGGATAGCAAGGTATCTATGGCCCTCATATATTATGGGGCGGATTTTAAGAGCAGGGCCCTGCGCGCCGGTGCGCCTATTTTACATAGGCCTACCGGCGCGCGCAGAGCCCCGGGACTCGCGTAAGTCCCAGGGTTTTCTGAGGGGGGGGGGCGTGTTGGGGGCGGGCCCGATCCGCGCGGCGTTTTCGGGGCGGGACGTAGCATTTCGAGGGCATGGTTACGGCCCGGGGCGGTCCGGGGCGTGGCCGCGCCCTCTGGACCCGCCCCCAGGTCGCGTTCCGGCGCACTAGCGGCCCGCTGGCACGCGGGGATTTACGTCTCCATCTGGGAGGCGTAAATCCCCTGACAAAGATAAGGGGGGGGGTTTAGACAGGGCCGGGGGGGTGGGTTAGGTAGGGGAAGGCAAAAGAAAGTTCCCTCCGAGGCCGCTTCGATTTCGGAGCGGCCTCGGAGGGAACGGAGGTAGGCTGTGCGGCTCGGCGCGCGCCGGCTATACGGAATCGGTAGCCTTGCGCGCGTATCTACTAAAATCCAGCATACTTTTGTTTGCGCCTGATGCGCCAACAAAAGTACGCCAAATCGCGCTTTTTGAAAATCTACCCCTATTTGTGGATAAATCATGCTATTATCACTTTTGAGTAGATTTTCCACCTGCTGCACGCGTAAATTCCAGCCTTTATGCGCGTGGCCGGGAGCTGCAAGCACCGAGCCAGTTTTCCACAAGGCTCGGCCATGCGCATAAAGCTGGTACACACACAAGTGCCGGCCTTTCTGCAAGGGGTTGGCCGAGACAGTGCCTTTGTTCACTCTGCCGGCACATGCAACTTACTTCAGTTCGAGCGCTGAAGTTGCAAAAAAAGAAGAAAATAATAAAAAAGGTAGGGTTTAGGGGATGGGGAGGAGAGGGGAAGGGGAAGGAAGGTAGGTTAGGTGGGGGTAGGAAAGTTTCCTCCCAGTCCGCTCCTTAATTGGAGAGGATTGGGAAGGACCTGGAGAAAGCCAGGATGCAACGCTGCCAAAAATTGCAGAAGTCTCCCCCCTTGCATGCGCTGCCCAGACATATGCACACAGATTACAAAATCTGGGGTACATGTGTGCGCAAGCCCATGGACTTTTCAGCAAGCATGCACCGGCACGCACATGGTAGAAAATCGGCGCATCCATGTGCGCGTGAAGGGAAGCGCACACACATGGATGTGGCGTGCGAGTAGCGTCAACTTCATTCAGTCTTACAGATTTATCCACACTTGTTCTTTCTTTAGTTTTGAATAGATTTGACTGATAATAATTATCTTTTGTTTGGCTTACGCAAAAAAATAGATGCCAAAGCTACAAATAGGTCAGAAGACAGTACTTCAGCTGATATTGGGCCGATGTTCTTGGGATCATATATCTCCAGCACACACTACCCTATGCTGGCTTCTGATTACTTTTAGAGGCAATTTTAAAATAGTATGAATGGTTTTTATTTGCTTTCTAAACAGCTTTGCTCATTCAATGAGATTCTGTAATGTATTTCCAAAGCAGCAAGAAATTGGGCCTTCTCTACTGTATCTATTA
Organism: Rhinatrema bivittatum; assembly: GCF_901001135.1. Classification (NCBI taxonomy): domain Eukaryota; kingdom Metazoa; phylum Chordata; class Amphibia; order Gymnophiona; family Rhinatrematidae; genus Rhinatrema; species Rhinatrema bivittatum. Next base: position 189,824,060 of record NC_042620.1, on the reverse strand, counting down.
AGCTATGGAACTCTAAATTCTTTAAATAAAAATACCTTTAATTATTGGCCAGATTGCTCCCTTGGGCTTAAGTGCTCATAACAATCATGTTCGAGAATCCACATCGGTTTCTACGTTCTTCACAGTCTAGAGCTGCCACCCTGTTTTTCTACCTCATCCTGCTCTGGCCCCTGAAACTCTGCACCTGATGACTTGATGTAACATTTCCAGAAAGCCTGTATACAGATGTGCAATAATTTGGAAAGAAATGTAACATAGCAGAAGAAATTTACAGACCATCATTATAGACATGTAACCCAATTTCAAGTTGGCAATAAGGTCTGGCAGTCTAATTTCATGCACATACTGTAGAAAATCACTTCCCTATGCACAGTTTTCTTTCAGGGAACACTAGGAGCTTCAATTAAGTGGTTGGGAGGCTGCTAGGAGAAGGCAAACAGAAATATGTGCAGATGAAGGCACTATCCATTACACTATGTTACCTGAAAAAAGCAAAATGAGAACATTCTCAGAGAGACAGGAGATTATGCCCAACTTGTTCTCAAGATGAATATAAAAAATATATTTGCTTTTTTTCCCATTCGGCCTGAAAGTTAAAAAAGATTTACTAAAATTTGATAGGCAGAGTCCACAGAGCGAAAACTCCTGACCTACCTGCCTATCAAGCAAAGGCAGTTTTCAGTCACGAGGGATATTTGCTGGTCTTTGTACTGCAAAAAGTCAATTCAAAAATCAAAAACGCCTCTTTAGGCTTTATATACCTTCATTCTAGACATTTACAACCTTCTTTGCTTAGCTGACTAGTTAAATCTTACATTTTATACAACCAAGATTTAGAGAAATGACATGCAAGACATGTTTTGCTTAGAAATGAATTTTGTCATGTATATTTATTATGTATTTCATAGCTAAATCCCAGATGAAAATATAAAATTCATGGTTTATGCAAAGGTCAGCCTCCTTTTGACTACAGTTGATATATTAATTTGGCTAAGGTAGGAAGAGAACTACCTTCTCTAATTTGATTGGCATACTCCTTTAAATTTGTAATGGCCTCTAATAGCTTTCCAAATCTGTTCTAGAGACCCCACAGCCAGTTAGATCGTCACAATGAAATAAATTTACATATTCTGAGTCTCCAATAAATGCAGATTCATTGTGGATATCCTGAAAAACTGGAAGGGCTCTGAGATGCGGAAGACAGGTTTGTGAAGCCCTGCTCTAAAAACAGCTTGTTCCACTGTATGGTACATTGTGTGTGCATCCTTCAAGGTCTTCTATAAATTCACCTAACATAAGACTATCACATTGCCTTACCAAGAAAACTTTAAGAGAATCAACAACATAATTGGGTACAAACGAGACCATTACTGGTCTACCAAATATTAAAACATGGATATTTTCAGGTCTACTCATCTTCCCTGCTCAGGCAACAGGAAAAACAAGTTATTTTAGATGAGGTTAAAACCTAAAAAGGTGCTTTATTTATTAACATAACAAATAGAAAGTCCAAAGTAATAGAGCAGGCACACTATGAAGTCTAAGCGGCTCATCTTACTTGTACAAAGTGACTTTCAGAGGTGTAAAAATCATTTAAAAAGGCAGGAGTGGAAACGGGCCAGGTGCTCAAGTCATAAACACTGTTTATAGGTGTTTTGTAAATCACAAGGTTAGGTTACATGACATTACTGAATAACAAATGCTAAGAATCTAAGACCTATATTTGGCACAGCTGTGCTAAAGAGCAGCTATTTTAAAACATTTCACTTTGAGAGCTGACAGGTATTTTTAGAAAGAGGGAGCAATTACAAATCCAATTAACTATTAGTTACTCAAAGTATCTAGAAACATGCCAAAGCATTTTATTTATAGGTTTCTATATATGTTTCAAATCATGGTGATGTTTCTTAGGAGCTGCAAAGAAGCTTAATATGACAAGAAACACACAGGTAAGTTTTGTCATATAAAGAACATAAGAAGTTGCCATACCGGGTCAGATCAAGGGTCCATCAATCCCAGCATCCTGTTTCCAACAGTGGCCAATCCAGGCTACAAGTACCTGGCAAGTACGCAAACACTAAGTATATCCCATGCTGCTAATGCCAGTAATAGCAGTGGCTATTCCCCAAGTCAACTTGATTAATAGCAGTTAATGGACTTCTCCTCCAAGAACCTATCCAAATGTTTTTTAAACCAAGCTCACTAACTGCACTAACCAAATCCTCTGGCAACAAATTCCAAAGCTTAATTGTGCACAGAGTGAAAAATCATTTTCTCTGATTAGTTTTAAATGCACTATTTGCTAACTTCATGGCGTGCCCCCTAGTCCTTCTATTATCCAAAAAGTAAATAACCGATTCGCATTTACCCATTCTAGACCCCTCATGATTTTATAGATCTCTATCATATCTCTCAACTCTCACATCTCCAAGCTCAACAGTCCTAACCTCTTTAGCCTTTCCTCGTAGGGGAGCTGTTCCATCCCCTTCATCATTTTGGTCGCCCTTCTCTGTACTTTTTCCAATGCAACTATATCTTTTCTGAGATGCGACGATCAGAACTATACACAATACTCATGGTGAGGTCTCACCATGGAGGGAGTGTTATCAAGGACAGCTATGTTACCTCTCATTCTATTAATATTTGAGCATTTTATTAAAGGTTTATTCTTTCTTTGTACCCTAAATTAAATGTAAGATAGATTATTTGTGAGTAATTGATCCATATAAGAAAGTTAATTAGATTGGATGGGTTTCCGATTTTCCAATTCTGTCTTACTCTCTCTCCATGCCAGTCATTGAAATACCCCTCTACTACAATAGTGCCTTCCCTTTCCTCTTTCATCTTCAAATCAGTCTGCATGTGTATGCTATTTCTGTCAGGTCTTATCATTTGCACTCACTTTCCCTCCAGTTTAAAGTCTGTTTTTTATTTTATTATCAATCTCCCATGTTTGAGGCTTACCCCATGTCTTTCATCTTCACCCTGTTTTATCTTCTTCTATATTTCCATTCTTTGTCTACTTCCTGTCTCTCTTCATTCTCTATAGCCTTACTGCCCTGCAGCTTCCCACTTTCAGCTCCTCAAATCTGTGTTCTGTTCATTTTGAGCCATTTTTATCTGCTTTTCCAATCACTCCCATTCCTATCTACACCCAATTGCTCCATCTATTATTTTCTAATTACAGAAACTCTGTCCCCTCCTATAATCTACCTTTTCAACCATCGCAATGTTTTCTCAATAAGCCTCATGCTTCCAATTACTCCACTCTACCTATCTGTACTTCCAAATAGCCTAGGCCATATGACGACAGTTCATTGCAACACAGAACTCTGTTTAAGACTACACCCCATTCCCTTCCAGCAATTCCCCACTCAAATCACGTCAATCCTCTCATTAGTCTCCATTACCTACTAATCATCTCACATTTCCCCCTCTCCCCTCCTTAATAATCCAGGCCTCCCCCCCTCCCCCTCCAATCCCACTCCTTACTTCACACGAGCAGATAAAACACAATGTATGGCAACTGGAGGTTTCCTCAAAAATTGAAAAGAGATGCCTTTTTCCTTATATTCCATTTTGAGCAGAGAAGCAATAGAAAAAAATGATTTGATAAGTATATTAAGCTCATTTAACTAAAGTAACCATGATATTCTAGCAAGGTTACTTCAGTTAATTATTACATCATTTGTCTACTTAAAAGGAAAAAGGTACAAGGACAAAAGACTGAAAACAGGCTTCTTCCTTACTTGTTACCCCCTTTAGACATCAAATTCCACAGGAAAGAAAACAGGATGGAAACTCATGACCACAGTGACACTTCTGAATCTAATGGAAGCAAATGACCCCCAGCTTGCTCAGTTATTTCTAACCAGGATTCCATAGCCACAAGTAAAAGGCCTTTTAGCAATAGGAAACCATTACACACTTTGCAGTTGGAATTCAAAGGCATTATCAGCAGTAAAACCTGATACTCTGCTTTAGTTCTGCTGCATGTGTGGTACAGGCACAAGATAAGATGCCAACACTTAACCTTATATTATGAGCACAGCAGATGCTGAGAAGCTGTGAGATTAAGAAAGGCATGCCTTCCCTCTCCTCACTTTTAGGTTGTGTGTGTATGAGTTTGGAGGGGGGATGTGTAATAAAAGACATGTTCCAATAAAGGAGCCAAAAACGTTACCTTATGTTTCTTAAAGAAAATAAATTGCTCAATTTAGAAAATAAGTTATTGAGTTTAGCAAATCCTCTGTGATGCTTTCATATGATCTTTTGCAAATCAACATAGAATATTTAATGAAATAAAATAACAGGCAAAAAAAAAAACTATCTACACACTTGCACTTAAATACATAGACTGGAAACGTGAAACAAACTGATAGCAATCACCTAGCATTAAAGATGAAGTTATTTCCTTTTCAACATGTAGAGTTACTCTCAAATTAAAAAAAAAATAAAGCAAAACTGGCCTCTGGATAACAGGAATCAAATGTTGCACCAAGATTACACAAAAAGCAGGACAATACTTATTTTTTAGGAACCATGAAACTCACATTTCAAAATAACCAATGGCAAAGTTTCTTCTCCCTATAGCAATGCGAAGGATTTGTTACCTTCTTACAGAGAAAGAAGGAATATAAGTAGGGACATTCGTTTTCAGTTTTTATTTTATTTTTCTTGGGAATTTCTCAATATTTAGTATAACAAACATAAGAGAAAAACAAATGGGAAAAATACAATTTTTACACTGTTCTTCATCCATTTCTGTTCATTATAAAAAACACCAAGAGGAAAAAGCAAAATTACTTATTAAACATTTCTCTTCGGTGTTCACTGTGGAAGGGCTTGGAGTAGGACCACATCAAAACAAATAAGATTAGAAGTAAAGTAAACTTCAAACAATTTTCAGAACAGTATATTCATGAGGAATTAGCTAAACATATAGATAAGGTGATTGGGCTGGATGGGATACATCCAAGAGTATTAAGGGAACTTAGATGTGTCCTGGCAGCTCTGCTGGATAATTTTTTCAATGCTTCTTTAGAGTCTCTAGTCCAAGAAGACTAGAAAAGGTCAGATGTGGTTCCTATTCATAATAGTGGAAGTAAGGAGCAGGCTTGGAACAACCAACAGGTTAGTCTGACCTCTTGGTGAGCAAACTAATGAAATCACTGCTAAAACAGAGGATATTGCAATTTTTGGAATCCAATGAATTGCAAGATCAGAGACAGCATGGTTTTACCAGAAGTAAATCTAGTCAGACAAATCTAATCAATGCCTTTGATTGGGTGACCAGAGTACTGAATCAAGAAAGAATGCTAGACAAAATGTACTTAAATTTCAGCAAGGCCTTTAACATTGTTCCGCATAGAAGACATATAAATAAAGTGAGCGCTCTTGGTATGGAACCTAGAATGACTGAATGGGTTAGAAACTGGCTGACTCAAAGGCGACAAAAGCTAGTGGTAAATGGAGTATTCTCTGAGGAAGGGTGTGCCTTAGGGATTGGTCCTTGGACCGGTTCTTTTCAACATTTTTGTGAGTGATGTAACGGAAGGCTTGTCAGGAAATGGTTGTCTTTTCGCTGATGATACCAAAATCTGTAACAGAGTGGACAGCCAGGAAGGTGTGGAAAATATGAGGAGGGTTCTAGCAAAACTCAAGGAATGGTCTAAGGTCTGATAGCTAAGATTTGACAATAAAAAAAAGTGAGTAATGCATTTTGGATGCAAAATCCCAAGGAAAAGGTACAGTATTGAAGGTGAAATTCTCCTAAGCACAAAGGAAGAGCAGGACCTGGGGGTAATTGTAATTGATGGTAAAGCCATAAAGATGCTTGGCTGCATAGGGAGATGAACAGTCAGCAGAAAAAGGGAGGTAATATTGCCTTTTTTCTAAAGCACATGGGGATATACTTAAAGATCTAAACATGTATACCCTGGAGGAAAGGCAAGATGGGGAGATATTATAGAGATATTCAAATATCTTAAAGGTTTCCATGCACAGGAGTTGAGCCTCGTTCAATGGAAAGGAGGCTCTAGAACATGGGGGTCATACAATGAGGTTGAAAAGGGGTAGACTCAGGAGTAATCTTAGCAAATATTTCTTTATAGAAAGGATAGTGGATTCATGGAACAACCTCCCAGTGGAGGTAGTAGAAACAAAACAGTATCTGAATTCAAGAAAGCACGGGATAAATACAGGGAATCTCTAAGGAAGTGATGGGAATTAGAATGCTAAATGAATTGGATGGATGGGCAGACCAGATAGGCCATATGATCTTTTTCTGCAATGTTTCTAAGAAATTCCAAACATAAATAAAATAAAAACTGAAAACAAAGGTCTCTAGATATAAGTCAATGACATACATTGTCACCTGCTAAATGCTATGAACATTCCTTGGCACTGCATAGTTTTAGCGCAGGTTGTGGTAGCAAATACACAAACTGCCATAGATTGCTAGTGTCATCAAGCGAAGAGCATTGAAGTTCATAACATTTTTAGTTTGTCATCATTTGCATGGGAACAGAGGTCACACATATAAAAACATTTTGCTTGGTTGCCCGAATTGTTAAAACTTGTCTTCTGACTCAGAATATATGACATTCTCAATCTGAAAATGCATTATATTGTTAAAGATTATCATATCACTGCATAATGAAAAATCATCATGCTCATAATTCATAAAAACAAAATATGGCATGCTGAGTTAAACCAAAAGTCCATCAAGCCCAGCATACTGTCTCTGACACTGGACAATCTAGGCAACATGTACCCAACACAGCCCAAAGTATAGATCCAGTCTTCAGGTACAATGGATGATTTTAATGATAGGTTACAAATTTTTACTAATAGATCTGAACCCTGGGGTGTACACCATCCAGCCAGGTGATTTACTACTCTTCAGTTTTTCAATCAGGCCTACCACATCTTCTAGGTTCACCATGATTTGGTTCAGTCCATCTGAATCATTACCCATGAAAACCTTTTCTGGAATGGGTATCCTCTTCAGTAAACACTGAAGCAAAGAAATTGTTTAATCTTTCCGCAATGGCCTTATCTTCTTTAAGTGCCCCTTTAACCCCTCAGTCCAACTGACTCCCTTGAATGCTTTCTGCTTTGGATATATTTAAAAACGTTTTTACTGTGAGTTTCTGACTCTACGGCCAACTTCTTTTCAAATTCTGTCTTAGCCTGTGTTATCAATGTCTTATATTTAACTTGCAAATGCATATGCTTTATCCTATTTTCTTCTGTTGGATCCTTCTTCCAGTTTTTGAATGAAGATCTTTTGGCTAAAATAGACTCTTTCACCTCAACGTTTAATCATGCCAGTAATCATTTTGCCTTCCTTCCACCATTCTTAATTGTGGAATACATCTGGTCTGTGCTTCTAGGATGTTTTTTTATTTTTTATTTTAACAATGTCCACTTCTCTTGCACACTTTTTACCTTTGTAGCTGATCCTTTCAGTTTTGTCCTAACTATTTTTCTCATTTTATCAAAGTTTCCCTTTTGAACGTTTAGCACTAGAGCCATGGATTTGCTTACCGTCCCCCCTTCTAGTCAATTCAAATTTAATCATTTTATGATCACTATTGCCAAGCGGCCCCATTACCGTTACCTCTCTCACCAAATGCTGTGCTCCACTGAGAATTAGATCTAAAATTCCTCCTCTCTCATCGGTTCTTAAACCAATTGCTCCAAAAAACTGTCATTTATTCCATCCAGGAACTTTATCTCTCTAGCATGTCCCGGTGTTACATTTACCCAGTCAATACTGGGATAATTGAAATCTATTATTACTGCACTACCAATTTGGTTAGCTTCCCTAATTTCTCTTAGCATTTCACTGTCTCTCTCACCATCTTGGCCAGGTGGATGGTAGCATACTCCTATCACTATACTCTTCCCCAACACACATGGGATTTCTACCCATAAAAATGTGATTATGCATTTAGTCTCATGGATTCTATGCCATCCCGGACATAAAGTGCTACCCCGCCACCCAGATGTTCCTGTCTGTCACTGTGATATAATTTGTACCCCAGTATAGCACTGTCCCATTGGTTATCCTCCTTCCACTGTGTTTCTGAGATGCCAATTAAGTCTATGTCATCATTCACTGCTATACTTTCTAATTCTCCCATCTAACTTCTTAGACTTTTGGCATTAGCATAAAAACATTTGAAAGTGTGTTTTTGTTTGTATTTTCATTCTTTTTAATTGATAGGGATAAATTGGAATCTTTTGGCTCAGATGAGTTTTTAATTATAGGCACTTGGACTACTTTTCTTATTACTGAAACCTCACTGTTGGGATGCCCTAATTCTAATGCGTGATTGGTATCCTTTGACGATATCTCCCTCTGAACCATGCATTGCTGAGTGACTGTCTGCTTTACCCTTTCCTCTAGTTTAAAAGCTGCTCTATCTCCTTTTTAAGGGTTAGCACCAGCAGTCTGGTTCCACCCTGGTTAAGGTGGAGCCCATCCCTTCAGAAAAAGCTCCCTCTTCCCCAAAAGTTTCCCCAGTTCCTTACAAAACTGAATCCCTCTTTCTTGCACCGTCCCATCCATGCATTGAGATTCCGGAGCTCTGCCTGCCTCCGGGGACCAGCGCATGGAACATGTAGCATTTCAGAGAATGCTACCCTGCAGCCTCTGGATTTCGTATTTCTATCTAAGAGCCTAAATTTGGATTCCAGAACCTCCCTCTCACATTTTCCTATGTCGTTGGTGCCCACATGTACCACAACAGCCAGCTCCTCCCCAACACTCTCTAAAATCCTATCTAGGTATTACGTGAGGTCCATCACCTTCACAACATGTTGGCATGTTACCAGGCAATCCTCATGCCCACCAGCCACCCAGCTGTCTACATTCCTAATAATCGAATCACCAACTATGACGGTCCATCTAACTCTTCCCTCCTGGGCAGTAGCCATGGAAGACACATCCACAGTGTGAGAGGACAATGCACCACCTGGAGAGCAAGTCCTTGCTAAAGATCCTTTTCCTGATACACCAGGTTGATGATCTCCAATCATGAGACCTTCATCCTCCAAGGCAGAGCCAGGGCTGGAGTTAATTTTGGAGAGTAAAAATATGTGCATCGGGCACACTTTTTTTTTTTCATCGATGGGAAAAGCTAATAGCCTCATCAACATGAATTTACATGTGATTAGCGCTATTAGCTAGGCACATGATTGGACGTGCATTCTGAATGTGCTAAACCCCGTTTTGCATCAGGGGTTATGGACACGCATCCAAAATGCACATCTAATCACACAGTGCATGGTATTGCATCGGCTTGATTGAGACTCCAGAGCTCTGCCTGCCTCTGGGGACTTGTGCATGGAACAGGAAGCATTTCAGAAAATGCCATCCTGGAGGGTTTGGATTTCAGCTATCTACCTAAAATCCTAAATTTGGCTGCCAGACCCTCCCTCCCACATTTTCCTATGTCATTGGTGCCCACATATACCATGACAACTGGCTCCTCCCCAGCACTGTCTAAAATCCTATCTAGGTGATGTGTGAAGTCTGCCACCTTCGCACCAGGCAGGCAATTTACCAGGCAGTCTTCACGTCCACCAGCCACCCAGCTATCTACATTTCTAATATTCGAATCACCACTATGATGGCCGACCTAACCCTTCCATCCTGGGCAGTAGCCCTGGGAGACTCATCCTCAGTACAAGAGGACAACGCATCACCTGTAGAGCAGGTCCTTGCTACAGGATCATTTCCTGCTACACCAGACAGCAAATGTTGCTTACCTGTAACAGGTATTCTCAGAGGACAGCAGGATGCTAGTCCTCACATATGGGTGACATCACAGGATGGAGTCCAATCACGGAACACTTTTGTCAAAGCTTCCAGAACTTTGACTGGCCCCTACTGGGCATGCCCAGCGTGGCACTAACCCTGCAGCCAGCAGGGGTCCCCCTTCAGTCTTGTTTAAAAGTTACAGGTAGTGTCAAAAAATAAAATAATAAAACGTTACAAACCCAATACCGTGGGGTGGCGGGCGGGTTTCGTGAGGACTAACATCCTGCTGTCCTGTGAGAACACCTGTTTCAGGTAAGCAACATTTGCTTTCTCACAGGACAAGCAGGATGGTAGTCCTCACATATGGGTGAGTACCGAGCTGAGGATGTCCGATAAATGCACCAAATGTACCCAGGTGTGCAAGGCACTAGAACTGGGATAAAAATTTGGCTGAGGGCATCCTGAACCCCATCAGGCAGGCAGAAGGGTGTTGGTAGGTCACGTTGTAAATAGGTTACGAAGGACAGACTGGCCGAAGATGGAATCTTGTCTTTCAGCCTTGTCCAAGCAATAGTGGGCTGCAAAGGTGTGGAGAGAACGCCAGGTGGCAGTCCTACAAATGTCAGAAAGCGGCACCAATCATAGGTGTGCTACTGAAGTCGCCATGGCCCTCACAGAGTGTGCTTTAACACGGTCTTGAAATGGAATGCCCGCTTGCTGATAGCATATCATTTTCATCCATCTTACCTCGGAACTTTTCATCATAATTCAACCAGGCCCAACCATCATAATCCCTAGCTGCACCAATAATACTATCAAACCCAACAAAGAAGGGCTACCAAAATGATAAGGGGAATGGAACAGCTCCCCTATGAGGAAAGACTAAAGAGGTTAGGACTTTTCAGCCTGGAGAAGAGACGGCTGAGGGAGGATATGATAGAAGTGTCACCTGCAGGCACGACTGCTGCTGCAACTGCAGGGTCAATGCAGACAACCACTGTAGGGTCCCGAACATTCAGCTACTCCACAGCCGGCACAGAAACTTCATCCTTCAGCTCCATCTCCAACACAGCCTCACTGACCTGGACACTACCACCTGACTGGGACATCGTCATCACAACACAGGAGGAAAAAAGCGGGACCTCCACCAGAAAAGATTCCAAGCTATCAGCTATGAGAGGGACAAAAGAAAAAAGAAGGGAGGGGCAGCAAATATATATATATATCCATATTCTCAGGAAGTAGTCCATGTGCACCCCCACCAATTACGGACAGAATTAATTAGGCTTGATTCAAAAATTCTTCATGTGCTAACCAACTTTACCCACTGAGAATTATCCCACCCTGCATTGCTGCAAGAACTCTCTTCCTCCCAAGATGCAACACATCTAGTAAGGTGGCTTTTAATTCAAACATTATAACCCGGGAAAAGAATGGTTCCTGGGCTGAGGGGGGTGGTACTTCCACCATATTTTTGGCAAGAAGACTCCTCAGCCTGCCTTTGGATTCTGCCAAAAAGAGCTTCCTTCTGGAGTTCCTATATAGAGGCAACATATAAAGGTGTGCCTGGAAGTTTCTTTTAATCAGACTGGTGGCGCCCAATTCAACTGGATCTATTTGTGCAACATTTGCCTGGATATTATTTCTCTTTCTTCAAGTTTTTGGCATGCTCTCTTTGTGAGCCATCTAGATTTAAATATAGGATATGAGGCATACAAACAGGAGCACATTATCTCCTTTTTATTTTCACGGGGCCATGTACCTGTATCCTTTCCTCTTGTTTTTTTCATTAGCTTCTGAGGTCTACATTCTACTACAATAGGTCCATGAAAAGGGTTAACCACGACCTATACCTGTACCAGGGATGTTATATTCATCTGTACTATCCCGTACCACAATCATTAGCCACAGTGCTGAAGCTAATGGTGGGCATCTTTATATCCTGGAGACATGTTTTGCTTCTTTTCAATCTTTGGTAATAGTGGAAGCCTTATTGAGATTTTTGTCAAGATATGCAATGAAGTCAACATTAGCAAGACTTAGTAAGAGAAATTAACTCCAATTATTTTCTCCATCTCAGACCCTCCAGCTTCACTGCTCTCCTGTTTTGTGACTTAGTATATCACTTTTCATGTATTGCTCCCTGAGATTTCTCTATTTCCAAAGCAAGGCTAGTTTTTTTCTTTTTTTCTTTTTTTTTTTTGCATTAAATTTTAGCTGCTATATTCAACTACTTGGGAAGTTTTCTTAAAGAGAATATAAGAAAAAATAGAAAATGGAAAGTTGTGGTAAAATTAGTGTAGAACTTTCAGCTTCCAGTCAAACAACTGCACAGAAGCACAGAAAATGATAGTATATAAGTAAGTATTGCAAGGATCATATACTCTGTAAATTTCTATGCAGAGTCTATTGGATCTCAGAAATTACAATCACATCTTTTCATCTAAAGTTCTTTATGTTTATGCTATGCTTGAAAAATGGTCAAAGATTTGGCAACTGGGATTCAATGCCAAGAAATGCAGAGTCATTCCTCTGCAGTGTGGTAATCCAAAAGAGCTTTATGTGATGGGGGGTGAAAGACTAGTGTGCAAAGACCAAGAGAAGGATCTTGGGGTAATAGTGTATGGTGATCTGAAGATGGCAATAGCTAAAGCCAGAAGAATGTTGTGCTGCATAAAGAGAGAAATAACCAGTAAGGAAAAGGAGGTGATAATGACCTTACACAGGTCCTTGGAAAGGTCTCACCTAGAATAGTGTGTTCAGTTCTGGAGCCCATATCTCAAAAAGGATAGAGATAGGAAGGAAGCAGTACAGAGAAGGGTGACCAAAATGGTGTGGGTTCTGTATCAGAAGACTCATGAGGAGAGGCTGAAGGATCTGAATGTGTAGACCCTGGAAGAGAGAAGGTGCAGAGGAGATATGATACAGGCCTTCGGATACCTAAAAGGTCTTAATGATGCATGAACTTTGAACCTTTTCCATTGTCAAGGCAACAACTAGTGGTCACGACTCTGAACCAAAGTCAGGAAATATTTCTTCACAGAGAGGGTGGTGGATGCCTGGAATGCCCTTCTGGAGGTGGTATAGACAAAAACTGTCAAAGAATTCAAAGGGACAAACCCAAAAAACAAGAAAGAAGTCGGTCTAACAAAGCCGTGAGATATGTAAACAAAGAGATGCCGAAGGTCCTCAAAAAGGTTTATTAGTAAAACAATTATTCCATGGATGCTCGACTCTAGGCCTGAGTTTCACCCAGTGAAGAGCTGCTTCAGGTTCTTTCAATAAGACTGACTGATTTATGAAGGGTCTAAAACACGTTGTGTACCCTAATACATTTGAGATTGCAGTATAAGCGGTTCTACAGTCGGGTCAATATTGTTTTCCCGCTGTTATTAAACCAAAATACTCTGTGATGTTTTTTGGAGCCAGTCTGAAAGAACCTGAAGTGCGCACACTGTGATGAGCTTAAGAGCTCCTTCATGAAAAACCTGGAATGAGCATATCAACAAGATACTTACAGACCTGCTACTAATGTTTTGGATTTCATTGTTGATGTCATTTTGAATGAGGCATGAGAAAACCAAAGTGCATCTTGTCAAATGACACAATTTGTTTTTATCAGCCCCTGAAGCAGCCCTTCACTGGGCGAAACTCAGGCCTAGAGTCAGGCATTCATGGAATAATTGTTTTACTAATAAACCTTTTTGAGGACCTTTGGCATCTCTTTGTTTACATCCACCAAAGAATTCAAAGGGGCATGGAATAAACACTGTGGATCTCTAAAGGCTAGAAGAGGGAAATTTAGAAATGTGTGCAGGGGGGTAACTTGCTGGTGCAGCGGTTATTACCCTTAGCAGATGGCATGGAGATTACTACCCTTAACCAATAAGCCTTGACACTTTTAATGAGACTGCAACATTGCTCCCCACTTTGATGGGAGCAGGTAAAGGGAAATTGGATTCAGACAATAACCAAGATGGCCCCGACTTCTACTGTCTGGAGTACTGATACTCAGGCATAATGGAAAAAGCACAGGACTGCAAAGTCCATAAGCAACACACATCAATCAGCACTTTCTGAATTTTCAAGAAAGCTCATCACCTAGTGAAAAATGTTCCTAATTGACATTTTTTTGGGTTATTGTGGGAATTATAAGCTTTGCCAGCAAGCCATTTCATCAGGGTTTTACACTATCTTCCCTTCTCCCTGACCTTTGCCTGAATAAAAGCATCACTTGTGCTTAAGCCTCTCTGCCTGGGAAAGGATACCTGACTATCATGTATTTCTCTGGCTTGTGCTTGGCCCTGAATTCCTGGGGGAGGGGCTGGGTGTTCCCTAGTCAGAGGCAGAACAAAGTCAGGAGGTATAGAATTCAGCAGCCAATGAAATGATCCGTGCACACCCCCTGAGCCAAGCCAATAGTGTAGAGACTCGTCTGTTGCTATGGGGAAAGTAGCCAATCATGTAATGACACATCATCTGCCTTTGTATGAATGTACAATAAAAGAGGGCTCTGAGGTGTGCTCAAGTCCTTTTACCTGCCTGCCATGAAAGCTGTCTGATGTACCTCTTCATTACTGCAACATCTGGTGATCCCGCACGTGATGATAAACTCTCTGCTCATTCAGCTGGACATAGCTTAAGTGCGCACTGTTCAACAGATTTGCAAATCGTAAGTATATTTAAAGTACTTTTTAGTATATTTGAGTATTTTTTAGCAAGTTTGTTCCCTACATTCGTGAGCATGGGAAGTGATTTATCTGTACAGCAAAGGCTACATGCCAAGGAGCTGCAGAAAATAATCAATAATCATTATTTCATCACCAGAAGAAAAGAAAAAGCACAAGTCAGCCTGGGGGACTTAGAAAAATTAATAAGTGAAATAGCTTGCCGTTGCCCTTGGTATTCACAGGCTGGAACTCTGAATATCCAGGACTGGATTTTAATAGGCAATAATCTTCATATGGCTCCCAGAGCTCCCATAAAGCAAATATTAATCTGGCAAAAATGTACAGAGGCCATAGAACACATAGGAAAAAAAAGTTTCAAGGCAGCATTTCCAAACCATGTGCTTTTAGAAGCAGGCAGACTCAATCAGAATACCCTTCCCCCATCTTATGCTCAGTCTCCCTCAGAGACAGCAAATTCTTTGTGTCTCTCCATACCCACAACCAAGCTCATTCACACCTTCCCCACTTCTTTAGAAAAGCAGTCCTTGAGCACAATTGAACCACAACCTGGCCTGGGTGGGGCGATTAGCATTGAATTTCAGCAGAAACAGCAGAAAGAAAACCTTACAGAAAAAGAATTATTAGGACTTCAAGCTGTGGCTTCCTCTGCATCCACCTCAGAGAAAAGGCCCCAGGAAACTGAAAACACTGAGGTCAGAAAAACTAGCCTTCCTCCATCTTGCCTGTAAGCCCTTCCCCCACCAACCACCAACTCCCTGTACCCCCATTTGCCATTGCCTGAGACAGTCATTGATTCTGCATCATCAATTTGTCCAGGTAAATTACCATCTCAAACCACTGCTCCCGGTAACAATTTATGTGCCACGGTCAGCATGGGATTTCACCTAGAACATGGAAATCTCACAAGAGAGGAATTATTGAAAGGGATTCAAGCCTCTCCTATTACAAAAGGGATTAAAGAGCTGGGTGTGGCAGCAATAGAGTTGAGTGCCGCCCGGAGTGCAATGAGCAGTGGCTATGCCCCCAGGTCTTCAAAGAAATCAGCGTATAAGACCTTGGGCCAAGCAGCTGCACTCCTGCGTTACAAGCAAAGAAAATATCAATATGAAAAAAATGATTTATTAGACTCCTGCGTTACAAGCAAAGAAAAAAGCACTATGAAAAAAATGATTTAATTATACACTTCAATGACCTATTGCAGTCCAGATTAAACAGAGTAATTGAACAAACAGTACAGATTTGGAAAAAATGGTTTCTCTTGGTCTTCGATGTTCAGTTGCAGAGGGACTGCATGCTTAAGGAGTAGTTTCTCTTTGAATTCAGTTACAGAAAATCTGCATACTTTGAGAGTATTTCCCCCACAGAGGGTGTATGCAGAGCCTTATGTTAAAACTGTACTGAAATTTGAACAAGTACTGTGTGGATTTCATGTGAAATGTTCACTTTTTGCAAAATTAATTTGGCTCACATTTAAAATGACTCCATTTCTCTGAGATTTAAGTTTATAAGCAATTGCTTGAATTGCCAGCGCACAGATTTTTATTGTAATTTTCCTTATAGGAGAAAAATAGTATCTGTCTGCAAGAAATCAGCAAGTCCTCGCCAGCCATTGTCTCTGGATGATGTTATCTAGATTGTTAAACAATGCTATCTTTCAGTTCCTATTGACTGAAGAATTAACTCCTTGGGTGCAGTTCTTTTCTTTTGAGAAACACTGCTCCTCCCCCCCTTTTACTGTCTTTCTGTTAACTCTTGCTTGCCACTCATGGGGGAGGAAGGGAGAACTTTTGAAAAGAAAAAAAAACTGGACTTAGTCCTGCAGTTTCTCTCTCTAGTTTCTATATGTTATAACTCAGACAGATCTGCTGATCCAAATCTTTTCCCTCAACTTTCAATGCATTACTGCACTAGCCCTTCCTCGTCTCACTCTCTTTCTGTTAATATTTTTAATACTTTCAAACATACTTTCAAACTTCTTTAATACTGAACTGAGGTTACTGACAAGGACATTTAATAGTAGTTACAGTCACTTTAGCGCGAACAGCGTGTTTAATTTCCTATTCTAATAATTATAAGAAGAAATTCTATTCTGATATTCCACATTGAAAGTAAGCTCAGAGTATTATTGATTGCAACCTGGAACAATAGTTGCAATCTATAAAGTAATGATGGGGTCTCCACTAGGAGGCGCTATGTTATTCTACCAGTTATATTATATTATTGTTTTAATAATTCTGTTGTATAATAGTTTTTATTTTTCAGGCCTACAGACCTTCTGTATTAAGGACACTTCAGTTTTATTTTCTTTTTCACAAAATTTATACAGAATTCTGAACCTTAAAATTTTTACTGATAGAGGTTGCTACATCTAAAGCAATCCCTCCCAAGCCTTTTCTTGCAAATCCAAATTGATTTTATTAAATTGAATAATAGAATTGATTCTCCAAGGTTAAGAAAGTAAGAATTTCACTTTAATCCTTACCTTAATAAATTTTTGCTGTATGCCAGTTTTTAATATTTTCCAGATTTACAGCCTTCCTGCCATGAGAGATGTGAAGATGAACACTTTGCAGCTTATTTTAACATTTTTCTAAACATTTTTCTAACACCTTTTGACTTTTGATTTTTGATCCTTGATCTAATTTTGTTTTTGATAACTTTTTGATAAGATTTTTAGCTTAAATTATGTGTTATCTGTTGCCTGTCTTGATGTCAAGAAGACTATGAATGAATATTTGCAGGATGGATGAATATGTGTCAGTTTTGTGTAAATGAATATTTGCAGGATGAATGAATATGTCAGTCTTGTGTAACATATGTTTAATGTAATGTCTGAAAGACTTGTCATTTGTGCTTCAGCCTACTACAATTGACTTTTCCTTTAAACGATTAATTTACATTTATTGCTATTTTACTGAATGAAAATTGATCACTGCATAAAAACTTTCTTGATAATGGGATTACCCTCTGTTCTGAAAACTAATAATGGCTCTGCTTATTGCAGCCATTCCTTTGCATGAATTTTGTCAATAATTGAACATTAAATACTTATTTGGCATCCCCTACAACACCACAGGGCAAGCCATTGTGGAGAGAGCCAATCATACCCTTAAGAGCTCTTGACAAAACAAAAATAAAAAGGAGGGATTGCCCCTGGATTTTCCCCTAAGAAGGACTGGCTGAACAAGAACAAAGTATTGTTTACTTTAAATCATCTAAACATATCACATATAAGACCACAGCCATGAGTAATCATTATGGGACTAGGGTTAGTCACCCACAGCCATCAGTTTTGTATAGAATATTTAATGTCTGGTACAGTCCCGTTCCCTTAAAATGGGGAACGAGGATATGTTTCTCTGCTTGCTTCCACAGGTATCAAGCCATGGAAAGATGGAAAGGTGTCCAGGTCTACAGGACCCGATCCCAAACTTCTCCATGAGCTTCCACAGCCCTCAGAAGGACAGAGACCGGATTCCTCGCAAAAAGCAGCACCACATGACCTGGGGACAGATCAAGGCCCTATCCAACCAATCTGCACAACTCTTAGAACAGCAAGGCCTTGAGAAAACTCCAGAGAACTTATTAGCCGCCTTTTCTTGCCTGAATGCCAACTCATTAACAATTGTGTTCTGCACCCTCCTCCTTTGCCTTATTTCTCCAGCTATGGCGATTTCAGAACAAGGACTCTGACAGGACAACATGTACATCCTCGATGCACAGAACTTTTCACACCTGTTGAATCGAACAGACTGTTAGATCTGCACACACATGCCAACCCAAGCCTGCGGAGAACTACTGATGCATGCTGTACCATTTAACCTTACAGTATGGACTAATTATCCTTTACAGAGAGGTTTTCATTAACTCTCGTTAATAATACCATACTACACATTGGTAGCCGTATTCAAGAGACTGCCGCTCTTTGTTGGGACTATGATACAGGGGATGGGAAGGGGATTCAGGTGGGAAATATCCATATTGTAACCGAACCTTTGTATTAATCACTGAACACTTACATAATTATACCACATATATGTATGCAATTGGCAGATTTCAGGATGTGCAGTGGGAGACCCAAGCAAGTACAGAAAGTATAGAGGGGATGAAGGATTTACCCTTTGTAGTTATATAACCCACATGATATGAATTATAGAGACTTACACATCCTAGCTAACTGGACTTCTGCCCTATTTAATCAGACAGTCCATGTATTAAAACTACTCACAACAGAAGTCTCTCAGATTAGAGAAGTAGCATTACAGAACAGCTATACCTTGGACACTATTTTAGCCTTAAAGGGTGGAGTTTGTGCATTAATTGGATCTCATTGCTGTGTGTACATATCAGACTATAAAGCAAACCTCACACATACCATAGAGCAGATAGAAACCATGGATGCTGATGCACCACTTTCAGGCAGAATACCAACTTCTCCATGGGATTGGCTATGGTCCTGACTCCCTGATATTTCTGGTCTCAAAAGGGTGATTTCTATTATAATGACCATAATTGTCTTAATTATCTGCCTGTGATGCTGTATTCAGTGCATACCCAACCCTCATATCCATATTGAAACCTTGCTCTCAGTCCGGATACATAGATGTCTTGTAAGATGCCTAATAGGGAATCCTGAGCCCTGCAGTGTTGGCACACCACACTGCACCAGCTCTGGGTGATATGGAGATTCAGGAGCTCATCGGCAGCTGGCACACCACGCCGAATCAGCTTTCTTCTCTCCATATCCCACTTCCCCTATCTCCAGCCCATACCAAGACATAACAGATTTCAGTAAGGGTCTAAAGCTTTATTGAGCTGCCTAAACAAAAACAGAAAGGGTGAGATGTGGGAATTATAAGCTTTGCCAGCAAGCCATTTCATCAGGGTTTTACACTATCTTCCCTTCTCCTTGACCTTTGCCTGAATAAAAGCATCACTTGTGCTTAAGCCTCTCTGCCTGGGAAAGGATACCTGACTATCATGTATTTCTCTGGCTTGCGCTTGGCCCTGAATTCCTGGGGGAGGGGCTGGGTGTTCCCTAGTCAGAGGCAGGACAAAGTCAGGAGGTATAGAATTCAGCAGCCAATGAAATGATCCGTGCACACCCCCTGAGCCAAGCCAATAATGTAGAGACTCGTCTGTTGCTATGGGGAAAGTAGCCAATCATGTAATGACACATCATCTGCCTTTGTATGAATGTACAATAAAAGAGGGCGCTGAGGTGTGCTCAAGTCCTTTTACCTGCCTGCCATGAAAGCTGTCTGATGTGCCTCTTCATTACTGCTACAGTTATTATAAAGCTTAGAATAACTGTACGCAGCGGAAGTTACTACCCTTAAGAGACACATGGGAGGTAGTCCCCACTGAGTGGCAGTTGCTACATATGGAAGCTTGCTGGGCAGACTGGATAGACTGTTTCATCTTTTTCTGCCATCATTACTATGTTACCATGCTTTCTTGAAATCTGATACTGTTTTGTCTTCTACCGCTACTTGGTTATATTCCCCACCTTTTCTGTGAAGAAATATTTCTTTATGCTACACTTGAATCTCTCCATTATGATTCTCTCTTCCATTGAAAAATGCTTACTTATTGCATGCTATGTATAACCTTTTGTGTATAACTTTGAGATAGTTAAATGTCTCTATCATGTCTCCTCCTCTCTCCCATCTCATCTGTGATATGCAGATTTAGCACAGTCTCATTTCATGGAGCTTAAGGTACAGCTGCATCTTGGTAGGCCTTCCCTGGAATGCCTCTATTCTGTCTATATCCTTTTAGAGCTATGGCAACCATTACCGGAAAAAATATTCCTGATGAGATCTCACCATTTCAGATGAATTATTATGGCGGCAGGCAATGCAGCCAAATTACCCCTGCAGTGAAGAACGAGCAAGAGCTGCTCCCAGCACATAGTTCGCCTTCACAACCATACCATGCTTACCCCTCTTTAAGGCCAAAATTAAATAAGGTCCATAAGTTCATTCTCAGGCTCTCCTGGCTGCCCATTGTACGAAGAAATGCCCTACAATCCACACTATCCTTCAACCATTGAGCAAATCTGTAATGAAAGGTTAATGATCATGTGAGGCATGTTATGTCATATGCAACCTAACATAAGAATTTACAACAAATGACCTCCATCTTCCTATCTACTGTATCATGTCAATACTCAAGTCCTCCCGCACAGCGCTAGTGGCCAAACCGATCCTGAAGGAATGGGTACAGAAGAGATCAGTATCAAGACTCAACTGGGTTAATGCTATCCTGAGAACAGCAGAGAACTGGTTCATAGTGAGAGGAACCTGATTAGCATGATTTAATAAATGTTTGCCCCCTGCAGGCTGAATGAAGAGATATGTTTTCAGATTCACAATTGAGTAGGTAACCTGAGATTCAACACATTTGAAGGAGAAGCTTGCTCCATAAACTAGCTGGTCAGTCTTATCTGTGTATCAACATGTGTACCATTTAACTTGTACATCTCGTGTTTTTCAAGAGGATTTCAGAGTAACTCATGTCACTCTTGGCAGAAGCCACCAACTAGCTGACTCTTAATGCACTGAAAAATGCTATGGAAAATGCCAGGTAACAGTCTGGTTTCAAATTCAGATTCACATATAACTGATAACAAATGCCATAGGCCCATTAATAAGTCATGTGTTCTAGGACACCTAACATCTTGAAGAGGCCCCACTTCCATGCCCCAATCTGACATTTTTTTTTTCCAGGAAAGCCTTGGTGGGATCATTCCAACCTTGTGCCTTCATAAAGAAGGCAAATATGGCTAATTGCTTGACAACCACGGCCCTGGATATGCTGTCTTTGACCATGGCAATATACTTGAACATGAGGGCATCTGAAATGGGCTCTACTACCCATCCATTCTGGCTCAAGAAGATATGCACTTGCTCATAGCACCTGCAGTATGCAGCCCCCATATCAGGGGCTACAGATCTCTGTAGGAGGTCTCTGCTGGTTCGAGGCCAATCTCCCACAGGTGATCTAGGAATAGAGTTCCTGTTTTGTCTGCTGCAAGTATCTGTTTACAAAATAAATCACACTTAGCACGTGATAAGGAGACTGCCACACCACTGCGGGTGCCTTGGACTTTGACACACTCTATTAATGTGCAGGCTAGTTAGCATCACCTCCCTTAGTAACTCTACCACTTTGGGGCATCTGATAGACTGTCTGTTAAAAATGCACTCCTCAAGTAAATTATCCCATCAGAAAATTACTTGCTTGTTGCACAACCTGTACAGCATCAGAGCCACCAGAATGGGAAAAATTCAAGGAATGTGATATTCCAAATTGTCCCTGCCCCAACCCAACCTACACACCATGAAAGTAAACCCCAAATTCATTCTCTCTCCAGCTCAGTACGGCTTTCGCAAATCCCGAAACACCGAATCACTCCTATTATCACTCATGGACACCATCCTCTTAAACCTGGAGAAAATCCTACCTGCTTGTTCTTTTAGATTTGTCTGCAGCTTTTGACACGGTAAAACACACAATACTTATAGACCAACTAGCCAACATAGGCATTAAAGGCTCAGCCCTCAGTTGGTTTCAGTCCTTCATGAGCAACAGGTTCTATAAAGTCAGGATAAACAACAAGGAATCTCATCCCATCCTTACAGACCAAGGAGTCCCTCAAGGATCTTCACTTTCACCCACCCTCTTCAATATCTACCTCCACCCTCTCTGCCACCTACTCGCAAATCTTAAGCTTCCCCATTACCTCTATGTGGATGACATACAAATCCTAATCCCGATCACAGAATCCCTTCAAAAAACTATCACCTATTGGAATGACTGCCTTCAGCCAATTAAAGACCTACTCTCTAGCCTCAACTTAGTATTGAATGCCAATAAAACGGAAATGCTCATTATCTCCCATGACCTCCCCACCATCTCATCTAGCTCCTCTCAATCAACAAACTCAAATAGCATGTTCTCTCCTGACGTCAGGGACCTAGGAGCCTGGCTAGACAACAATCTAAACCTAAAAAAGTTTATAAACACTACCACAAAGGACTGCTTTTACAAACTGCAAGTCCTAAGAAAGCTAAAACCCCTCCGTCACTTCAATGACTTCCAGCTAGTACTCCAATCCATTATACTATCTAAGCTCGACTATTGCAACTCCCTTCTACTCGGACTCCCCACAAATACTATCAAACCCTTACAGATGGTACAGAACGGCGCCACCAGAATCCTCACAAACCCTAACAAAAGAGAACATATCACTCCAATCCTCCGTAACCTTCACTGGCTTCCTATTAAACACAGGATCCTCTTTAAAGTTCTCACTATCGTTTACAAAGCGACACACAAACTTGCTCCCATCATGTTAAGCACACAACTTCAACTTTATACATCTTCCAGACCAATCAGAAGCGCATACAAAGGCACACTGTATGCCCCGCCGGCAAAAACATCATTGAGCAAACGAGCACTATCTTCAGCAGGCCCCCACCAATGGAACGCGCTCCCCCCAGATCTAAGACTTGAACCAAGTCATCAGGAGTTCAAAAAAAAAGCTAAAAACCTGGCTCTTCTGCCAAGCCTTCCCAGACACTTAATGCTGCCTAGATGCTATGATGAACTCAATCATGGGCGACCTCATTGAGTTATCCTACTCTGACTTTTTAACTGTACTATGATTCTGAGTTCAATCGTTTCTTGTAATTATTCTATACTATGTTCAATTTTTACTCTGTTCTATTGTTCTATGTAAAGCCCCCCCCCCCCCCTTTTTTGGGTATTTCACAGTTTTATGTAAACCGGAGTGATTTGTATTTCATACAAGAACCTCGGTATATAAAAATTAAAAATAAATAAATAAATAAATTCCCAGCCACTTAAAGCATCGGAATGTATGTCCAGGTCTTGACTGGATACTGGAGACTCCTGCAACACTGACACTCCATTGAACTCAACAAAGAAGGATGCCATATGCCAATGTCATCCTTCATGGGCCTGGATAATCTGTTAAAGTGATGTGGCTGTCTGATGCCTGCTGTCTCCACAGTTAGCCTACACAGGTAAATTCTCCCCAGTGGAATCACTCTGTTTGCGAAGTTCAAGGAACCAAGGATGGATGCTATGCTGTGAAAAGTGAGCTTCTTGGCATGCAGTGCCTGACGTAACATTCCACGCAGCTTCTGAAGTTTATCAGCCGGCAATCTGGAAATCATGCTGTCTGAATCAAGCTCTGTGCCTAGGAAACAAATGATGGTGGTTGGGTCTTCAGTTTGCTCATGTGCTAAATGTACACTGAAGTCATTGGCGAAAGTCTAAAACTCGAAGTAACTGGGCACAATAATCAGACTCCACCAGATCCATGAACAGGAAGTTGTCAACATAATATATGATATTATTCATCCCTTTGTGTTGTGACCCAGTGCAAAAAGGAACTGAATAGCTCGAAATATGCACAAAACACAGAGTACCCATAGGCATGCACTTGTTAAAATAATATTGGTCACAGAATTTAAATCCATACAGAGGAAAAATGTATGGGTGACTCAGTAGTGGCCTGAATGCAGACTCTGCCAGTTTTTGCCATTAAGGCATTCTGACCACACTCCCTCAATGAGGCAGGTGAACATTCAATGAAGCCCCAGGGGGTTAAGAGAGATTCTTAACTAACTGGAATTTGCCTAGCTCCTTTTTTGGCAATACTGCCAGAGGTGACAAGACTATTCGGTTAAAGGGAGGAATTGAGAACGTGCCTATTGTCCTACCCAGTGCCAGTTCCATGTCCAAGTTTTGCTAGACTATGTCTGTGTTTCAAAAGATGCCATACATATACCCCACTAAGAGAGATTTTGAACCCTTCACGAAAGCCTCGTACTATCTGCAAGGCCTCCTCACACTTGAGATACAGGTCTAGCCACGCAGACATTGTGGTGAGATCTATAGGCAATGGGGTCATAAGGAAAATGGAGGACTTATTTCAGCCTGGTAGAACTCCCTTAAGAAGGCTTCTTGGTCGCTGGGTGTGAAGAAGAACAAGTAGAACAGACATATTTGAAAGGTGTACGAGGATGTGTTGTGGCGCCAGCAGACATTGGTGAGGGCTTGCGCTGATCAGAGGCCTGCACCATTACAAGAAGGGATCTCCATGACTGCCATAAGACCCATGTCACTTGCTTATTTGGTCATTTGCTTAAGCCAGAGGCTGACATCTGTCATGGTTTTGCCTATTATACTGGCTCTCCGTGCCAAGGTTCTGCCTACTGCACAATCTTCTTTCCAGCAGGAGTCCTCATTGAACCTTGCCAAAGACATCCTCACAGTTATACCACACCCAAGCTTCAGCCCAATTTAACCCTTCCTTGTCATTACTTAGTTGCCTCTTCATCAAATCATCTTAACTCCCAGACCTGGCCACCTTGTTCTCTTATTCCTGTCTTGCCTTGCAGCTTATCCAGTCCTCCTGTATGGTCTTGCAGCCTACCCAGTCCTCCCGGCTTGCCTTGCAGTCTTCTCAGAATTTATTTTTTATCTTTATTAACTTTATTCATTTTACATAACATAAATAGGATATATGACATTTAAAGACATCAAGATTGAGAAACAAAAATATAGGTATTCATATAAAATCCACAATGAGGAGGAAAACAACCAAAAACACTCCCATATATTACAAACAAAAATATCTATCCCAATACCATACTGAGAGCAAACCCACTCTGAACAATAGGAGATCAAGCAGATTTATTAGCTAAGAAAGTCTGCAATTGTGTCGGTTCAACTAATATATATCTATCCTGCTGGAAATTAACCATACATTTACAAAGATATTTTAGGAAAAAAGAAACTACCACAGAAATAACACGTGATTTCAAATAAAGAAAAGCTTTTCTCTTAACCTGGGTCTCCCAAGAAAACTTGTACCTGTTGACCCACAGAATGGTTTCCCTCTAAAGATTCCTAACTGATTCTAGGACAAAGGTAACAATCACTGTAGCCCTAGTAGGTATACTATCATTAGAAGAATAGAGATATTCAGAGAAATCAGGATTAGAGATAGGAGCAAGCACATTTAGACTATCTACATCCTTACTAGATATCCTCTTTTTATCTGGAATATAGCACAATTTAGACAAGATGGATTTCCCTTCAATAAACTGTAAGACTTCAGTAGTATAATTTTTAAAAAGTTCTAAAGCAGATAACACATCTGATTTTTGAAAATTCAAAAACCTAAGGGTCTGATTTTAAAAAGCATTTACATGCGTAAAACTGGGTTTTACGCATGTAAATGCACTTTACTCGAGTAAGTGGGCTTTTGAAAATTGCTACAATATATGCCATTGAATCGTCCATAGGATTTACTCGCATAAGTGCACTTTACATGAGTAAATGGCTTTTGAAAATTGCTACAATAGTAGTTCCATTTATGCACGGTAACTCCTTTGAAAATTACCCCCTAAGGTTTTTAAATCTCAATGAATTCTCAAAAGATGTCAACTGATGGTGAATATTCAAGCTATCTTTTATTCCTGAAGTTAGAAAGGATTGCCAATTAGTAATCTTAGTTGAGTGTGCAGCCACCTGAGATTATATTTGCTCTATCCTGTCATCTATCTCCATTAGTTTAAATGAAGCATCAGAGGAGTAGGAAAATAATTGAATTCACCAATATTTTTTCAATCCTGGTTACCACCCTCCATATATCCCTTAATGAAACTTCTGTGGATTCAGATATTGTATTGTATTCAGCCCTGACTCCAAGAATCTGGGGAGGCTGAACTAAATCAGGAATAGGCAGATAAGTCTCAAAGGAGACAGAAACAGCTTGTACCCCTTGACGTACCTCCTCTAAATCATGGGGAGGATCTCTGGGGCCAGATGTTAAGCTCTGTGTGGAACATTAGAATCATACTGAGTTAATACTTGGTCCTCGACTACAATAGTAGGCATGGATGGTGGAGAGCACCCTTCAAAACTGAGAGAGGTGTCCACCATATCGTTACTTAGTGTTACCTACAGTGTTGATTGAGGACAAAGGACATGAGAATCCACTGGCCCTCTAAATGTTGTAGAAATTTTAGGGGACAAGATGATCTTTCCATTTGTTTTCTTGCTCTTATCTCAAGAAAGAAAAATGATATAAGGGATACACCCCTTTGGTGCATCGCAGGGCACAGAAATGTAAAGGCCCAGGACCTTGATGGCATCAGCCACTCAAACTGCCTGCTGGCGGTTTCCTAGGAGAGTGCAGTAGCTCTGCGGAGCTATGCTAAAAGATCACCCCAAGGTTTGCAATCATCCAGCAAACCTCTCTCCGGACCTCCACACCTCAGCTGGATTGAGGTGACAAACTTCCTCCCTTCCCAGACTTTCCTCCCTTGCCCAAAGGCCTCTCCTGTGTCTCCTGCTTCACCCTGTGGTCTCCTAGGCCTCCTTGCCTTCCTCTGTGGCCTCCCAGGCACCCATGCCTTGCTCTCTGGCCTCCCATGCCTCCTTGCTTTGCTCTCTGGCCCCCTTGGTTTCTCTGTATTATCTTACAACCTCTGGGCCTGCTATAGTCTCATATCCAGCCTTGTGACCTGTTGGGCTTCCCTATTCATTGTTGCCTATTCCATCTAGTCCAGTCCCGTCCTTGTCTAGTCCAATCCTATCCAGTCCTTGTTTTGTCTGGCGCCCTCCTGTCCAGTTCCTTGTGTATCCCAGTCCTTGCCCTTAGTTCAAATTGTACATTATATCCAATTCTCAGCCTGAACCTGTTCTTATCCAGTCCCCAGCCTTAGTATGTATCCTGTCTTAATCCGTGCCCAGTCTTCAGATCCAGCCTGCTCCAGTATCCAGTACTCAGCTTCCAGCCTTTGTCTGCCCCAAAGTCCAGACTGTGCCTGACCTCAATTCCTGGCTGTGCCTACCCTGCCTTGTCCTGCCTCTTCCAACCTATCTCATCATGATTTTTTGCTGAAGTATCCAAGCTCTACTGGTCCCCAGAACCTAAAGGCTCAACCTGTGGGGGTGGAAGCTGGCTAGGCAGAAGATAAACCCAAGCCTTGCCCTGTGGTCCTGCCCTATTCCTGCAGGGGTGTACCCAGAATCCAGCCTGCACCCACATGACATCATCCTGAATTCCCTGGGACATAAAGTGGTTCTCTACCATCTTGTCCCTGAAGCATTCTTCGTAGTTCAGCAAAGAACATCGGTCGCACTCTTTATAGGCTTCCAGGATGGTATTGTCTAACTCAGCATGGGACTGTATTGTGAAAGGTCATTTTGCCCAACATCACTTATGTTTAGAAACACTCAGATCCAGTTCATTATGTTTCTGGGTACTCTCTTATCTGTACCAGGTGCCTGGTCACTGGTTTTTCCTTCTTCTTGTTACCCCATCTTCGCCTCCCCTCCAAGAACCTGAATATGTCTATATACATATGCCTCATTCATTTTTTGTGTAGTACCCTGGCCATCCTCTCCCAGAGTTGCAACAAGTTGGTGAGGGTTGGAAGTCCCCTGGTTGCTTCCACAGCCTCCGCTGAAGAACAAGCACTGCTGCCATTGGAGGAATTCTCCAATTCCAATCTATCAGCAGAACTATCGAAACTGGAACTAGTCTGGAGCTTTCATCTTGCTTTACCCTCCTGCACTAACATCCTTTTACTACCAAGCTGCACATTACCACCTGTGTCCCTTGGCAACTCACACCCCTTGAGGTGTGATCCTTCTGCTCAACTTTGCAGGGACCTTGAGCACCAGTGGTAGATCTAACTTGTGGGTCCAGATGAACTTCAATATGAGTCTCTGGGGTGTCTCACAGAGCTTGTCTGTCACATTTTCAGGTCTGTGAGGGAGGTGCTTTTGAACTGGATGCTCACCCATACATCGTATCATTCCCTCGTATAGTAGCCCCGGTACGGCCATCGTCGTGTGAACTGGCAACACTCAAGCAGGCTTGGGCTCAGAGGCCTGCATCAGCCAGTGTCCCTAAGGGTAGAGTGGGGTATGCCCCAAGCCAGCTGGAATATACTGGGTTTGCCCAATGAGGCACCAAGCAACAAGGTGGATGCCCGCACCCCAACTGCCAGACAGGAACAGAGGAGTTGTATGACCATCCAGGTCCCTGCACCCAGGACATGCTATCGAAGGAGGGACCAACCTGTGGGCCTCCCCACAGATCAGATCACATGAGCCAAGATGTCCCAATTAATATGGATGATCTCACTTGGCTTGCCCATGAGCTGTTGCCAATTTCTACAGCAGCAGAGATCTAGCTGTCACCTGTCCCAATGGCTGCAAAAGTAGTTGCCCCTCCAAGAAAACCAGTCAAAGTCAAATGGAAAGAAGCACCGCAGTAAAGAGAAAAAACACTGCCACAATCAAAGAGGTAGCAGACCGACTGAGTGAAGATATTTAAACTCTTGCTGATACATTGTCCTATGGCTGCTCTGGCTCTGCCCTTCTCCCCCACCCTGCGTTGTTGTCCTCTCATCGCTGTCAGAGGGCCAGGTTCGCCATGTGCAGGGGAAGAGGGGTGGAGCATGGTGCTCAGAGTCAGGTTATTTGTTGGCTCCACTCACTAGGCATGGGCCCATGCATTTTCTTCTGTGTACATTAGATATATAATTCAACCTTTAAGGCAGTAATTGAAAAGCTATAAAATTACATTAAAATAGAAAGATGTAAAACGTTATATTTGCAATACCTCAATAGCTTACCTGTGGCTGGATTGGTAGGCAGTAAATAGTGCTGAATAACCATAAAATATAATGCCTGAAGAATTAAATAAATAGTGATTCACATAATTGGTTTGGTTGACCTCTTTATATAGAAATCCATGTGGTGGTGATAAAAACAGAAGGAATACATCTGAAGACAATTTAACTGCACAAGAGTCGAGAAAATCTTTCCTAGTTCCAAATACGAAATAAATGTTCCTAAATCAAACACCTTTCTTTAGAGTATTTAATGTTTGCCATCCCTACGGTGATTTGTGCTATAATTCAACTGTTATCCATTATTAGCAGAAATATCTTTCATAAGTAGTAAGAGAGCTAAAGTAAATCACTGAAAGATAGGATCATTAAACTACCACCACAATTATGTTACAAAATTGTGAAGGAGTATGATTCTGTGAAATAAAGAAACTACTGGTTATGCCTAAACATATAAAAAGAGCAGAGTTGCTTAACTGTAACAGGTGTTCTCACAGGACAGCAGGATGTTAGTCCTATATGGGTGACATCACAGGATGGAGCCCAATCACGGAAAACTTCTGTCAAAGTTTCTAGAACTTTGACTGGCACCCACTGGGCATGCCCAGCAGGGTCCCCCTTCAGTCTCATCTTATAGTAAAAGTACATGCGAAAAATAAAATAAGAAAACGGGCGGGCGAGTTTCGTGAGGACTAACATCCTGCTGTCCTGTGAGAACACCTGTTAGAGGTAAGCAACTCTGCTTTCTCACAGGACAAGCAGGATGGTAGTCCTCACATATGGGTGAGTACCGAGCTGAGGATGCCTGAGCAATGCACCAAATGTACCCAAAGAGTGCAAAAGGCACAATAACTGGGGTGTCAATTTGGTTAAAGGACATCCTGAACCCTAACGGGTCGTAGAAGGGTGTTGGTACATTAATTCGCAAACAAGTTGCATAGCACAGACTGGCCGAAGATGGAATCTTGTCTGCCAGCCTTGTCTAAGCAATAGTGAGCTGCGAAGGTGTGGAGAGCACTACAGGTAGCAGCTTTACAAATGTCAGCAAGCGACACAGAGTGTAGGTGTGCTACTGATGTCGCCATGGCCCTGATATAGAGTATGCCTTGACACGATCTTGTAGCTGAATGCCTGCCTGCTGATAGCAAAAGGAAATACAGTCCATTAACCAGGAGGAGAGTGTCTGCTTTCCCACAGGTTTACCCAATTTGATGGTATCGAAGGAAACAAACAATTGAGTGGATTTCCTGTGGGTGGCTGTACGGTCTAGATAAAATGCTAGCGCACGTTTACAGTCAAGGGTATGCAGAGCCTGTAATCCTGGATTCGAATGGGGCCTGGGAAAGAAAGTGGGTAGTATAATGGATTGATTGATATGAAACTCCGATACTACCTTAGGCAAAAACTTAGGGTAAGTGCAGAGTACTACCCTGTCCATGCAGAAGTTTAGTGTAAGGAGGCTAGGTGACTAAGGCCTGTAATTCACTAACTCTGCGAGCAGATGTGATCGCCAAAAGAAAAATCACTTTCCAGGTGAGATAGCAGAGATCACAGGATTGGAGAGGCTCAAACGGTGGATTCATGAGTTGCCCCAAAACGACGTTAAGGTCCCAGGAGGGAGCCGGAGGGCGCAGTGGAGGTTTTAGGTGGAGCAAGCCCATTAAAAAGCATGTTACAAGGGGTTCTATGGAAATGGGAACATCCCCGACACCTTTATGGAAGGCGGCTACCCTGATAGAGGAAGTTTTCAGGCCTGACTCTGACAGGTGCCAGAGATAGTCCAAAAACTTCTGTATGGAACAAGTGAAGGGGTCGATGGACATGGAAGAACACCATACCGTAAACCTGTTCCATTTATAACGATAAGACTTTCTCGTTGAAGGCTTTTGTGAAGCTATCAGGACACGGGTGACTGGCTCTGAAAGGTTAAGAGGTTGAAGTATTAACCTTTCAACATCCAGGCAGTCAGAGACAGGGCCTGGAGGTTGGGGTGATGCAAGCACCCGTCATTCTGAGTGATCAGAAGTGGGTCCTTCCCCAGAGGGATGTGCTGGGGAAACTGATAGGTCCTGGAGTATTGGAAACCAGACCTGGCGTGACCAGTGAGGGGCTATCAGGATCATCAAGTCCCTTGTCCTTTCACAACTTCACAAGAGTCCTGGAAATGAGTGGAGATGGAGGGTATGCATAAAGAAGACCGCTGGCCCACGAGAGGGAGAAAGCGTCTCTTGGTTGTAGATGTTGGCTGCAAGTGAGAGAGCAGACGTTTCCTACTTTGCGGTTGTGGATTGACGCAAAGAGATCTATGCGAGGGTAATCCCAACGTTGGAATATTAAGTCCGCTACTGTGGGGATGAGAGACCACTCGTGCAGTTGAAAGTGTGACTCAGCCTGTCCGCCAACACATTGTACACTCCCGGCAAGTAGGTGGCCCTGAGGTACACTGAGTGGGAAAGGGCCTCCACCCATATCTGTGCAGCTTCCTGACACAGGAGGTAGGAACCCGCTCCCCCTTGCTTGTTGTTGTACCACATGGCCACCTGGTTGTCGATTTGAATCACGTTCTTATGGCCTGGATTGGCCACTTTTGGAAACAGGATGCTGGGCTTGATTGACCCTTGGTCTGACCCAGTATGGCATATTCTTAGGATGACCTGGTTGGAAAGGTGATCCTGAAAAACCCTTAGAGCGCATCTGATTGCACGAATCTCTAGGAAATTTATTTGGTGTTTGGCTTCCTCTGGAGTCCAGATACCCTGAGTTTGTAGGTTGGCAATGTCTGCACCCCAGCTGAGGTTGGAGGCATCTGTTGTCAAAGTTATTTGAGGGTCTGGAACCTGAAATGGAAGGCCTTGGAGAAGATTGGATTGGTTTGTCCACCAGGCCAGCGATAAGTGAAGCTGTTTGGTGATGTGGACAATGGTAGACATTGGCTGAGACGACAGAGTCCACTGCTATTTTAGAGTCCACTGCATTATTCTCATGGCAAGGTGAGCCATGGGAGTTACACGCACAGAGGAGGCCATATGACCCAGTAAGACCAGAAAATGGTGTGCAGTTGAATATTGTCGAGACTGCAGTCGATGGGCCAGAGAAGCGAGAGTGAAAGCTCGATCCTGAGGCAGGAAGGCTTTCGCTTTTGGAGTGTCCAAGTCAGCCCCCTATGAACGATAGGGTTTGAGAAGGAACTAGCCTTGATTTTAGATAGTTTATGAGGAACCCTACCTAGGGAGATCAGGGTAAGCAAAGTGAGACATAGGGACATCAGTGCAGTTTGCTGAGTGGGAGCCCTGATCAATCAATCGTTGAGATAGGGGTAGACGTGGACACTTTGACTCCTGAGAAAGGCAGTTACCACTATGAGGCACTTGGTGAAGACTCATGGAGCAGATGCTAAGCCGAATGGTAACACTTGATATTGGAAGTGTTTTGGGCCTACTAGGAACCGCAGGAATCTGCGATGTGACAGAGTAATTGTAATGTGTGTGTAGGCGTCCTGAATGTCTAGAGAGCAGAGCCAGTCTTACTTTTAGAGAAGGGGAAGAAGAGAACCCAAGGTTACCATTTTGAACTTTTCTCTTTGTAGGTATTTGTTTAAGGGGCAAAGATCCAATATTGGGCAAACACCACCTGACATTTTTGGTATCAGGAAATACCGGGAATAGAACCCCTGCCCCTATTGGGATAGGGGTACTGGCTCTATTGCTCAGGACTGGAGGAGGAGGGAGATCTCCTGCTCCGGGAGTGATGAGTGGTCAGATATTCCCCACGTCAGCCGAGATGGGGAATACGGTGGAACAGAGAGAAAGTTGAGGTGGTAACCTTGAGTTACTACAGCGGGTACCCAATGATCTGAGGTGACTGTGTGCCAAAGTCTGGAGAAGTGGCACAATCGGCCTCCGATGGGAATAGCCAGAAGTGGAGGCTGGGTAGTGCTGTCTAGGAAGGAGTCAAAAGCCAGATGCTGGACCTGGCTGGGGGGCTGGCTGTGACTTAAGTCCTCGAGGTTGCCTGGATTGGCCTTTTTGGTAAGGCTTAGAAGGCTGACCCCTAGACGCCGGGGGATAGTATCTCCTTAGCCAATAGACTTGTCTCTTGGAGTCTCTCCAAAAAGATCTTTTAGAAGAGGAAGAGAGATCAGAAGGCAGTAAGGAGAGCTGGCACAGAGTATCTTGATGGTCCTTGAGCTGCGCCACAGCTTCTTGAATCTTTTCACCAAAAAGATTATCCCCAGCACAGGGCAAGTCAGCTAACCTGTCCTGTACTTCTGGTCTGAAGTCTAAAGACTTTAGCCAGGCCCATCTCCTCGCACTAATTCCTGCTGCCGAAACTCTGGAGGCAGTATCAAAGATGTCATATGCAGACCGTACTTCATATCTGCCAGCATCTAGGCCTTTTGGTGCTATGGCATGAAGCTGGTCCTAGAATTGCAGAGGTAAGGCTTCAGCAAATTCTTGAATCTTTGTGAACAGGGCCCTGTTGTATTGGGACATGTACAATTGGTAGGAAGCAATGCGAGAGATCAGCATTGAGCCGTGGAATACACCTTCTCTTTAAAAGGTCCAGAAGAATACACCTTTTCTTTAAAAGGTCCAAAAGAATTTCATGAATAGGGATAGACATGATTTCCTTTGGAGCATTGAGAAACTGGAGAAGCTCCAGCATCTGATGCCTAGAGTAATCTTCAGTCTGAAGATGGAATGGAATCGTTTCAGACATTTCCTTTACAAAATTGATAAAGGACAAGTCCTCTGGAGGAGAACGCTTCCTTTCATCAGGAGGAGAAGGCTGTGAAGGCAGATCATCAGTATCCTGGGACGAATCATCGGTCCAAGGATCGTAAGGCTCATCACCAACTCCCATATGTTCATCAGAAGGGAGTAACAGTGTTATCCCGGAAGGCCCGGGCCTAGGCATCGATGGCCTCCGAGGCAGAATTGAAGGCATCGATGGAGGCATTGAAGGCATCGGCAGCATCGATGGTTGTGTCGGTGGCAGCACTCCAGAGAGCAGAATGGAGATTGGTAATTCTTCTTCTTCTTCTGATGACAAGGGTATCTGTGATGAAGGAATCGGGAGCATTGGTTCCCTCGGATTCACCGATGGAAGGGCACCGGTTAACGCATCCATTCTTGCCAATAACGGTGCAAGCGCTGTGGGTATTGGATCGGTGGCCGGCTCAGGAACCGGCACCAGCATCGATGGAGGTTTGAACCCCTGGAGTGCTTTACCAATGGCCTCTTGGGTCATCCGATCCAATTCCTCATGGAAACCTGGGGCATGGATACCCGGTTCCGGAATAGGAGGCAGCACTGGCGTAGCCGGAGGGTCCACCAGTGAAAGTGGAGTCGTGGTTCCCGGCACATGTCCAGGTGGGGAACTCCTCGGTGACCCAGAGACAGAAGAGGATGGGGCCTTTTCTGTACGGGACTTTTTTGTTGGTGGTTCAGAAGACGACGATGCCAAGGGCTTGCCTGTATTGGTGGCCTGAGCTTTCTGATGGCGGTGTCTATGTTTTTCTCGATGTTCTCCTCGGTCTTTTTTCTGAAGAGGAACAGAGGGGGGGTCGACACCCACGGAGTCGTCGAAGCCGGTCGGGCAGCAGCGGGTTCCCGATGCTGGCTCGAAGCCGACGGTACTGGTTCGGATGACATCAAAGCTATCGATGGAGTTGGGGTTTGTGACCGAACGAGAAGTTCCATCTTCTCCAGCCTAGCCTTGCAACCCTTTGGTGTCATTTGTGCACATTTGATGCAAGTAAGGACATCATGGCCAGACCCCAAACACATCACACAGACCGTGTGAGGGTCAGTGATGGACACTGTTCGAGTGCAGTCGGGGCACCGACGGAAACCAGATGCCATGGCCTCGACAAATTTAGTCATGGTGCGGTCAATGGTCGGTAGGCTGCGAGAGAAAAACTCGACGGGAATCGACCATAAGCAGGTAAAAACTTACCGTTCGACTGCGGAACGAAAGTATCGATAAGGGGACCCCTCTGGGGTATAATTTTTTGAAATTTTTTCATAAAGTTCCATGAGGAAAAATTCCTGTCAGGAATATCTGAAGAGCTCCTTAACCCGCGTGGCTACTGCTGCATGGAAAAAAGAAGACTGAAGGGGGACCCCTGCTGGCTGCAGGGTCGGTGCCGTGCTGGGCATGCCCAGTGGGTGCCAGTCAAAGTTCTAGAAACTTTGACAGAAGTTTTCCATGCTTGGGCTCCATCCTGTGATGTCACCCATATGTGAGGACTACCATCCTGCTTGTCCTGTGAGAAAATTTCTATTTTATTTACAAATTTTATATACCACTTGAAACAAATACATCATACTAAGAACTTTCCAGCTGCAAATATAGCATCAGATATATGACATATATATCAAAAGTCATAAATAAAATAAAATTATCCCTTAAATATAACTAATCATATAAAATATTCATATATCATAAAATAACCTGACTAAAAGTGACTTGATACGCTTCCTGAAATATATATGCCTTTAATTGCTTATGATATATCTTAATATCTGTAATATGACATAATTCATTTGGCTGAGAATTCCACATTATTGGCCCAATGATTGGTAAAAACTTGCTCCTGGGCATTTTCAATATATTACATCTTAAAGAAGGCACAGTCAGTAGAAAATCATTGGCAGAGCGAAAAGTTCTGGAAGGTTATATTAACCCCCCCCCCCCCCAAAAAAACAAAACAGATAAATGTGATGGACCTACACCCTGTGACATTTTTATAAATGAGAACTAGTACCTTAAATTGTATATGTTGTTCAATGGGAAAGCAATGTAATTGGAACAAAATAGGTGAAATAAAAATTGAAGATATTGCGAATCGACAGTTTATTACTTTATTTTTTTTATTTATTTGGATTTTTTTTTATATTCTGCTTTTCAGCACTTCAAAGCGGAAAACATTCAGGT
The DNA here is from genome assembly GCF_901001135.1 of Rhinatrema bivittatum. Taxonomy (NCBI): domain Eukaryota; kingdom Metazoa; phylum Chordata; class Amphibia; order Gymnophiona; family Rhinatrematidae; genus Rhinatrema; species Rhinatrema bivittatum. The sequence continues at coordinate 189,787,968 of NC_042620.1, read as the reverse complement.
ACTGTAGGTATTTCCCTATCCCCAGGGGGCTTACAATCTAAGGCCTGGATTTATCAAAATGCGATAAGTATCGCATGCGATAGCAAAAGGGGCGTGATTTATGCTAATATTTATGCTTTCGGATTTATGCCTTCGGAGTGAGGAAACTCACCCAAAGATGAGATTTCGGCAATGTTCTCTCCACTTAGCTTGATGTTACCCAGGTAGAGTCCATCAAGCTAGGTGGAGAGAACATTGCACAAATCTCATCTTTGGGTGAGATTCCTCACTCCGAAGGCCATCAAATCTTCACAAGAGAGCACTGTTCTGTTCGTACGTCTCACATTGAATATCAAAGTGGCCCCTAACCCCCTGCACTAATACCTAAACCTCACCTCGAGTTACTAGGTGGGCCTATCATAGGGATACAAATACCTATCTAGGGAGAGGACACTTTGGCTAGTCTCTCTCTCTCTCTCTCCCCCCCCCCCCCCCCGTGCTCCAGGAGCTTTAAATCCACTCAAACAGGCCTTGCAGGAGACATCACATAATGCCTTAGCACATTTTGATAAATGACCCCCTAAGTTTGTACCTGAGGCAATGGAGGGTAATGTGACTTGCCCAAGGTCACAAGGAGTGACATGGGTTCTTGAACCCTGGTCTCCCCACTGCCCTAGCCACTAGGCTATTCCTCCACTGCATTAAAGGTAAACAGTTATAAAAACAGTGAGGAACCAGGCAAAATGTTTTGCACAAAAATTCACTATTGCCCCAAAGTCCTTAGAACCTTTCTTGTGTCTTACTGCAATGACCAAATATTTTGCTATGAGTCTAGTCACATTTAAAGTAGATATATCTCAAGCCTGTAATAAGGCCATCTCACTATGGACCTGATGTACCAAGCATTTCTCTCACAGATACAAAAAGGGAATAACCCTTAAAGCTGTATATATGGTAATTTGGCCACAATCACGAAGGCAGATAAATTGGTCAGTTAAAAACAGAAAGTGGGGCAAGAATGATGAGAATAAAATGAAAAGTTGGTAAGGTATGTCATGTAAGAATGATAAAAAATTATTTGGCATACTGGAAATGACAATTAATACCGGCATACCTAATTTCAGAGCAGAATGTGTGACTTCAATTTCCCCACCAATTGGGTGAAAGGCTGCTAGTTGAGCTGCTACCTCCGTCTCAAATGAATCCGGGCTGAATCTGTCTGATAAGTTGCCATTAGTGCCCTCTGCCTTTTGGTAAGGGCCCTGTTCATCAAAGATAGCAATCAGCTGTAAAGAAAAAATAAATAAATAAAATAAAATATACGATAAGAATCTCCTTTACACAGTTTAACATTACATTATTCGGCTGAAAGAAGACAAATTACTTAAAATAACCTTCAGGCCGATTCTGTAAAGTGCGTGGAAAAACGGGCACTCGTTGTTGAGCGCCCCCTCTCCCAACGCACGCCCAGCCAACTCTCCTGAGGGGGGGGTCACACTAAAAAAGAAGCACTAGAGACAATAGCACGTCCCTAGTGCCTCCTTAGCAGCGGAAACCCAGGAGAGGTGGCTGTCAGCGGGTTCAGAAAGCGGATGCTCAGTTTTACAAGCGTCCATTTTCTGAACCCGCTGACAGCCACGGGTAAGGAAAAGGGACGCTCATAAAATTGAACATTCATTTTCTTAAACCAATCCGCCGGCACTTTTTTTTTTTTTAATTTGTGTTCTACATTTTGGTTCTTCTGACAATATCGCTACGATATTAAGTTGAAGGATGTACAGAAAAGCATAATTTTCTGCTTTTCTGTACACATTTTCTGGCTGCTCAGAAATGAACGCCTGCCCTTCGGCAGGCACTATTTCTAAGCATAAAATGTGCAGATTGGCTGCACATTTTTCTTTTTTATATCTGGGAAAATTACTAATTGCCTCATCAACATGCATTTGCATATAATGAGTGTCATTAGTTTCAGTGGGGGTTGGATGCGCGTTTTCAACCCGCTACACTCCTTACAGCATAGGTAGTGGACACGCATAGAAAATATGCATCCAACAGCGAGTTAAACAGTGTGCTCAGCTGAATGCACTTTAGAGTTCGGTCTGAGAGTATGGTAATCCATATGTAAAGGAGCCCAAGAACGACATCTAATCAAATGCCTCTGATTTAAAAAATGTTTTCCCAACCCCAAGAAAAACAATCACAACAAATCAAACAGAATCTAATCAAATCCAGTTTTAAAAAGTGATCTCATGTTCTATCCATGGTTCTCACACAATGAAAAAAGCTTTTGCACTTGGTAAGACCCTATGATATATTTGTGTGAGATGATCAAATACCCAAATCTTTTTTTTCTCTTAGAAAAACAGTTCAAACTAAGACCATGTCACTTTACAGATTAAGTTCTCCATTTTTTTTGATGAACTGAATTGTCAGAAGTAATTTCCTAACAAAAAAAAGGCTCCTTTTCAAAAGCATACCTAATACCCACTACTTCAATTCAATGCACAATGAATAGCCCTATTTTCAATATTTAGGAAATTATGAAACAGCATAGATGAGAAAGGAAAATCCATTTATGTTAGTATAATATACAGACCTCCATCACAGACAGGAGAAACAGAAATTTAATGGAAGATATTCACAAAATTGTTATGACAGGAGAGATGCTATTGCTAAGTGATTTCAATCTGCTAAATGCTGATGGGGACATTCCAGCTGCAGTGTATTCTAGAAACGGAGATCCTGGAGTCTCTGTAGAGAGAACTGTTCAACTGGTAATGGAAACCTCACAGGTAGAGGGCATTACTGGACCTGGTATTTACCAATGGGGGACAGTATTTCTGATGTCACAGTAGACAATCATCTAGAATCCTGTGATCACTGAATGAACCATCACTGCCACACCATTCTAAGGCAAGTGACAAACTACTTAAAAACTGTTACATTGGGGGAGTACCTCAAGGAGTTGTTAGCTTGACGGGAATATCAAAGGGAAGAACAAAAGGCAAAATTAAAAGGCAATATTGTAAAGGTACTAACCTTATTGTTAGAGAAGTAAATACAGGGGGAAAAAAAGGATATTGAGGCCAATATAGTTTTATAAAGTAACAGCTGAAAAAAATAATGGTTAGCTTTCAAACTACAAAAGACCACAGAAAGATGAAAGCAGGCAATATCTGGAAAGTAGTCAGGAGCGCAAATACGCATTCATAAGAATATTTTGTTTTTTTGGACTGGCTAATCTGTTTGGCATTGTATTTGAGGAATTTTCTAAGTTAAAAAGCAAGTTTAGCTGAACATTTACTAATTGTAAGATTCATTTCCATTATGAATGCATGGAAGAACTGTGCCTTGTGGTAAGGTACGCGCATAACCCTTTTAAAACCCCCCTGTGCGCGCCAAGCCTATTTTGCATAGGCTCGGTGGCGCGCCCAAGCCCCGGGACGCGCGTAAGTCCCGGGGTTTGTAAAAAGGGGCGGTTGGGGGCGTGGCCGAGTGCCCCGACACAGCGGCCTGTGTCGGGGCCTGCCGCACCAGAAGACAGCCGGAGCGCATAAGTTACTACTGCCCGGAGGCAGTAGTAACTTTTGGAATAAAGGTGTGTGGGGGGGGGGGTTTAGATAGGGCCAGGATGGTGGGTTAGGGAGGGGAAGGGAGGGGAAGGTGCGGGGGGGTGGAAGGAAAGTTCCCTCCGAGGCCGCTTGCGCGCGCTGACCCTGAATTTTAAAAGATACGCGTGGCTATGCGCGTATCTTATAAAATCCAGCGCTGGTGCGCGAACAAAAGTACGCGCGCGCGCTCTTTTTTAAAATATACCTCATACTGTGTTGGAGAATTTACAAAGTGTGTCCTTGATGAAGTATTAGAACATTTAAAACTAATTGGAGACAATTATTTTTCACTCAACGAACAATTCAGCTCTGGAATTTGTTGCCAGAGGATGTGGTTATTTATTTATTTATTTATTTATGTATAATTTTTATATACCGACATTCTTACATTAAAATGCAAATCATACCGGTTTACATAAAACAGAAAAAGCAGGAAAAAATATTTCCATAGTCAAATACAGAGAACATATATAATAAAGTTGTTAACAAAGGCATAAGGTAGGAACTTGAAAAAAAGGTTATTTAACAGAAAACATAAAAGAAAAAATATTAAATGAAGCACAAAGGGTTGCACGAAGGGGTGCACAAAGGGGAGAGCACCTTTGTCGCGCCCCTTCGGCGCCTGACGCACAGCGCGCGGCGCCTGATGGTGAGGCACTTTTCAACCGCCGCCGGAGCTCACAGTGACGTCGGGGGAGGGGCGTGGTCACACATCGCAGTCACCCATTTCCCTCACCTCCTGATGATAGTTCCGTTTCTTTTTTTATTTAAGATGGTGTTCACTTCTTGCGGGGGCCCAGGATGAAGGGTGGCCTCCCCGCTCGCTGGCGCCTGATGGTGAGGCGCTTTTCAACCGCCGCCGGAGCTCACAGTGATGTCGGGGGAGGGGCGTGGTCACACATCGCAGTCACCCATTTCCCTCACCTCCTGATGATAGTTCCGTTTAGTGCAGTTAGTGTAGCTGATTTTAGTAGTGGGAGCAAGAATAGAATTTCTAACATTATTTTGTCAATAAAGAAGTTTGCAAAAGTATAAGCAATATTCATTCCTACAGATGTAGAAAGCAAAACTGGGAGGTTTGAGATAGGTTTCATTATTGGATTAATTGAATGGTATAATTCACCGGGTTTATTAAATTATAATGCTAATTTTGAATACATTTAGCTTTTAGAATATCTTGATATGTTTTTAGGAATTGCTTATAAAGGTCTAAATTAGAGGAATTTGGGTGGAGATGCCATTTGCGCTCTGCTTTCCTTAAATTACATTTTTTATTTTGCAGGACAATGGTAAACCACAAAGCAATATGTTGTTCTTTCCTTGTGAATTGCTTGACAGGTATTACTTTATCAAAAGTGGATAACACATTATCCCATATAGATAACACATCTGAAGATTCCTCTGTGTCATTATCTAGCAATGGTACAAGGTCAGTGGAAAAGTCTTGTGGGACAATAAATCCATGCTTTTTAATCAATGGTTGGTTGTGGGTGACAGGTGCTTGTTTAAAGTTGGATGAAATCGAAATAGAAATGAGAAAATGATCCCAAGACCAGATAATCCTCTGATGAAGAAGCTGGAAACCCTGGAATTGGACTGTCTTCCAGTGCAGATCCTGGAAATTCTGATGCTGGATCTGACTCAAGCTAGGCTGGAAGCATGCTGGATCAGCTGGAGCTAAAGCTGTGGACACAGCAGTTACTGGATACTCTGGAGCCAGCACTGAACTCCCCAGTGCAGGGACTAGAGCCACGGATGGAATAGAACTCACTCTGGGTGTTAAATCCAGGCAAATCAAAACAAAGGATAGTTGCACAGGTGGACATTTCCCCAGATCAAGCTCCCACAAACTAGTCTTCAGGAAGAGGACTGTCCTACTTTAGTGATGGGAAATCACAGCTTAAAGCCTTTACAGAAAGGAGGCTACTCAGCAGGATACCTTAACTCCGTTACTGGAGTTAAGGTATCCTGCTGAGGGAATTTCTGAGGATCCTGCTGAGGGAATTTCTGGAATAAGAGTTGACATTCTTTCCATGAACTCGAGCGGTCCCCCGTTAGTGCCATTAAAGTGGTTTGGGAACCATTTGCATGGGTCCCCAGAGCCCGGTGTGAGTCTTTTGGAAAGATGGAAGACTAGGAGACATTGGAGTAGTTGGCACCAACTGGCACAGGGCCACTGGAGTAGCTGAATTAGCCAGAAATGGATTCATTGAAGGAGCAACAGGAACCAGTTTCACTTGTGCAGGGCCTGAGGCTGCTGGGATAGCTGGGATCACTGGTGCATATGCTTAAGCTGCTGGAACAGCCTGAAATGGATCTCCGGAACTGCAGAAGGAACCTGGAGCATAGTGAAGTCTTCACAAGGGCCAGCTCAGCCTGAAGAGGAGTCTTTACAGTTTGCTCCTGTTGGGCGAGAGCCCATTCTAAAAACACTGACTGCAAGCATGAAGTTATACATGACCGTGGCTCTGTATTTCTCATTCTTCTACAGGAGCAAGTCATAACTTGAGGGCATAATCAGGCAGTTACTTTGTGGTTGTGTTCCATGAACACACTGTTCTTGCACTAGAAAAGAACCCACAATATTCTTTCCTTGAACTGTCAGTCTGTTTGGAAGGCAATATATGTGGTTCTAGAAATGATTGATTAGGCAAGACAACATTTTGCAAAAGGGTATGGAATTGGGTCTGTAACCCTTGATGCAATTTCATACAGTCATTCATATTGCCAAAAAACACCAAGGGGCTCCTCTTTGGCCTAGCCTCAGTCTTAGGCTGGTCCAAGCTGTCAGGATTATCAGGGCTTGGCCATCCGGGGTCGTCTTGGACATGGAGAGATGAAGCTTAAGGTATAATGGTGGAGCCCCAGGGCTAGACAGGAGCCTGAAGACATATGTGGAGCAGGAACACTGGATTAATATAGCAATGCAGAAACACTGGAGCAGGAATTGAATAGCTGTAACATGCCACCACCTCCCGACTATACCCCGGTTGGTGCCCTGTACCTTTCGGGCCTGGCGTGGTGTCATATCCTCTATGGCAATATCCTGGCATGGTTGCTGGTGTCCTGTTTTGAGGCTGCATCCTGTACCCTATACTAAGGGTACTCGGCACTCACTAGGATTTAAAGTATAGGTCCAGTCTCCAGGACTTCCGGTGGCACACACTGATGAAATAACTGCTACTCTAAAATAAAGTAAAGCTCAGCTCCCTCGGTGAGTGCCTGAGCAATAGGTCCTGATTCCTTGATCCTGTGCTTTTATGGTTCCTGATTCAGTTCTTTGTCAGTGTTCCAGCCTTGCCTTTCTCCTGCCTTTGGACTATTCTGGACCAGGCCCTTCCCGCTAGTCAGCTACTGCCTATTGGAGCCTAAGCAGTGTTCTGTTCTGGTTAGGCTGCATCAATCTAATAGTGGCCTCAAGGGTCCATGCACCCTGAGTCATGACAGTAGCAAGGAAAGTACATTGGAGCAGTGACTGGAGAGCAAAGCAAGAATATGGTCAGGAATCAGAGGGCTGACAAGCAGAGCTTCAGTAGGGCAGATGCCAAGAGGTTTGTTGGACCAGCCCTGTGTGCTTTCTGAAAGTTCATTATAAGTGAGAGTCTCAATTAAGGACACACCCAGTGCTGGTCCAATAGGAACCTGCAAAAGAATGTCTAGCTCTCTTAGGTAAATGTTCTATGACTCTCCGGAGAGCCAGCGGCCTCTGCAGCTTCCCAGTCTTGTGGGTAAAAAAACCCCTCATCTGCTCTGATAGCCATAGCACCTGTAGAGACATAACAGTATGGGAGGATACCTAGCATTACATTTGTAGGCATTGCTTCCACCTGAAGATCACAAGAAAAAGCCTAGGAGAGAAGTACAGGGGCTAGTGTGTTCCAATTGTTTAAGAATACACACTCATTGTGTGTTGCAGACGCACTAATTACATAATTTGCATATCTACTGCAAAATGGAAAATGTAATAGTATCGCAAAAAAATTCACATAAATACTGACCACTCAATTTTGCGGTTTAAGCCGCTGGAATAATTGTCTGAAGGTGAAAAATCCATTGCTATTCACATTTTTAGTGTTTCTGGGAGACTATTCCAAAGGGTATAACCTGTGATGCTGGAAATATGAGAATGTGACTCAGCTAAGTGAGTGGATTTATGTGTAGGAATCACCAATAATCTACAATCTGTTGAGCACAAATTACGAAAAGATCAGTAAAAAAAACTGGTTGGGGAAAAGGAGGAACAAGACCCTTAATTGCTTTAAAAATTAGAATATTTTAAATTGGATCTGCTGCTCTATTGAGAACCAGTGGAGTGCATCCAAAACTGGGGAGATATGTGCATGAAATGAAGTGTCAAAGCTAGTTGGGCTGCTGAATTTTGGATAAGCTGTAGTACATACATTTTTTGCAGGCCTAGATACAGAGAATTACAATAATCTAGTGAGTTCATGTTCAATGTTTGAGTTACCAGTTTAAAATCTGAGAGACTTAAGAATGACTTAATGGAGCATAAAAGGCGGAGTTTGTGAAAGCTCCTTACCAAAGATTGTATATGGGAACAAAGAAAGCTTAAAGTAAATCAAAATGCCTAAATCTCTAGCTTTAGACCTGATAGGAATAGTAATATCATTAAATAACCATCTATCTAGGAAATTGTCTGGTTCCGAATGAGAGACTAACAAAATCTTCATCTTAAGATTGTTTGCAGAAAGCCATCTGCTAATATGAAAAAAAGCAACTGGAAAGCTTATCAAATGCTGCACTAAGTTGTGATGGGGAAATAAAAATGAATTTTAAACTGTTTGCAGATGACAAATAAGCTGAGACACAACAGTATGGAGAGGTAACATATTAAAAAGAACTGTGGAAAGAGAAGAACCCTGAGAAACATCTGTATCCAATGGTAATGTGCTAGAACTTGAATCCCCAATAACTACTCTGTAGGAACAATTTGAGAGGAAGGAATAAAACCACTGATACAGGAGATGTAATGCCTATGGATTTGCTCAGCATCTGAAGCTCTCACTCTCTCATTATTACTAGCTTTCTGAGGTAAGAAAGTGATAAAACAGAGGATGTCCAGCTAAGCCACTCTTGGAGGTCAAATCTCCTGGACCTCATCATCAGGACCAGCACAGACTTCCAATAGGCTAAGAAAATGAAGAAGCTGAAACACAGAAGTCTTGCTCAGAGTCATGTGCTCTCACTATTATCTGCTTTCGGAGGTAAGGAAGTGATTAGAGAATGGATGTCCATCAGCTTTATTTTACTCAAACCCTCGATCTGATACTGTGCACTCAGCAAACCTGCAGGTGAGGTTACAGAAAAGGAGTGGTAGAGAAGATCTGATATTCTCTAATGGCAGGTGTCATGAGTTTAATAAAACTCTTATGGCCTCGTGGCTCAGGGTTCCCTCAAACCTATCTTTTCAACAGAGGTTCTTCCTGTCTTTCCTTCCAAGGACAGAGGCTCTCTTGGTCAGATATCTCTCTCAAGAGAGAGGTGCTGGAGGGTAGTCTAAGCAGAGAGGACTGCCAGTCCTGTCAGGGTGTTTGTTCCTTCAGGCCTAGGGAGGTCAGGTCTTGAGGTCCAAGAGGGATTTCTTGAGATTCACCGAGGATGCAAGAAAGAAGACCCAAAAAAAGGTGTGTGTGTGTGGGCGGGGGGGACATTACGCCAAATATTTATTATGAAAGGGATTTCTTTAGAAGAAACAGATGCACTGGAGAAGGTACAGAGAAGGATATCCAAAATAATAAAGGGGATGGAACAGCTCCCCTATGAGGAAAGGCTAAACAGGTTAGAGCTGTTCATCTTGGAGAAGAGACGGCTGAGGGGGGTTATGATGGAGGTCTACAAAATCATGAAAATACTAGATTGAGTAAATATGAATCACTTGTTTACTCTTTCAGATAATAAAAGGACTAGAGGGGGGCACTCCGTGAACTTTGCAAGTAGCACATTTAAAAGAAATCAGAGAACATTATTTTTCACTCAGTGCACAATTAGGTCTGGAATTCCTTGCAGAGGATGTGGTTAAGAAAGTTAGCTTAGCTGGGTTTAAAAATGTTTGGATAAGTTCCTAGAGGAAAGTCCATAACTTGCTACTAGTCAAACTGAAGTAGGGAATAGCCACTGCTTATTACCAGCATTAGTAGCATGGGATCTATTCAATTTTTTTGAGTACTTGCATCCTGGGTTGGCTACTATTAGAAATAGGATGCTAGGCTTGACGGTCTCTCGGTCTGACTCAGTATGGCAACATCTTATGTTCTAAAGTTGGCGAAAAATGACTTTGCCTTTATTGGAGTAAGAAGAAGCGCTGGCTAACAGGGGACAGATCCCAAAAGTTGCTGTCTGAAAAAAGGAATCAGCCAGAAACGTATGTGTTTTGTCTATTGGAAAAAGAGAGAGAGAACTGCATCCATAGGAGTAGGTCCTGGGAAAGTGCACAGGAGTGTATACCTGACCGACCGTACCTTCCAGCTAGGGTGTACTGCCTTGCTATTGACTAAGACTGTGATTTCATGGATTTTATTTTTCTGATCAAATTGCGATTAACACACAATGCACTCAATTTATTTTTTTGAGTTTTTGCAATCAAGTTACAAATATAGGATTACATTTTGAACAGCTACAGTGTGGAGTCTATTATTTATTTTTTTTAAACTATTTAACATAGGGAAGCACAACACACACAGATAGCAGCACAAAATACAAGGAAAAACAATGTATCGTTTTTGCTGAACTGTTTACAGAGGAGGACCCAGGAAGAAAACACCCTAATGGCCTTGAAATTCTGACTCTTCCACTACTGTGCAAGAAGAATCCGGGAGCATGGGTGCAGCCCTGCCCTATGATCTCCCATCCTAGACCTGTGCCTAGGTGGCAAAAATCCAGAGAAGGGGGCCCACAGGCTGACTGAAGATTCCCTGCTCCCCGGCTGAGCTGAATTTCACGCAGCAGAAAGCCAGCCTCTTATTTCCTGCTCTAGCCCCTCCCCTCACAAGAACCCTGGCGGGAACAGAAGGGAAGGCGGTGAGCCTCAATCAAAGTAAAGAAAAGAAAAGTTGCTCTGCTCCCCTAATCCAGCCCTCCTCTTGCAGAGAACAGGCGGGGAGGGAAGAGAGGCTGGAGATGACATAGCAGAACATTCCGGGACAAGAGGGGAGAGGGTGAGACTAGAGCAAACATAGCAGAGCAAAGAAGATCTGTTTCCCAATCCAGCCTCCCCACCTCCTGTCACTCTGGGTCAAGGCAGGAAGAGGTGAGCCTGAAGCAGAATGAGAAAATGGGGACCATTTTAAGAAGATTAGAAGGGACTGAGCAGGGAATCATTAAGGGGAGGATTTATTCGAGGGACTAGGACATTATGGTTTATTTGTATAGCATATACCACATTTATACAGAGTTATACTGAGAAATATGATGACAGTTCCTTTTCAGCTTACAATGAGAAGGAAATGGCTCAAAGGCATGTGCTTAGGAGAATGGGGAAATGGGGAGTAGGCGTGGAGAAACAGCATTTTAACGAGAGAGAAGGGATTGGCACCTGGTACGGGAATGTATGCAAAATTAGGTTGGCGATGCAAGGTAGGGGAACATTTCTCTCCTCACTTTGTCCCCTGCTGTAATTCAAATCCTCAGTTGCTTGATCTCTGATTCTATTCCTCAGATCCAGGAACCTCCTTTTCTTCCTACCTCTCCAGAGATCTTGAAACCCCCCCCCCCCCCCCCCCACACACACACACACACACACACACCTTCGCCTCCCGATTCAGCCTTCTGCAATCCCCCTTCTCCATCCTTCCAGTCCCAATTCCTCTCCCCAATCACCAGTCTTCTCTCCTCACTCTTCCTCCTCCCTTCCCCAATATTCTCAACCTTCTCCTCTCTCTATCCGAAGATCTCCTCCCTACACTATTATTTTACCTTCCTTTTCTACACCCAACAAAATAATTTATACAGACACAAGCAAGGTTGAAAACTAATTGTATAATGTAATTTAAAAGATAAGAAATATTTGCCAGTGCACACCAGAGGTTTATTCTTCTTTCTACAGAATCTATGCTGAGTTACCACAGAGCCATGCGAATGTGCCTTACATCTTCTGTTACCTATCGTCAAGACTTTTTGGAGTGAGAATCTGGCAGCACCAACAGTGCCCTAAGAGCAGCAGAAAACTTAATCTATCACTGCCCACGTGAGCCCATGCGCACCAGGCGTTGACGCAGTGGTTACATGTGAAAAACATTTTTTCAGGTGAACCTCCACTGTTTACATCTTTTGAGAGGCCTGTGTGAACACATTCTCAGCTGGGTCATTCTCAGACAGCAGATATGCTTGTGAGGGACAGTTTTTTAAATTATAGGCTGAGCAACCCTAAAAACCTGAAGCCTTTTGCTTGGAGATGGTTAGAAGAAAAAAAAGGCTACTGCCAAATTAAAATAGTTTAGAAAACATTTTTTAAAAGGAAGTTAAAAGAAGAAAATTCTGAAGACATTTCTTAGGTGCCCATGGAGAAACTAAACTTGCCCTTAGGTGAGTTTCCCACTATAATAAAACATTTTAAGGACTAAAATAGCTAGCAGTCTCAATAACTTACACGAAGTCAATGGTTCATATTTAATAGCACCGACAGAAAAGATTTAGCATGTTGCTCTAAGTACAATTTCTCATGGATGGGCAGAATGACGTCAACAAATGAACATTTTACGCAGATTAAGAATACAAAATTTTAGGGATCTTTGTTTTCCATTTTTATTTTTCCCTTGAATTTATCACTGCATATTGTAACTAACAAAAATGGGAGAAAATTTGTGGGAAAAATTATTTTCTCCACTAATTTTTCTTCCATTTCAGTTTGTTACAAGGAACACTGATAACGTTTAGGAAAAAAAAAATGAAGGTGATGCCACAATTTCATTAGCTGTGTGGATAGAGGATAACAAAGCAACTAGTTACAATAGCAAGGGCTAATTCATTTGTGTTTTCTCCCAGTCTGTACCAGCAGGAATACCCCTAGACACTTATTTTACAATACTGGTAGACTCAATTGCATTTTAGAATGTTAGGAAAAACGAAAGCCAAGGTGCAAACATTCAGTGCAGAAATGCATCCTTGTAAGATCATTAATAAAACTAAAAAGTTCTAATACAGCAGCACCAATGAAAACTGTTTATTCAGAAGACCAAATCACAGCTCTGTTGACAGGGGAACACTGTTTAATTAGAATAACATTACAGATTTCATTACTTGTCAATCAAAACAAATACCAAAATGAACAGATATGATTAGGTATGGAAATGAGCTAGAGAAAGCAAAAATCATAACTGCCTGCTCATTTACAGTACGGTGGAGACATAAAACAATGGTGACTACTTTAATTAAAACCTCCTGCAACCCTCTCTCAGTGGGAAAGGAATATGATCTTTAAAGCCCACTTAAAATAACTCCCATTAATAAAAGAAATGTATTAACAATATATTTTTTTATTGTGTTCGAATTGGTGCCTACTGATAGGAAGTCGATTGTTCGAGATTTTTATCATATGTAGTATTGGCATCCACTTTGGATTCAGTTGCAACCAATGCATAAAAATTGATATTGGAGAAAACCCAGAATCAACTAACCTTGAATGAAAATACAGTTTTTGCATTAGGAAATTAGAGAGCATGGGACTCAGATTAAACTCCTGGTGGATCCTTCCCTACTGAACACAATGGTTCAGGAATGTAAATTATTTCTCCACCATCTTACAATATTTTAATAGAGTTATCAAAGTATTTTTCCCTCTGTAAAAAGTCTGTGCTTATGAGACAGCTCAGTCAGGACACCAACTTACTAAGATATGCAGGAATAAAAAGTTCAATTTTCTATGACCAACTCTATTATAACCCTTAGATCTAAATAAAGGAAAAATTGATTCATGATTGTAGGTGTTGATGACTTCAACAGTACCGTAGCTTGCCAATATTTAAAAAACATTGTAAGTTCTGAAATAAAGAAACACCGAACAAATTAAAAACCAGATGTTCACACTGAATAAGTACAACTTATTCCACATAATTAGGCTTCAGCACAATAACATGCATTATTTAAATCAAGTTATAGTACTTCCCATGCCTAGAGCACACCATAAAAAATATCCAGGATAAATAATGGATTATCAAACTTTTACTATTTTTTTTTAGACATCAGAATGAGATTGCCAAGTTTCCTGTGAGTTTCTCCTTCAATAAGATATTGTGTTCAAATCATAGTGACATAGTAAATGACAGCAGAGAAAGACCAAAATGGCCCATCTAGGATGCCCAGAAAGTTTTAAGGTAATAATTGCCATTCCTTGCAAGCTATCCCCAAGTCTTCTATTGAGGGTAGTAGCAAGTAGGTAACCTCCCAAGCAGAAATGTAAACTTTGTGTGTTATACAAAAGTTACCCCATTTCTTCATTTCTATTCGCCAGCCAGCAGGGTTCCTCTGTGTTTATCCCTCACCTTTTGAAACAACACAGTTTGTTCACTGTCTGTAATCAAATTGAACAATTAAATTTTGAGGTGTGAATTTAGTCTCTATCGGGCCGATGCAATAAAGTGCGCTCAGGCCAAGCGCACCGTTAGACTCCATTTGGACGCACGTTTTCCACGCGCTATTTTTACCCCTTATACAGTAAGGGGTAATAGTGCATGGAAAACACGCATCCAACCCCCCCCCCCCCTCTGAAACTAATAGCGCCCTCAACATGTAAATGCATGTTGATGAGCCTATTAGTTAGTCCCACGCGATACAGAAAGTAAAATGTGCAGCCAAGCCACACATTTTACTTTCAGAAATTAACGCCAGGCGTTAATTTCAGCCGGCACCGGGAAAGTGTACAGAAAAGCAGAAAAAACTGCTTTTCTGTACATCCTTCGATTTAATATCATAGCAATATTAAGTCGGAGGCCCCAAAGATTAAAAAAAAATTAAAAAAAATCTAAAAAATTTTTTAAAAATCTGCCCGCCGTCTGCAGGTTGGAAAACGAACACTCAATTTTGGTGGCGTCCGTTTTCTGAACCAGAGGCTGTCAGCGGGTTCAACAACCGACGCCAATAAAATTAAGCGTCAGCTGTCAAATTTGCATACCTGGGCTTCCTGAATCGCGCGCCCAGGAGAGTGGCCTGGGCGCGTGTCGGGAGAGCGGGTGCTTGCCGGCTCTCCCACGAAGTTTTCTGTTTCAGCCCGTATGAAAATAACTTTTAAAGAAATCTCTGCGGCACCATATACACGTATATATGACTGCACCCCACTCCCACCTTCTTGATAACTCTCTCTCTCCCTTTCTCAGTTCCCTCACTCACACTCCATAGCACATCCGATCTTCTCACTCACCAGCATCCCCTCCAATTTACTCAATTGCTTCCTTTCCCCCCCCCCCCCCACACACACACACTACCTTCTACTACAGTATTTTATAACCTGTGAGTATCAGGTACATGTAGATTATAAAATAAATATATTAGAGGGTAGATGTGTAAGAACAGAAACAAAGGAACATGATGGCAGACAAAGATCACATGGCCCATCCAGTCTGCCCATCCATCCATTAATTAAGTATTATAAATCTTGTATTTATCCCATGCTTTCTTGTATTCATTTACTTTTTTTTGTCTCCACCACTTCCACTGGGAGGTCTGCTCCACACATCCACCATCCTCTCTGTAAAAAAATATTTCCTAACATTACTTCTGAGTCTACCCCCTTTTCTTATGCACAAATATCTGCAATACATTGAAAGGACATAATTCTATTATCTATTTTAAAAACATATGCACATATAATTTACATGTGAAAAAACATATTTGCTCAGGTAAAACCTGTTTATGCGCAGAAGTCTGTATATTTTAAAACATGCCCTAATTGAAATCACCAGTCTGCCAAAACCTCCACCAGCTCACCCAATCTTTCTCCGTATCATTGAGATGCTCCTAATTCTTCATTCTGAACTCCCCTAATTCAGACCTCCTACCTAACCAATAGTAAACAATACATGAGTCTGATATCAATTACGCAAGATTATTAGCAGATGTAAAATTACATGAATAAGTGTCAATTGTGCACAGGCAAGGCTCTTATAAAATATCAACTTGCATGCATACCTCTTGATCCCAACCCTGGAATGCCCCAGACTTTTTCTTGCACATAAATGTGCATGTGAGACTGAAAATATTCACATATTTTTTACGTTTATAAAATAGCATATACGCGAGTACAAGCTACTTCTGAATGTATATGCTAATTTTTTGCACATAAATGTTTTGAAATTTTACCCCTTTGGTTTTATATTTTAAGCACTATGGAGTGACAAATGCCATCCATAAAAGAGGCTTACCAGCCCTTTGCCACTCCAGTTGCAGACATTGGATTGGGCCTAGGGTAACTCACTGATCCTGCCTCCTCTCTTGTGCAAGCCAACAGCAGAAGCAGTATTTGAGTGAATGTCACCTCCTGCTGCCACAGGGCCAGTCGTGATAGGAGCAATGTGATCTCACAGCTCCTACCAAAGAGTCTGACCCTGCGGCAGCAGAAAATGTCTGCTCAAATGCTCTTCCTACTGCCAACTTGCATGGGGCGATCCAGAGGGCAAGAAGCTGCAGGGCCTACATATGTTCAGCCCCAGACTCAAAATGGGAAGTGAAAGAGATTTGGGGCAGGGGAGCCTCAGAAGGGGCGTGAAAATGGAGAAAAGGCAGAGAAGGACAGGGTAAAAAGATAGAGAAAAGCAAAGGGAGGGGAATTAGAAGAATGAAAGGAGAGAGTGAGAATGGGGGAAAAGCCTTTAGACAGGGGAATGAGAAGGAGGTGCAAAAACCTCTAGGAGGAGGGGGTTTGACAAGAGAAGAAGAGCAGAAGAAAGGTGTGAGAAGAGGGTAGTGCCTTTGGAGGAAGAGAATGAGAAGGAAAAAAGGAATCTGGAAGGAGTGGGTGAGAAGGAAGAAAGAGTCTGGAGAAAAGTGTGAAGAACCTGGAGGGTTTGGAAAGAGCTGAGAGGACGTGATAAATAGGTCAGTAAAAGGTGTACGTGTGGGAACGGACTGGGAAGGAGGTGAAAGAGAAGGAACAGGAAGCTGGGTAGGGCCTAAGAGAAAGCGGGGGTAAGTGACAGTAAAGGAGATGAGGCTGTTGAGGAAATGAAACTCAGAGGAAGACAGATGAGTGCTGGGGTGGGGATAAGTAAAGAGAGTGGGGGACCAGAGTGGGTGAAAGGGGTGAACGAGTGAATAGGAGATAGGTGCAAAAAGAGGGAGCCTACATACTAAATGATAAGAAAAGGGGAGAATGAGGAATAAAATCTAACTATGAGTCGCAGAGAATAAAAATGAAAGGGAATGATCAATATCAGAGACAGAAGTAGAGAAGGAATGGAAGAACACAGGCGAGAAAGAGAAGAAGAAAGAAAAATGGATAGAAAATACTGGAAAAGAACTTGGGAAAAGATGGACACCAGGATAGTGGAAAAGAAAGACTAGGACTAACCAAATTAGAAAAAATGCTCAGACAATAAAGATAGAAAAGAAAAAACTGATTTTCAATTTTTAGAGAGTGGAACATGTCATCCTCGAGAAATATCCCTCAATAGTATGTTGCACCAAAGGGAAAAGACAGTCTCTGAAAGGTAGACTTTGTTATGTCCTGCTGTAGCGGCAAGCCGCGACTGGGGCCCATCCCTTACCAGCGCGGCAGAGCGCCGCGTTTCTGATGTTGGTTCCGGTCTCGGGGGTCTCGGGTCCGCGGGTGCGCACCACGCAACATGGCCGCGGCGTCATCTTCCTCCCGGGTCTTGGCTCCGCCCCTTCCCTGGGGTTTTCGCGGCTGCACAGGATTCGTGCAGGAGTTCCTCCTGCTCTGGGATTGGCTCTTCACTCTGAGTTTCAGAGGGCGGGAACTATTTAAAGGCAAGGCCTGCACCTCAAACCTTGCCTTGACTTCCTCTCAGCTCCTGGCTTGTTCCTGTATTTGTTTCCTGTTCCTGACCTTCGGTGTTTGACTTCTGACTGGCTGCGGTGTTTGCTTCTGGCTCCTGATTCCTGACTGGCTTCGGTGTATTCTCTGGCTTTTGACCCCTGGACCGGCTGCAGTGCTCTCCCTAGCTCTCGACCCCTGAACCGGCTGTGGTGTATTCTCTGGCTTCCGACCCCTGGACCGGCTGTGGTGTATTCTCTGGCTCTCGACTGTGGAGTTTCTTGAACTCTAATTGTCTGGACTGTTCTACCTTTGATTCCACGACATGCTGGAGGCGCCAGCTCAGCTTTATCTTCCACGACCCGCTGAAGACGTTCACTTTCGATTCCACGACCTGCTGGAGGCACCAGCTATCTGGACCACACGACCTGCAGGAAGCGCCTGCATCCAGATCTCCCTTTCTTCCATTCCGTGAGAGTCCTAGACTAGGCCTCGCCTACCAGCGATTAGACACACGTCCTTCGCTGGACCAAGGGTTCACACCCCGAATCGCAACAGACTTTCACTCTCCCCTATCTTTTGGCCAGCATGACAATGAAAAAAGTAAGAAAGACTTCAAGAAACACATGCATTGGACATTAGTAATCATGTTTTCCAATATGTTCCAGCATTAAACACTTGGAGTTTGATTTGGTAAAATAAGAATATTCATTAAAGTTTTGAAACATGCTTTTGTGAAGCTTCTAAGTTAGGTGACTTATTAAAATCCTTTTTCTATGAAATCCCTTTTTACTGTATACAAGTATGTGGACAGTATGAGGAAAAACAAGTATGGGGTGTAGGTTTGTGTTATGGTTAGCTTGAGTACCTTGGATTTCAAAGACTGGATCTGATTACTTTTACTGAATAAAAAGGTTGAAGAAAAATTGCAGCTGAATAGGCATTTTTAGAAAGAATGTAAGGCTTATTTCTCACTATGATATATAGGGTTTTTGGTTTTTAATTTACTGAAGTGATGACAATGAAGTAATGTTAATAGGTTTTATGTAATTTGATTAGGTATGATTTTATTTATAAACCATCTGGGTGGTATTACAGGTGATACATAAAGTCCAATAAATAAATATTGCAGAGTGGTACTACCTGCAGCCTCAAGCCACTGTCTTGGCTCCTCAGCATTGTTTCTATAAATAGAAAGCAAGTCATCTGCTCAACAACAGATCATCAAAAGTATAAATTATGAAAATGCAAAAATATGTCTGTGTGTGTAAAGCCTTGTTAAGCCGTATTTGTTTCGGGCCAGCAGAGCGCCTCAGTGGACCACTTGTTTTGTCTTCCTAGTTCTATGGCCCACACTTTCTGCTAGCGGCCATCATGTTCCTTTCTAGACAGTTATATTCCATGCTCACAGTCTTCACTTGGTCTTCTTGGTCCTGGACATGGTCCTAAGTTTTGTGTTCCTATTTGGTCCTAGTTTGCTTCTTGTATCCAGTCCTCTTGCAGTGGTTCTTTACTGCTTCTGAAGTTGTTTTTATGTCTCCAGGTTTAGGTTCTGCATTGTCCTGTGTGCCTTCTGTTCCCTGTTGTTCTTGTACATGTCCTACCAGCAGCCAGCATCTAAGGGTTCAACCCAACAGGAAGGTTGTCATCAAAGCAGAAGGTGCCCTACCCCTGCTCCAGTTAGAGCCCAACAGCCTCGCCCTGAGTATCAACTTTTGGCTTTTGAGTTCAGCAGACTATGCCATCACAATGATTTAAACACTGCATTGTTAACCTGCAGGTTCTAAGCATTTTCTCTTATTTACCAACCCAGCATGCATGAAGATTTATATTTTCTTCAAGGCAGGGATCCTGACTAGCCTTTTCTTTGCCTCTTTTCCCCAGGGTATGGGTCCTTTGGCTCGAGGATGAAAGGGTTCCTCTCGGGTCCCAGTGCAGGGTTGGCTAACTTCCCTTTAGGTATCCCTGGGAGAGGGGTACTTCTATTCGCTGTGCTCAGAGTGCCAAATACCCACGCTGGAGCCACTGGATGAGTATCCAACTTAAAATCTTTACTGTCATCACCAAATGGATAATGCCACAATAAATATGATACAGAACCACAGACTTTTTTCTTCTCTGGTTACAATTCCTTAATCCTCTACCTGTGCAGTAGTCTTTTCTAGTAGGCAAGGAACCTACCTACCTGTATTTAAAGGATGGCAGTCCCAGTGGGCAGGGCAACCCTTAGATGGTAAGGAAACCCCTTCCAAGCTAGCCAAAACCTCACTCTGCGCAGAGAGCAAAATCTCTCTCTCTCCCCCAGGGCTTTTGATTTCTATGATTGGGTATCTTCCAAATTGTAAATAGTTCTTACTCACAGTTAGTAGTTCTTTCTTTCTGCTTCGTCGATGGGGATCCCTTTTGGGAGGGATCCTGGATGGACCGCTGCTTCACAGGTCTGCTGATGGGTAGGAAGAGGGACAGAAAACACTTCCTCCCAGATCTTCAAAGATAACTTCTTCTGGTTCCCAAAAAGGAAATAACACATTTGCCCCTTGCAATGGGTCACCACCACTTCAGGAGCAGGTCTTCCCTGTCCCTGGGCATCCCAGACACAGGGTTCCCTGTGCCCTGAATCCAGGAAAGGCCCAGGTGTTCAGCAAGGCTCTTACCAAGTAAAAGTCCAAAACTTCAAAATATTTCCAGGACAACCACTCTGCACCTTGGGAGAAGAGTACAGGAGTGGTGACCTCGACCTGCCTGGAAGGATTCCAGGCAGGATGGAGCCCAGGCCCCCAGGTAGGCCAAAACTATAACTAAAGCCCAAATCTCCAACCTTCCCTCTGAACTGCAAACTTAAACTGCCCCCAGAGCCCTTTGTGGATCTCTGCTATAAAACATCTGAGTGGGACGTCCATTCCAGCACCTTCAAGGGGAGGAGCTGAACACAAATCGGTTCTCCCCAAATCATCTCTCTAGCTGCACTAACACACTTTCCCAAAGCTCACTGGCAAACCTGAAAAGAAACCCAGGTTACATAAGGATGAATAATTAAAGTAAAATTAAAAGCTGCCACAAGGTGAACAAAAGTCAAGAGTCATGTTTCTCTGAAGTGTAGCTATCACTAAGAATAGTATTTTTGTTTTTACGGCAAAAATCAGATTCAAAATTAGTTTTTTCTGCTGTCCAATTGGTGGGATTGGTTACATCCTAAGAGCAATGCTTGCAACAGAGCTGAATTCTTCTGGTTGTCTCATTATATGAACATTAGAAAACTGGTGTATTTCCAAATAAGCACTTAGAACAAAATAGGCACACCCTCTATAAATTAAGCAATGGTATAAGCTTTAGTGCATAAGTAAGTTTTAAACTCAAACTGGCTTTTCATCATTAATGATCAGCTAAATAGGCATTGAATTTAGTTGATAAATTATGCTTTAGAGTCGTTATAATTTATAGTCTTATGTTTAGTATGCTTTCACAGTTTATTATGAAGTACACCATTTTTATTTTTATCTGTAAAAATATAATACAAGGGTTAAAGCCTACACCAGTTTATTATCATCTTCATTTTTTCTGTGTGGTCTGATATATCATCTCTATACCTTGATAAACATACTCAAGTCAATTTTCTGCCCTTTCAATCCAGCAATTTTCGAAAGTCTCTTAGATCCTGGAAGGACTCTCCTTCCTATCCAAATCTTAAGAAGCTATTAGTCAATACAAACAGCATTTCCACATTTTATTCCACTTTGCCACATAGACATATAGTAACCCTCACAGGCACAGCAGCAAAATATAGCTATCTACCGGTATAGAGCTATTTCGATCCTCTGTTTTAAAATGGACCACCAGGTACCACCAAAAATATCAATAGCTTGTCCTCTCTTTTCAAAGCCTATCGATCTTATTCAATGAGGACTTTCTCCCACTCTGAGACCAATGCAATATAGTGCTCCCATCCAAAGCGCACAGCCTTACGCGCTTTTGGATGCGATAGAATAACTCTTAATGCAATAATGGGATTAGCGCATCCAAATCCGCATGTAGCTAATAGCGCTCATCACATGTAATTGCCATGTAGATGAGGCTATTAGCTATTACCCCAGATAAAAAAAGATTATCGTGTGCCCTATGCGCATGTTTTAACATGCAAAAATGAACGCCAGCCCCGAAGCTGGGGTTAAGTATTAAAGCTTAGAGGGAGAGGGGTGGGGACTGATAGGAAAGAGAAACTTAGATTCAGGACAACCAACACGAGGCATGAATTGTTTTCACAGTCTGGGGTACTAATACTCAGATATTAAGGAAAAAAAAATACAAGACTGCTTCTATGGCCAAGTCCATAAGCAAAGCACGCCAAGCAAAATTGACTGATACATGGGGTAGCCTGAATGGCATGGCATGGAAAGCTTGTTAGGCAGACTGGATGGACCATCAGTCCTTTCCTGCCATCATTTATATGTTTCTATATAAGCACCTCAAAGCTCCACAGAAAAGCAAAAAATACTGCTTTTCTGTTGTTCCTCCTACTTAATATCGTCACGATACTAAGCAGGAGAAACCACAGGAAGCAGCATGAAAAAAAATATATCTTGGCGGCGGTCAGGTTAGGAAAATGGACGCTCAATTAACAAGTGTCTGTTTTCCTAACCCGGGGCAGTGCGCGAGTTAGGAAAATGGACACTTGTTAATTGAGCATCCGTTTTCCTACCCTGTGCACAGCCACACCTCTTGAGCGCCCGATGCCATGGACATGCTAGGGAAGCACAATTATCCAATGTGTGTCCAAACTCGGTTTGGACACATGTTTTATTGACCTTGATACTGCATCGGCCCCTCTGTGCCTAAAGAAAAATCTTTATTTAATAACGCTGTACAAGTGGCAACACAAACAATGCCCTGGCCCCACGTTCAACCCGCAAAAGTGTGAGTTTGAAATTTAGGTTCCTTACTTGCTCTTATCTACTGAAAAGTCATGAGGCATGCTGCATATCTAAATTTTGGCTGGTTTCGCTGTAGGGAAAATGAAAAGGAGATGGAGGCAATCAAAGAACAAAAGAGATAAAAGGCAAAGAAAATACTTCTTATTCAGCAGTGTTTACTGGCCGAGCAGAGGACAGCACTGAAATTTGTTCAGAAGGACTTGACTTTGTGAATCTTTTTTTTTATTATTATTTTCTCTTTATTAATTATAACAGTTTGACAAGAAACAAAACATGTCAATAGTAAGGACATTAATATAACAACAAGCAAGAAGAAAATACTCCAAAGAGGAAATACATAATATTAATATCCCAAGTACCATGCGATGGGGGAGCCAAGATTCTAAAGAGCATTCCAATCAGCAAACAAATTAAGAAAATAAGGAGAATATCCCCTTTAATTCAACATTGTGATAACTACTTAGTTAACTGTATTCCCTAATAAAGCATAAGAAGCTAGGAAGGACTTCAAGTCCGAAGATTCAGAATATATATATTTAACATTATTAATTTTCATAATACATTTGCAAGGGTATCAAATTGTAATCTGGGCTATTTGTCTAGCTTGTTGCAAAGAGCTAGAAATTCCTTCCTCCTCTGCTGCGTAGATTTTACAGTATCTGGGAAGATCCATAGTTTCTGTCCATAATATGGAACCTTTCTGTTACTTAAAAATAATTTGAGAACCAAGTCTCTATCAGATGGAAAAATAAACTTAACCAATAACGTTCCACATTTTTAAACTTGTTCTTCTCCCGAAGATTCCAAAAAGGAAGACAAATCAGCAATTGGGGGTTCCGAGCCCAATACTTGAGGTGATATATAATCTCTTTTATCAAAGGATATGAAGTAAATTTTTGCAACGGGTGGCAACGCTTCAGATGAAATCTTTAAAATTTCCTGGAGATATTTTTTAAACTGATTCCAAGGAAAGACATGTTGAATCTGAGGAAAGTTCAGCACTCTTAAATTCAAGTATCTCACTTCATTCTTAATTTTCTCAAGTATCTTTGAATATGCCGTGTCACCCTGTATTAGGCCAACTTGGACCTTCTGGATTTGAATCACTTTCTGCTGCATTCTTCCATCTTTATGGTGTGCGAAGCAATCAGATGTTCTGTGGTTTGTATACGATTATTTATATCAACTGTTAAAAAAATAAAGAGGAAATTGACTTTTCCAAAATCATTATCGCAGAGTCCAATGTCATGATTGAAGGATTAACAACAGTCAATTTAGGAATAGAGCCAGCCAAGTCCAAACCGCTAGAAATTACCACATTACCGTGGGCACTAGTAGCTCCTCCTACTCCCATGGGAGTCAATGCCATTACCACCAACTCATGGCGTTCTAACTCTCTCCCCGAAGCATGTTGACCTGGTGAGTGAAGTATGTTGTTAATATTATCACTTACTTTGTGTTTCTCAGCTAGGACTGAGGGATTCACCCCAGCAACCTCCGGGGATAGCTGACCTGTTACCAGGCGTTCCTCCGGTCAGTCTAATCCAAAGATCAGGTCACCAAAAGGGGAGGAGGGAGTTATCAGCACTCCAGTACTCAACAACGTTGACGAAGCAAGTAATGCCGCCGTTCACTCTATGGCGGGAGTCACAGCGCTTCCAATGACTGGAGTTTGTCCGGGGTCAGCAGTAAAGAAACCTTCGATTCTCTGCTGAACCGGGCCTACTGGGGAGGGAATTGAGGCTACCTCCCGTAGTTTGCCCTTACGCTTGGTATGTGGCATGCTTTGCCTAGCAGCCAAAAAGAGAAACAGGAAAAAACGACAATGCAGAGCAGAGCAAGTCCAGTGCGTCTCTCCTTCAAGACGCTATCTTGGCTCCCTTGCGTTATCCTTGGTTCCCTTGAGGTCTGACTTTGTGAATCTGAGTAAAATAAGGACATGAAAACCTGGAAGAGTGAACTCAATACATAAGTCTGCAAATAAGAGCCAGACGAGGCACAATTAATAAAATGTAACTTGCAGTTAGTGCTTTAACTGAAGAGAAAGTAGGCAGGTGTGCTCACACAAACAGTCATACAGTGGGCTTGCACCACCCACTCAGTGTTCTTTCAGGATGCACTGATATGGCATCCCTTAAGTCACGCTTTGCTTGTTAGATTTAAAAAAAATCTAGAAATTTACAGCATGAGTTGCAAACCATTAACAGCTATAATTAAATCCAAGCCTGTGAAATTTCAACAATTTCACAAGTAGATAAAACTCAAATTATCACTCTTGTGGTGGATAGCGAGACATCACAGAATTATATCTTAATGCATTCATCACTCAGCTACTAAATAGCAAGTGCATTGTGTGTTAATTTTATAGCAAGTCAACCAATAATGCCTCTAATCTTGCTTCTCCTTTTCTCCATAAAGTCAATTTTGGCAACTAGCTTAGTATATTTAAATAAGAATTTTACAAATAAATCCATCTTTCAAGTTTGCTTTCAAACTATTTCATTAAAAACTGAATTGGATAAGAATCTTACTAGCTACCTCCTGGGGGCAAAAAATCAAGTACAGAAACTGGGTCATAGTTTGAGAAAATGAGTGGAAGGAAAGATAAAATTTGTCTTTTAACTTCCCAACAACGAGTCCCCATGACCACTGTAAATCTCAAAGTAACAAAGGGAAAAAGAAAAAAAATTATTTCAGGATTATATAGAGAGAGATAAAAGCCAGACATTTAGACCTGGTTTTGTCATCAGTGATTTATTTATTTATTTTTACTTCCTGCAAGTAAATTCTTAGCTACAGCAAAATAAAAGCTTTTTTACTCTTAAATCAAAGGAAATGTCATCAAAGAATAGTCAACTAACAATGAACATTTACAGCATTTCATTAAAAATTAATTTCCAGAACTGGCTTCAACTACTCAGGCCAGCTAGGGCTCAGGGTCCTTGGGGGGGGCGACACTGATAGCCCCAGGGAGGCAAGTGTTTCAGGCACTACTGAGCAGCGACATCTATGGGTGGGATTCAAGGTCATGCATCAAAGGCTCAGAAGAAAGTCAGTGTCTGTAGCCCCCCTGCCAAGATTGTTGCTGCAATGCCAGATCTATACAGGGATGTGAAAAGAAAAATGGGAAAAATCCCTCAATAGCTGTGAAAGAAGGCTCAGGACACTGTGGACAATTAAGCTGGAAACCCAAAACAGCAGAATAAAGTTTTCTGGCCACCCTCCCCCCCCCCCCCCCAAAAAAAAAAAAAAAATCAACAGAGGTACTGCAAAATCATCAATCCTAGCCAGCAAATATTTCATTGTGTAAAAAGCTGACTACACAGAAGTTCAAACCTTCATCACATTTGGCTCTCTTCCTAAATACACTTTAGCAGCAGACTGCAAGAGGACTTATTTAAGGTCTGTGTCATTACTTCACTTATTCTTGACTATAAACAATGATTTTTATTCATTCTCACATGATCTGCTGATAAGCAGGAGCTTGCCATGCTGCAGCAGCTTTTGTTTATATACAAGCAGTGCTGCTGTTCGAGACTGCACAGTTTTGTGCCATACATTATAATCTGATTCATGAACTGCAAGTTCTATTCCCCAAGCATCTTTACAATTTTTTGCAGTCAATGAGTATTAGTTCTTTAATTGGTTTCTAAATTATATTAATTTCAATCCAACAGAGGTAATACATAGAATACACCATGTATTACCCCTGTATGTGCACAAAGACAGATTTACAGATACTTGTTACCCTTTCCATCCCATACACTTAACCCTTTCCAACAACCGATGTCTTTATACCCTCCCAAAAGGTTTCAAGTTTTTGCTATTACTTCCTTTCATATTCCCATTTCCTCCTGGATTGACATATTTATGAATTTGGTGCTTATATGTGCAAAAATGGGTCCCAAATGTAATGGCATTTATTCATCCTTCCTTTCTTCCAGTTGTGCTATGATCTTTCCAAAGGCTAGAAAAGAGTTGCCTACCAGATCCTAACATTTTACAGATATAGCACAAAATACTTCCCTCTTTGGGCTGAAGTCAAGGCAGCCACCCAGAATTTTATGCAGCATTTCTGACAAATATCTCCCTGTGTGCCGGGTCCAAAAAAGCAAATGTGGCACCCAGGTACATATTGGTCTTTCTACCAATTTCAAAGCTCTCTCCTAAAATAGCTGAATTGTAAAGCACTCCCTCAAGTTTTTTTCTGTACAATTCAATTTGTATGCAACCTCTCCAAGAGTCCTTTTCAGCTGCCAGATGAAATCAGTCTAACATTAGTGGTGTGCTGAACATACCATGTAGACGTTTGTACACAATGGGGTAGATTTTAAAATCCCTGCGCGCGTAAATCCTCCCGGATTTACGCGCCGGATTTTGCATAGGCCGCCGGCGCGCACAAAGCCCCGGGGCTTCATAAAAGGGGCGGACCGGGGTGGTTCCGGGGGCATGGCAACGGTTCGGGGCGGGAGGGCGGTCCCAAGTCCCCCAGCACTGCGGCCTGTGTCGGGGGATGCCGGGGCAGTGCGCGCAAGTTACGCCTACTTCAAGCAGGCGTAACTTGCCCAACAAAGATAGGAGGGGGATTTAGGTAGGGCTGGGGGGTGGGGTAGATAGGGAAAGGGAGGGGAAGGTGGGGGCACGCGAAAGGAAAGTTCCCTCCGAGGCCGCTCCGATTTCGGAGCGGCCTCGGAGGGAACGGAGGCAGGCTGCGCGGCTCGGCACGTGCAGGCTGCCGATTTTGCGCAGCCTTGCGCGCACCGACCCCAGATTTTATAAGATACGCGCGTATCTTATAAAATCTTGTGTACACGCATATCTTTTGAAGATCTACCTCAATGTGATACTACCCTTAGCCCAATCTGCCCACAGATTCAGCAGTCTTTCCCATTAAGGGTCTGTAAAGTTATTTTCCATACCAATTTATGATTATCAAAATTATGGAGAATAATTTACCTTGTAAAACATAACTGTTCACAAAAATGCAATGAGCCACCCACCTGGGTCTTGTGACTCCATCTTGTACCAGTCTCAGAGACATGTTCTAGCTTTTGAGG
Source organism: Rhinatrema bivittatum (assembly GCF_901001135.1). Classification (NCBI taxonomy): domain Eukaryota; kingdom Metazoa; phylum Chordata; class Amphibia; order Gymnophiona; family Rhinatrematidae; genus Rhinatrema; species Rhinatrema bivittatum. The sequence continues at coordinate 189,760,451 of NC_042620.1, read as the reverse complement.
TTACTGCATGCCACTGTATCTGCTAGTTATTAACTCAATATGTTCTGGTGTCCTATTTAAAGGATGGCTTCTTAGAAAATTGGGGACATAATGGGTTAAACTGACAAGCAGCAAAGATAACACTGAATGGTATAAAAACTCCCCCAAAAGGGGAGGAGCTGTGTGGTTTGTTATACTGCTGTCCTCAGAGAACAAGGACAGAGTTGTAGCCAGGCCATTTGTCACCTATGGCCAAGTAAAAAAAAGGGTGCCCTCACCCTAAACACAACATATGATGCCAGGAGTCAGGAAACACTCTTACAGGGAAGGGGCTTTCATTTTAAGAACATAAGAACATGCCATACTGGGTCAGACCAAGGGTCCATCAAGCCCAGCATCCTGTTTCCAACAGAGGCCAATCCAGGCCATAAGAACTTGGCAAGTACCCAAAAACTAAGTCTATTCCATGTAACCATTGCTAATGGCAGTGGCTATTCTCTAAGTGAACTTAATAGCAGGTAATGGACTTCTCCTCCAAGAACTTATCCAATCCTTTTTTAAACACAGCTATACTAACTGCACTAACCACATCCTCTGGCAACAAATTCCAGAGTTTAATTGTGCGTTGAGTAAAAAAGAACTTTCTCCGATTAGTTTTAAATGTGCCCCATGCTAACGTCATGGGGCATAGTCTTTCTACTATCCGAAAGAGTAAATAACCGATTCACATCATAAGCCTATGTGGGGCAGTATCAAAACTTTTGCTGAAATCCAAGGATATTGCATCAAGTGCTCTTCCTTGATCAAATTCTTTAGTCACCCAATCAAAAAAAATCAATCAGATTTGACTGACAGGAACTTCCCCTTGTAAATCCTTGCTGCTTCGGGTCCAGCAATCCTCATGACTATAGATAGTTCCCTATCCTTTCCTTCAGCAGAGTCTCCATTAATTTTCTACCACTGAGGTGAGGCCTCCTCTCTGCTACCACTCTTGTGAAGCGGGACCATCACTGCTCTTCTTCAGTCACTCAGCACCACTCCTGTTTCCAGGGATCTATTGAACTGATCATGCAGCAGACCCACCAGCACATCTTTGAGCTCCCTTGGTATCCTGGGATGAAACCTCATCTGGCCCCATGGCCCTGTCCACTTTCAGTTTTCCTAGCTCTTTCCATACATTCTCTTCTGTAAATGGAGTTTCACCTACCCCATCTCATTCTACAGTCTTGTCAACCAGTAACTGTCTTTCTGTGTTTCATATTTTTCCATTTCTTCAACTCTCTCCACACACTGCTCCTTGTCACCTTTCAATTTCACTATACCACTTTGGGCCTCCCTTTTCTCTGATATATGGATGCATATTCAGTAGCTGCTACTTAGCTGCATAAGTCCTGCTTATCCAACTAAATAGCACTGGATGCACTTTGAATATTGACCTCCAGGAGTTTAAAAAGCACACAACCCAAGTTAAAATGTGCACTCACAGGTTGATGTTAAATCATTGCTCGTGTAAAACTGCCCACATATGTGCTTATGAGGGCAGCGCACGAGCAACACACGAGTAATGTGGACTTTAAAAAACCACTAAATGTGCACTTATATACCTGTCTGCGCATGAGGTATAAGGCAGTGGAAAAGGGGCAGGACATAGGTGGGGTATAAACAACAGTGCATGTACACTAGATATCCATGTAAATTTACTGCTGCTCCTAATGAGGAGCAAGTTTGTAGATCTCGTGTTTTTAGGACTCATAGAACAGAGTGAAAGGTACAGGTCAATTGGGGGGGCATATAGAATGAAGAACTAGAGAGGTCTGAAAGACCCTGCTATTAACTAGACAAACTGATGGATTCATTGCAAAACTGGGAATGTGCCTCGTATGAGCATGTTTTCAAATTCCCTGATATACTCGCATAAAAGCTGATAAGGTCCTATGGAAGTCACACATGTTAGCTATGCTCAAGTAATCTCTTAAAATTAGAAGCATACTTACGCACGTTTGGTGTATCTTAAAATGCGCAAGCACAAGTAAAAATTCCAAAGTATCCACGCATGCCGACGAATGGGCATACGCATGCTCATGTTAAAATCTATCTCTCAGCTTTTTCCATAAGGTGAGTGTCCATTTTAATGCAGAAAGGAGAGGAAATTGTCATCTATTGACACCTACAGCTGCCCAAGCCCTCAGACACACATAGTAGAGTGTCTCACACAGGAGAGCATGAGCCCTGTGGCAGCTGCTGAGTTGGTACAGCCTGAAATATAGACACCCACAGACAGGGTCCAGATAATTCAGAGTCTTCATCTGTACCAATCACCTAACCCCACAGGTTGAGCCCTTGATTTCTGGGGATCGGCAGAACTTGGAGAGACCAAGAAAAGGTAGAGGTAGTCGGCGAGTAGAAGAGATGAAGTATGAGCCAAGGACAGGACAGGCGGCTACTTGCAGAGGCAGTGTCCAGGCAATGGTCAGGGCAGGTGACTAAAGCTGAAATGGAGTCCAGGCAAAGGTCAGGGCAAGTGGAGAACAAGCATGCGTCCAAGGCAGTCCTGGTCAGCAACAAAGGAATTAGTCTGCAGAAGGGTGGCAGGTAGGCAAGGCAAAGCTGGAGACACAGGAACACAGCAAGGCAAGGCTGGAAACACAGGAACATTGCAACGTATACCAGTGACTGGCACAGGAGGACCTGTTGCTGAGGCATCAGCACTGAACAGGGCTGGTCCTTAAAAATGCTGGGGGAGTGAGGTCATCAAGGCATGCCAAAGGAGGTTTCCCACCGAAAGCCCTTTAAATCTAAAAACAGGCATGCGCCTTTGAAGGGCATATCTCAAGTCGGAATGCTGGCAGAGGTAATGTGGCCTAGCAAAGCCAAGGCCTGCATGAAGGGAAGGTTAAGGGGGCTCCAGCCAGGGTGTGACTACTGCAGCCAGTGGAACATTACACACAGGCAAGGCTGGTTACTGGCACAGCACACTGCCTGGAAAGGAAGCAAGATCCAGCCTCTGACACCACAGAAAAATAAAGCATAGAGGCAGAGGGAAAGCCATCTGCCTCTCCCTGTTTTAAACATGTAAATATGATTTATGCGCATAATAAAAGGTTTTTGGTGTAGAAAACATACTGAGTGCACAAAGTATATTTTATGCACATAAACCGAAAGTACAGAACCTGCCACCAGAACTCCAGCTTCTGACCATAGACTAACATTAACCCTGGAAATTTTACTGAACCTCAGACTAGAAGTTAAGTTTCCAGCACTAAAACACATCCTCTGCCCATGCACCACATTATGAAGTAATGGCTAATGCCTTCAATAGCTTAAGATTTACCTACAAGGGCTCTAACAAAGCATACAGTTATGTACATATTTTTTCTTTCAAAACTCCTTACTACATTGGTAGTAAGCCTACACACAAAAATTGTGCACATAATTGAGGGCAAAACTGTGCGCTCTACTGAGTGCATCTTATTACATCAGCCTCACTACAAAGTACAGAATAGCAGAGCGATGAGTGCACTAATTCTTATAATCACAGATGGTTATAGGACCTGTAAAAGCCCTTGTAGCGAGGATCATATTGATCAGATGGGTGTATAATGTATCAGGAGATCAACAAGTACTCAGGACCGATGAGGTTAGGAATGTATAATATAATTGAATCCTGAACAAGACTGGTAACCAGTGAAACTCCTCCAGAACACAATGTGATCCCTGTTTTTAGACCCTGTTAAGTCTAACTGCAGAAAACTGTAGATAATGCAACAGACTCATAGGCTGGCCCTTACACAGAGCACTGCAATAGTCAATTTTAGATATTATCAATGCATGAATAACAGAGGCTAAATCTTGTCTGCTTAGGTATGGATGAAGTTGCTAAAGTTCTTGAAAACATAAAAAAAGTTGAGTGAATAACAGGAAACCTGAGGTTCCATAGACTGTCAAGAATCTCATTGAATATGACACTGCAAACTCATTCGAGTTTTACGATAACACCAGAGATGGAAGGAAATGCAGTAACAATTCAATTCCCCTTAGAGGTCCAAAAGAACTGATTTTCTAGGGCTGAGTTGTAACATATAAAATTGTAGCCAAATCTCCTGGTCTTGGAGTCAAAAATTAATTTGTCACTACTGTACCCTTCATTTCTCAAGTCAGTAAAGGATTTAAGATTTTTATGATCGAGGACAGAGTAGGAATATTTTACTTCACAGTCCTTCCATTTTTCACTACAAACTAAATGGCATCAATTTTTACATGCTTATCCTTCCAGCATGGTGCAACCAGTGACAAGCCTGGCTTCTTTTATTCACACAGTGTCTCTTTCAAGCCTTTTGATCCATCACATATCTCTCTGTAGAAAGGAAAATGTATGCACCATTAAAGTTTAGTCAACCAGTCTCACTGGCAATTTCATCCTTTCCGGAACATATATTACCCTGCTTTGAGGGATGCATGATAGAATTTGGCTTGTATTTTCTTAGTGTTTAAATACTATGTTAGCCACCCAGAAGTTTGCAAAAGCAGGTATGATCATAGACTCACTTCTTTTGCATTGTGTTACAGTTGTTCATGTCTGCATTAAAGCAGGATATGATATTGTTTACAGTTTTGCAAAACTCCTTTAATTTATTTCCACCATTATAAACTGAGGTGTTACTGCATTAATCCTCATTGGAATCCCATACAACAACCATAGCAATATATATTAGAAATGGTTATTCCGTTTGACCAGGAAGAAACTTTTTTTTTTTTTTTAATCTTAGAGGGCACAGTCACATAAAAGTGCAAGCTTTTTATTACAAAATAGGAAACTATAAAAAATAGACTAAACAAATTTAAAAAAATTAAACCAAGGAACAAAACCAAAAAATGAAGCTTTATAGCAACAATGACCAAATCCAATCCTAAAAAAAACCAAAACACAAACTGTATGGAGAAAAATTATTTTAAATTCAGAAAGTTAATCAAAACCTGGTTATTTGAGAAAATGCTTGAGGAATAGACTGTCCTTTTTGTTAACTTTTTAGTTTGATTCAAGTTGAAGGCTTTCATCCTGTTTTTATACATCTTTTAATTAATTTGTGATACTGTATTATTTTGTGTAATAATGTTGCTTTTAATGTTCACCAATTTGATGTCTCTTAAAGTTAACTAGCTTCTGGTCTCTCAATTCGGGTTCACATTATCCCAGTTCTGAATGACCTTCACTGGTTAGCTATGCATTGGAGGATAAAATATAACGTTGCTTTTCTGGTACATAGGTTTATCTCTAAATGCACTACCATGGGCCAAAGCACTATTAAAGGTTTACAACCCAAGCAGATGGCTTTGCTCCTTGCAGAGAGGACTATACTTGATGTCCCTCTCAACCCATCAATCACAACTGTCAGATACTAAAGACCAGGTCCCTTCTCTGTCACCACCCCTATATTATGTAACACTCTGCCATACGAACTAGGTATGACAGAATGTACAAAGACTTTTAAGGCCATGGCTAAAACATTCTTTTTCTAGCAAGCATTCTACTGTGATTAATGATATATTAGCTCCTGTTGAATCTTTTTTTGAGCTATTATTTGCAGTTTAAAATCTTTTAAATCTTGAGTTCCATCTACCAGACGTTTCTAGCCATGGCCTGGATTTATCAAAATGCAGTAAGTACCGCATGCGATAGCAAAAGGGGCGTGTTTTATGCTTATATAGCATTTATCGCAATTTGTGCTAATTACCTGTGCGAAGAGCTAAGTTAGTGCAAATTGCAATACCCTTTTCAGATTCTGCGATAAGTGCCGATCTGTTGTATTTCCTGCATTCAACCACTGGGGGACCATTGTTAATGGTGTGAGAGAGAGAAAGAGAGAGAGAGGGAGAGAGAGAGAGAGACTGGCCATAATGTCATAGCCCATAGGTAGGTATTTGTACCCCTATAGTAGGCCCACCTAGTAACTCGAGGTGGGGAATAGGTAAGAGTGTAGGGGGTTAGGGGCCACTTTGACATTCACAGTGGTCTCTTGTGAAGATTTGATGGCCTTCGGAGTGAGGAAACACTCCATCAGTGTAGTCCATCAAGCTAGGTTGAGAGAACATTGCCCAAATCTCATCTTGGAGTGAGTTTCCTCACTCCGAAGGCCATCAAATATTCACAAGAGACCACTGTTCTGTTCGTAGGTGTCACGTAGAATGTCAAATTGGCCCCTAACCCCCTACACTCTTACCTAATCCCCACCTCGAGTTACTAGGTGGGCCTACCATAGGGATACAAATACCTACCTATGGGAATGACATTATGGCCAGTCTGTCAGTCTGTCTGTCTGTCTCTCTCTCTCTCTCTCTCTCACAGGAGAGATCGCGATGGGCGATGAAACCTTACCGCACGGTCATGGCACATTATCGCACAGCCTAACGCAATTCAAAGAGGTATAGTTAAAATCGGCGTTACGGCTGTGCGATAGCTCTTCGCAGACAGGCTAACCCAGCCCACTCTCCACCCCTAACTCCTCCTATTTTTTGAATTTGCATCGCACCATACGATATGGTGCGATCGCATGCGTTAAACACGTTTTCGCATGCGTTAAGGGCCTATCGCATGTGTTAAAAGCATATTGCATGCGTTAACAGGGCTTTTCGCATGTGATAAGCCCTTAACGCATGCGAAAACGCCTTATCGCATTTTGATAAATGACCCCCCATCTTTGGTAATTTTATCACTATTGTTTGTTTAAATATGTGTAATACTGTGTATGTTTAATTGTACACCACTTAGGTCATTTGCGTAAGCAGCTTAAAAAAAAAAATAAAATGTCAATGTCAAACCAATCTAGCGTAAGGGGAATCCACAATGAATATGTATAAACTATATTTATTTACAAGTAAAGACGTGTCCAGAAATCTCTCATATGCATATTTATTGTGGATATCCTGTGTACCAGACCTGGTTTTAGCTCTTGAGGACCAGAGTTGGCTGTCATTGCTGTAAAGATCTGGAATAAGCAAATTTTGACAAAATATAGCTATTGTAGATACATATTAAGGACAAGAAGAGTTAAAAATGATGAGAATGCATTATATATATATATATATATATATATAGATAGATAGATAGATAGATATATAAAATGAGGTGGAGGAGGGAAGTTGAGGGGTTTTTTTGTTTAATATTTGACCACTATATCAGGAACTTCGATCAGAATTGGGGACTTTGGGGGCCCAGTTTTCAATTTGCTATGGAGCCCATAAAGGTCCACGTCTAGCTTTGTATGTAAAGGAAACTAATGAAATGCCACCAGGAAAATATCTCTTCTCAGAGAACAGGGACTTCTTGCTCTCCATATGGAAGCCAGAAACACAAGTGCTGGTATCAAGCAAGAAGCACAATTTAACAGTCACCCCACACAGTATGCAGCATATACACACTAGCTAATACATGACGCTTTGTCTATAACATAGTCTACATTTACTTCTTGAATGCATTGATAATTAATGTTTATATTCATTTATTTGTTAAAATGTGATTTTAACATTAGTTATGCATAAAAGATGCTTTGATACACAGCTGCTCATCTGCAGCCTACCGCTTCTTTTGAAAGAGGGCGTGAAAGGGGAAGAGGAGAAAGGGCATTGAGCACCAAATCAACACACTAACTTTTCCTGTTACAAAATAATTCCCCACCACAGATGCATTAAATATTACTAGTCAATACCTATCCGACTGATATAAGATAAATTATAAGTGGTTAAAATTCCCCTATAGAATTCTTAATTTTCACTGAATAAAGCAAGCTGTCAACCCTTATCCAGCATTTTCTTGTGTCTGATAACAGAGACTTGTGAACATTAAGCCAGGATCACTGTATGTACCAGCAAAACATCACATACATTTGTAGTGTGCACTGGGGCATTGGGTAATCCTGGCCTAGCAATGTTCAGAACCTGTATCAGTAGGAAAAGAAAATAAGAGAAGCTGAATATTCATCACTGAAGAAAGCTGAAAGTCATTATTGAGCCTATTCAATTCATTGAAGATGAAGAAAGATGTCCAGGGATTGTGTTTGCTTAAAAACATCCCAAAGAATAAGCATTAAAGCATTGGATGTTAATATTTTTGTGTCATTCGTAGAGTTATTGCTTGGGCCAGGAGCAGAGAACAGAATCCTTTGTTCCCAGGGCTGGATTTAAGATTTTGTTGCCCATAGGTAGGACTGGAGATTCAGGGTTGGAAGGGGGTGGATGAAGTGCCACAGTGGCAGCCCTTTGAACAGATTCCTCTTCAGCTAGGGTATTTGGTGCCCATCAAAATTTGGCACTCTAGGCAGTTGCCTATGTTGCCTATGCCTGAATCCAGGCCAGTTTATTCCTAGATCTGATCTTTTGGCTGTGGATAAAAAAGGTAAATCTTTTATTCTTGGGGACCACTGCAGAATTGAAGGAATAAGGCCTTCATTTCTTACATTTTTGCAGTGGGCTACTTAAAAAAATAAAAAAATCTTCCTTCCTTAAGTCCAGTTTTCAGTTGCTCGTGCTGCACTCATGCTGTTTACTGTAGGTATCTATACTTAAGAACTCTCCCAGTTTGATCCACGGTCTCTTAATTCTGAATCCGAAGTCTTAGAAAAATAAAGTTAACAAGTTTGTGGGACCAAAGATTTGGGGGGGGAGGGGGCAAAAAAGATGTAGTATTATGTCTGCAGTTGAAAAGACCTGAGAGAGAAGAAGCTGCCCCTCTGATGCCCTCTCCCTTTGCTCTGTTCATCCCTTCGTCAGAATGGCACTGAGGCAACATATACACAAGAAAGACAGCCTCCTTTCCTCTCAACACTTTTCCAATGCTGTAAATGTTACCATTAATATTTTGGTTAAAGTCTGAAGGAAGAAGAGGAACAGAAGGTGTAAGGGCAGGTGGTCAAGGGGCACAGGAGAGAAGAGGAATACAAGGAGTAAGGGGCACCAAATCATTAGAAAGGAGGAGAGAAGGATGGATAGGCAGACGGGTGTGGTGGAAGACAGATGCTAGGAGAAAAAAAACAGGCTTCTCCATAGAGAAGGAATGAAGATTAGCACCACATTTAGAGGAGGTAAGAGACGCTATATAAGGAAAGGAAGGAAGGTGGGAAGGGTGCATAGGAGGTGACAAGGAAAGGTGATTTTGTGGCACTCTCATATGTACTAGAAAAAAAATTCCTCCTTCCCTCAATAATCCACAAGGGAAGAAAAAAAAACTTTCAAACTTCCTGATATGAATTTAATAATTTAAGGGCGAATTTTAAAAACCCTACGCATGACAAACCTGGGAGATACGCGCGTGACTGGGGCACATGGATATTAAAGAGGCCTGCAGCCACCCGCGTGTCTCCCGGTAATGTGCATCGGAAAGGTTTTTGCAAAAAGGGGTGGGGCTAGGGTGGGGCATGGGCAGGCCGGGACAGAGCCATTAAGTCAGTGTCATGCACAAGCGCGAGCCGGGATCCCACAACCACTTAACCTGCTGCTGCTATGGACTGCGGGTAAGTAGGAAAATAAAAAAAATGAGGGGAGTCAGCGGGGTTTTAGGGGTCAGGGCTAGTAGGGTAAAAGGGAGGCAGGTTAGGTAGGGGGTTTAGGAAGTCTGCTCCTTTACTGGGGCGAACTAGGAGGGAACAGGGAAATAGGCCCTAATCCATCACCACGCACATCTACTAACCCCCCACCCCCCATTTACATGCGTGAGACGGCATTTGTGCTCATCGATATAAAATCGTGCATGCGTGCATGTTATAAAATCGGCGCGTCCATGTGCATGCGCTGGCAAATGCGTGAACATGCGGGCCCATGTGCAGCTCTTAAAATCTACCTTTCTATGAGTGCATAGGTTTCTAGTAAGGGTCATTATAGCAGCATCTCAGTTTACTTTGATTCATGCATTATTACAGTATGATTGGCTACATAAGTAGCGCTTTCAAAAATTTTCAAAACCAACATTCCCTCTGAGAAATTAAAAGCAAAATCACAAAAAAAAAGTGACTACTCATTTTGTCAGTTGAATAGTTAACTTCCCTGCATTGTTGCTTGAAATGTAGATTACATTTATTATCAATGGAAAATAATTTTTAAATATACATATTGAAAATACAGAAGGGTGATTATTGAAGTCCTCTCTCCCCTCTGTGCCACTTGGCTGTTGTGGAAATTAAGCAGAGAGCAACCATCTTCCTAAATACAGATCATTTCAATACCAGCTGTGACATTCTGAAATTTTCATTTCAGTCATTTTGCACTTGTAGTCATCTCTAGACCACTCTAGTAAAAATATTTATTTTTTTCATTAAGAAGTTGCATAGAAGATATGATCGACATGCGAAAACTAGGGAAAAACTGTAAAAGAAATCCACTAAAACTGCAGTGTCTGACAATTTCCATTAATGAATATGAATCCAGACTTGCTAAAACCTCAGGGGCCAGGCCGCATGTCGCCAAGCTATAACAATGAATTCTTGACCATACTGCTGAACTATTATCTTACAGTTCTTCTATCCTCACGGATGGATAATGAAGTAAGCCTCAGAATCTGGCCTTTGAAAATGCATGTCAGCTGAAAAGAGGAATACACATTGTAACTTGGCTTTCAAGACTATGTGAGAAATAAAAGGGTCATCCAATAATAAAAATGGCATTCTAAATCTTCTAAGAGCCTCTGTCAAAGACTCCATGAGTTCTAGGGTCTTAAAATAATTAAAAGTAAAACATTTTTTCTCATAAAATATTTCAAATAACCCATCTTGTAACAAGCAACATCCCATTTTTTTAAATAGGGTATATACAACACTAAATATTTATTATTTATTATTTATACTGCATATGTTCCGTGATTTCAATTATGTTTAACGGGGAGCACATAACATGCTCCTGCATAGGAAACATTCAAGAGAAGCCCAAACCAGTTTTTCTTTGTTCTGAGTAACAAATACAGCCTCGTTTCTGCATAAACTGCTCTCATGCACTTCAAAGTAGTGTCAGTCAAATGCTGAAACTACTAAATTACAAATTGTCTCGTCTCTGAACATCCCTTTTGCAAATGTTTCTGGTATAGGTGCAAGGAGTTTAAAACTATGCATTATTATGAAAAGGGGGAGGTGGGAGGCAGAGAAAGCCTTCAGTTTGAGAATATTTTGAAAGCAGATAAAAACATTAATACAGAGTTTTAAATGCACACAAAGAAAAGCACAGTTACAAAATATGGTAACCTGGGAAGGCCCTGTGGCAGCGCTGCCATGTTGAGAGAAATGGGTTTGACTGCTGGTGGAGGTCTTCCACTCTCCAGGATGGTTATGGTCGGTAATGCTAAGGAAGCAGCGTTGACAGCCCTGGGAGTCAGGGGCAAAACGAAGCCATACCCACTGGATGCAGGCCCATGATAGCAAGTTATGGAAGGAGTCCTGATGCATGGCCCTCAGCTTTTGATGTTGATGCAATGACCAGAAGTTAGTTGGGAGGGGATATAAGAGAAGATAAAAAAAAAATCATTAAGTGGTTGCAAATGAAGGCTCATGGCACCAGTTCCCAGCCATGGTTTCAACTGAGCTGGAAATGACTGGGTTAAAAAAAAAAAGAAAGAAAGAAATATAGTGAGCTGATGCAAGGTGCAGCTCTTGAAGGTAACTCAATGTGTGCCAAACAGCTGACATTATTACACAATGAAATTTAGAATAATTGACACATGGACTCAACTCTATATCTTCCAGTAAGAAAGGGAATCCTGCCTGGGCATGCATTTCAAAGAATATATTCACAGATGTATGGTACATTTCTTACTCAAAGTAGTTTTACCCATGCTCCCTGAACTGACCTAGATTTATAAGTAACTGAACTGCTTGGTAAGATTTCAATTCGAATGCAATAAAATTGGGTCACACATTTGTTTGTCTAATTTCAGTCAAAGTTCAAAAAATATGGTATGTGACAGGGTTCTTTATTGCTCAGAATCTATTTTTACAGAGTAAAGAGAGAGTAGGGACCCAGTTTATCTTCAAAAATTACCTAGGAGTCACAATTTTTCCAGATAAAACAAGTAGAGCAATATGACGGAGCACACTAAATCCACAATACATTTGCATCAGTTGAGGGGTGGCTATGGGTAACGGTAAAGGAGTGAGCATATCCCATACAACTGACAACTTTAAAAGTGTGACAAACTAAGACCTAGATTCAACAAATAAATAGGGAAAATAGTGTCCATGATATATAACAAAAAAAAAAAAGGGGGGGGGGGGGGGCATGGTGAGGCTAATTTGCAGCCTGCCGCATCGCATAGGTAAATAACGCACACAGTGTTGTGTCAGTCGTCACTTCACTGTGTGCCACGTCACTTTATGTGACTAGCGTAAATTAGTGCCTGATACGTTATTTTTTCAGTTTATATATCCAGGCTTCCTGCACCTGCCTCTTTGAGGGTGTGTCAGGAGAGTGGAGAGAGGAGGTAGGTAGGTGGTGTTGGTGACTAGTTGGAGGTACTGTATAGTGATTACTGAGTGCATTGTCTTGTTTTCTGTTGCCATCTGTTTCTCTTTGCCTTGGTCTTTTGTCTTCTTTAATGGAGTGAAAGTTTTTGTTTGTTAATCCAGTTTGTCTGTCTGTCTTTTGGTGTGGAGGAGTGGTGGTGTGGAGTGTGGAGGAGTGAGGAGGAATGGAGAAGTGGTGGAGTGTGGTGGAGTATGGAGGAGTGAAAAGGAGTGGAGGAGTGTGGAGGAGTGGTGGTGCAGGAGTGTGGAGAAGTATTGGTGGATGAGTGGTGTTCATGGTTAGGAGGCGTAAGGAGGATGTAGCGCGAGAGGCGACAGGGGAGGAGGGAAGAGAGGATGCAGGAAGACAAGACAAGAGGATGCAGGAAGACTGCTCCTTCCCCTAGGATGCTAGGGGAAGGAGCAGTAGGAGTAGGGACAGAGACAGGAGTAGAAATAGGCAGGAGGGAGAAGGGGATAGGCAGGTGAGGACGGAGGGCAGAGGATATCAAGCTAGGGATGGAAAGAGAGAACAGAGGGGAAGGGAGTTGGCAGGGCAGAGGCAGCAGGGGGGAGGAAGGGAGGGGAGAGAGAATGGGAGGGAGAGTGAGGAAACCTCTCCGGAAGTGGAAGTGGCACCCCCTTCTGGCAGCCAGGTAGCAGGACACCCCCATCTCAGGGCTATCAAGTTCAGCATCCAGGATAATGAGATGGTCATTGGAGGGATCCTGGAGCATTAATGCAATGCTGTTTGGCAATTGGGCGGCCAAGATCTCAAAAGCATCCAAAGGCCAGATCTGGTGCAACATATCCCAGGGCATCTCCAGGCATAACAGTCCAATGAAGCGGGGAACAGGTGGCCCACAGATACTGGAACATCAAGGTGCAGCTGAAAGCCAAGGTGACAGCCAGAAAAATATATACGGCAGACTGGAGGATGAGCCCTTTGTCCTATCATCCTCACCCCCACGGAAGAGCACCTCGTGGAAATGCTGGGACTAGATGTTTTCGAGGGCATGGCTGAGCGGCTGGACACTACGCGAGCTGCAGCCGGTAAATTCATCTCACCTGTAAATGGGCAGGCAGCAATGGGCGTATACATCAGTTGGCATAAGATTCTCACAATGTTAAGAAGCAAAGTGTACCTATGATGCCAAATGAATAAGGATACTTGCTGCCATTAGTTCTTATATCTTGTTGCCACATCTCTCATCCACGAAGCAGCCGGTCCCATCCAGGAAGCCCAGGGACCAGTCAGCGCAGCAGCCTTTTTGCACAGGCTCTTCCTGATGGATGCGCAGATGCAGGTGAGTGAGGAGGAGGAGCAGCAGCAGCATTCACAGGCTTAGGAGCTATTGCAGATTCTGCAACACCTGGGTTCACCCAGACCACTCAATGTGTCCCTTAACCTCTCTGGCTTCATGAAGGAATAGAACCTTGAATACAAGCCTATAGAATCATCATAATCTTGAGCCAGTACACCACAGTGCCAGCCTGAAGCACCAAGCCCTTGGCCGCAGCAGCTCAGAAGCCCCATCATGCCACATTTGGAGGCCCAAATTCTTGCACTCCACACCACCATCACAACACCGCCACCAACAGAGGCATCCATGCACGAGCACCTGGACCAGGTGGAAAGAAGGCATGGGGGTACACCTCTGACACATACGGACAGAGCTAGTATGCCTCAGGATGGCTGTCAACAGGCAGAACCAGTTCCTGCGAGATCAGACTGCCGCAAACACACAGAATGTTTCGAAGCTGGCCACAGCAGTGAATATCATGACGAACGTGCTGATGAGATCCTGCAAAGGATGCCCGAGCAGCCATCTGAGTTTTCCCCAGCATCAATGGAGTCTACACCCCACAGCTGTCCCCGGGCTGACAGAATCCCAAGTGGTAAGCCCCCAAAAGAGATGCTCCCCCCCCCCAAGTAGCAAGCTACAATGTGGCAAAGGGCCATAAAGAACCAAAGGTTGTGGCATCGAATGCCAAATAAGAAGAGTTGTACCAATAATCCTGGGTGGGCCCCTCTACAGAGTTCCTGTGCCGACTAGATGGAGGAACCCTGCTGGACCCTTCCTGACTACAGAATTCCGGTGCCGGCTAGAAGGAAGAAGCCTGCTGGGCCGGTCCTCACTACAGTGTTCCCGAGCTAGCATGCAGAAGGGATGGTCTACTATCAGCTATTGTGGTCCAGCAGCCTAACTCTAAAGCCCTCCTCGATGCTCTGCCCGTATTCTATCCTCCTTGATCTGGCCTCCAGTCACGATCCAGATGCTGCCTCTTCTGATCATGTCTCATCTTCTGCTCCGGATGCTGGTGTCTCATCTCAGCTGAACTCATGCTGCTGCTGCCTCCATGCTGCTGTGTCTTCTACTGGGCCTCCTGCCTCCATGCTGTGCTCTTTGGTCCTGTGCAATGTGTATGGTTGCTGCTATATGACCCATCATCTTCATGAAAAATATGGCTAAAAGTGATCTTTGATTGGAGAATATTGCAGATTATATTGCCTTTTCTGTTATGTAGTATGAAAACTTTCTCCTTCATTGTATTCAATGGTGCTCCTATAAAATCTAAGCAATGGGTTGGAGTTAGGTTTACATTTTGAAGGTTTATAATGAAGCCTATTGATTGGACAGCCTGATGAGTGAATGTGGCTGCTTTTGCTTCCTGGAAGTTTCTGGTTAAAATGAGCCAGTTTAAATACAGGAACACTAATATATTGTTCTTCCTCACATGTGCTGACAGAACTGCCAAGCATTTCATAAATACCCTCAGTGCTGCTGCTAGACCAAAACTGAACTTGTAATGCTTTTCTCCTATTTTGAATCTTAGGACTTTTCTATGATCCTTGTGAATGAAGATGTGGGCATGAGCGTCTTTCAGATTCAGGGAAGTCAAACAGTCTTTGAAGTGCAAATGCAGAAGAATGGTACCATGTAAGGTTATTCTGAAATTTTCATTTTTTTTTTTTTTTTTTTAGGTATTTGTTCAGGTTTCTGAAGTCTAGAAAAGGATATAAATCACCTGTTTTATTATTTTTTTGGAATAAGAAAATATCTGGAATAGAGTCGTTCATCTTCTTCCATTTCAGGTACTAGATGAATCACTTAAGCCATTAGAAAAGTTATCAGCTCAGATTGTAGAATTTGTAATTGGTCCAGAGAAATGCTTTGGGACAGTTGTGGAGAGAGAGGAGATACTGTACAAAAATCAAGACAATAGCTTATATGTATAGTTTTCAATACCTGTCTGTTGTATTAAGGGATCATGGAGGACTGAAAAATTGAAGCCTTTTCCCCATTGGAATAGCTTCTGAGTATAAGATAGATTTAAAGCTTGGTAATCAAAAACTACGTGATGAATTTTGCATGGATTGTTGAGAAGTTCTTGGATGTAATCTTTCTCTTGTGTCCTGGCCTGCCTTGTGCTGCAGTTGGCGATGTGTTTTCTAGAAAGGGTAGGGTTTGATAGACACAGAATTACTGTCTTCTAACTAGAGATAATTAGTATTTTTTTGTGTGTGCCTGTTGTTCAGAAGAGTAAAGTAATGGTATTTTATTATGTCCACCAAACAAATTATCATCTGTGCATGAAGCATTAGTCAATTTAATGCAAACAAAAAAAGTACCTGATAACCAATTCTTAAATTTATACAATATATAATTACAAATAAACAATATGTTTGCATCATAAACAATATTCTTCCATTAAAAACTCACCCCAGTTTCCATATCTTCCCAAAATGCCAATATTCCCCAAAAAATACAAATGTACCTTTTTTAAAAAAAAATGCTAACTATACAAATATCTCCACTGTTAAAATATTCCCAACAAAGGGCCCTTGTTTTGCCAAAACATCCGGCTTCATCAGGGGACATGATATATAATACAAACACCTACTGATTACAATATCACAATGGTTTAACTATTCACAACATAGTATACATCTATTTGTTGGTTTTACAAATATTCACAATTTCAGCACATATTTGGCATGTTTAAAAGACAATAAATACACACATTTTCCCATAATTGTTGTATGGCTGGCATCATGCAACAATGTTAAATACTCTGTATCACAGGCAGTGAGTTCTCCATTGATATATTTGCTTTCTTACAATATCACTGGTAATCTTGCCCAGATTTACCAAGGATAGCTGTAGAATGCTGTATGCAAACTATTAATTTTTTTTAAACTACTGACATGGTGTCTAGGTCTCCTGTACTTCAAAAACACAAAAGTATGAAAATCGGTAACCCCTGAACCATTCTGAACCTTTAAAATGACTAGTGCAGTGTTGCCATTTCTAGATTTTTTTTTCTCTTCTTTGCTTATCTCTCCCATAAACCAACTTCAGCTATCAGAACTGTGAAGATAGCCAGCACTTTGTTAAGATAAGGAACAGAGAATAACCTTCATTATTGATATATTCTACCTTGGCAGAGCTCCCAGATTTCTGTCTTAATTAGCATGAAACTCTCGATAAATGATGATGTCTTTTGCCTTTTACAATTATTATAGACATATGCCTATTGCAAATAGTATTTCACATATTTAGTAATTAGGAGTTTTAGATGCTCGATGCCTATGTTATTTTGTCATTTCTTTACTTATGTACTGAAGTTAGTAATCTGTAATCAAGTGTTCTTCTGTCAATTAAATAAATTGATGGAAGCAAGATCAAAGTGCCCAGGTGGCTTAATGAAGCACATCTGATGTAAAGATCAAATAATTTTTAATAGCTAAATTTTCCTGGCCAAATAACCTGACATATATGTAATTGTTTAGTAATTAATATACATGAGGTCAGGTGTTTGACTTGACTTATATTAAAATAATAAATAAGTATTAACTTCTTGGGCCATAAGCCCATGAATGATCAATGAAAAAAAGAGTATGTATACTGTGAAGTCCAGAAGCTTGGGGCTGCTGTGCTATCCAGAGTATGGCAGGCCCAAGATCCTGGCAGATATAACTCAGGGTAAGAACCATTTGATTTTTATTTTCTGTATCTGTTATATGACTTGATCAATTAAATACTTTCCTCATGTAAAATAAAAATCATATTCTTTTTTAAGAATATCTCTCTGAGTTATTGAGTGGCTCTGATCTAATAAATAATTAACTGAACTCAAAATGATGCATCAACTCTAAGGAGTACTGATGTGTTAATCTTATGTGACATGGTATTCTAAGATAAAGAGAGAAATCTTTAAGGAAACCCCTTATTAAAGTTTTTGTTTGTTTGTTTTTGGTTTTTTTACTTAGAATTACCTTTCAGAGTAGAACCAAGACATCACATGTCTATGAAATAGGAACATCACTCAGAAAAATTGCAGCACCTCTCAAAAAATGCTGCCATTTTCCTAAGACAGGATGGAAAGGATCCAAAGGAAGGTGACCAAAATGGCTTAAGGTATGTTTTAGAAGAAAGGGAGGCAAAGAATATAAATATGTATACCTTGGAGGAGAGGAGGAGCAGGGGAGCTATGATACATATCTTCAAATCCAGAAAGGATTTTTTTTTAACTTTTTTTTTTTTTTTTAGTCAAGAGATTTCATAATAATCACCACAAAAAAGAACTTGGTAGAAATAAGTAACTATTGAAAAATACAATCAAGTCAATAATGCTAATCAAGGAAAAGAAAGCCTCCTGATACATTTTATATTATCAATACCTGAAAAATATTAACGATGCATAAACAAACATTATCCATTGGAAACTGTATTATTATGGATCATGACATGAAACTCCAGAATGGATGCCTCAGAACCAACATTAGGAAATATTTCTTCATGAAAAGGGTGATGGATGCCCAGAATGCCCTTCCGAAAAAATTGGTGAGGACGAGAACAGTAAGTTTTTTAAAAGCCTTGCGAATGCCAAAACTGGGAGATATGCATGTATTTTGGACGTGGGCTGCGCAGATTTTAAAAGGCATGTGACAACGCACATATCTCCCGTTACATGCACAAAAATATTTGGGGGGAAAAGGAGAGGGGCGTGATATGGGCAGCACATGGGTGGCTGAGGCTTGATTTCTGAACGTACCTATTTACACGCATAAGCGTGCGCCGGGGTCCCCTACCACGTAAATTTACTTCTGCTATGAATGAGGTTTAAGTAATAAAATAAAAAAAATATAGGCTACTTAGTAAGGTTTACGGGTCTAGTCTAACAGGATAAATGGTAGGCAAAATAATGGGGGTGTTAGGAAGGCTGATTAACTGAGCAAATTGGGAATGAACTGGGAAAATGAGCTCTAGTGTCTGAGCTCGTCTAGTAAAATCCCCCCCCCCCATTTACGCGAGCAAGGCAGCATTTGCGCGCATCAATATGAAATCAATATGAATAGCCACTTTTAAAACATGTGCTTATGTTTTAAAATCACCACTTCCATGTGCATGCGTCGGCAAAATGCGGGCACACGTGCGCGGCTCTTAAAATCTACCTCTAGGTGAATTTAAAAGGTACTGGGATAAACACTGCGGATCCCTAAAGGCTTGAGGTTGATGATGAAGAAAAAGTTGTGGTCATAAGTTTACACACCCCTGGCAGAATCTGTAAGATGCGTAGCATTTTAATAAAACATGAGTGATCAGGCAAAACACCTGTCTTTTGTTTTTAATGTGTTTCAAATTAAACTATTATGCATCACAGAATAGCACAATCATTAAACAAACCATAGCAATAAAGGAAATAATATAATAGTCCTGTCCAAAACAATGTTCCCTCTATGGACTGAGTGGCTGTGCGCAAACATTTTTGGCTTCTTTATCATGTGAGCTCTTCATTCTATGATGCAAAAAGCCTATCAATTTGATGCTCACAGCAACCCAATCCTTAGAGAGAATATTGGAGCAGCATGCACACAAAAACTCTCACATACATGCACTAACACACTTGCCTATTCACGCTCAATCTTTCACACAGATACATGCTCATTCTCAAACACACACCCACACTCATTCTTCTCATTTGCTCCCTAGACTCTCATGCACACTCAACTCAGTTCTCCTCCTTTTACACACATGCTTATCTCAGAAACTGTAAACCCTTCACTGTCAAACACTGAGAAATAACACAAACCCCCCTGGAATCAAACAGCAGCAACCTTATCTGACATGACAGCAATGCAATTATAATACCATGCCCTAGAACACTAATACACCACCTACTGGGGTTAACAGAACAATGCTCTACAGAAAAACAACTTACCAGTAGAAATATTGCATCTTTTACACATGCACAACACAGACAACCCCTAACCTAATACAGGATAAGGGATTACAAATTAGAAACAGAAACATGCAGACAAAAATAAAATGAAAAGCCAAAGAAACCAGTGGCACATTGAACAAAATATAAATATGTAATGCACATTCCGAAAGATAACATTTGTCAATCACTAAAAATGTATTTATTTTTTTCCCTTTGTCTGATCTTGTTGGTCCCAGGCTCTCTTTTTCACCCAAGTTCACTTACTGTTTTTTCTTTCTCCACATGTCTCCTCTTCCTCCCTCCATCTACATCCACACACTAGCAGTCATACACACAGGCTCTCACCCAGCCACCCACAGGCTCTCAAACCCCACCTCCAAACACATACAGCCTCTCACCCACATACACACCTATACCTAGGCTCTCAACCTTGCCCCCATAGACAGAGGCAGGCAGGCATACACCCCCCACCCACAGGATCTCACCCGGCCACACACACATATACACACATCCTCTCACCCACCCACCCCTATACACACACAGGTATTTAACCCCCACATACATACAGCCTCTCTCATGCTCACACCCACAGTATTTCACTCACCCATGTAGTTACCCACACACCCAAGCAGTTTCCACCCTACAACCTAGGCCCTCACATAGTAACACACATACACACAGGGCCTGGGCCTAGTCTTCAACTGCCAGTAGACTCCATCCCGCTGGCGGCCATCGCATCCTCTTCCTTTTTTTTTTTACTGCCAGCATGATGCAATCTGCTGGTGGCCTCTGCATCTTCCTGCTCTCTTCTGCAGACATCAGTATGGGGTTCACTGGTGGCCACTGTGTTGTGGGGTGGGCAGAGGCAGGAGTACCGTTTTTCTCACAGTAATAGCTGTGAAACTGGCTCCGCATCAGCAGGAGATGACATCGAGATAAATGTGACTCCTGCTGCCCGGAACAAGTAATGCTACAAAACAGATTGGGCAGGGGTTTGATTTATCCCTGCCTGAGGGGCTAAAGGTTGTACATGGCTGTGCACGTGCATGGCTTAGAGGGAACAGTGGTTCAAAAGTTTGCATATCCTTCGTTCTTAATATCGTGTATTTCCCCCTTTGCATCAATGACAGCTCGCAGTCTTTTGTGATATCTGTGAATGAGGACCTTTATTTTCTCATGTGGTAAAGCTGCCCATTCCTCTTGGCAAAATAGCCTCTAGATCCTGTAAATTCTTTGGTTGTCTAGCCTGAATTATATGTTTGAGTTCTCCCCAAAGTGGCTCAAAGATGTTGAGGGTAGGAGACTGTGATGGCCACTCCAATACCTTCACTTTCTTCTGCTGCAGCCACTGAAGGGTTAACTTGGCCTTATATTCTGGATCCTTGTCAATTTTGGAAAATTCAAGTGTGCCCCTTGCATAGCTTCCTGGCTGATAAATTCAAACTCTCCTCTAATATGTTCTGACAAGATGCTGCATTCATCATGCCATCAATTTTGATTAAATTCCCTGAGACGCTGTAGCTCACCCACCTCCAAAACAGCAGATATCCACCTCCACGCCTTACAGTAGGGATGGTGTGCTTCTCTTCATAAGACTTGTTGACTCTCTCCAAACATAGCCTTCATGGTTGTGACCCTAAAGTTCAGTTTTGGTCTCATCATTTACATTATTTTGTGCCAGAAGTTTTCAGGCTTCTCTAGGTGCTGTTTGGCATATTGTAAGCAGTTGGTTTTGTGATTGTGATGCACCAATGGGTTGGGGTTTTTATTAGGCAACTCTAATATGCAGTTTTATTCAAGTATCTCCTTATTGTGCATGCTGAAATATCCACATCAAAGTAGCCTGTATTTTAGTATAAGTTGCCTTTGGCTTTTTCTTTGCATACCGACAAATTTTCCTGGCAGTTGTGTCTGAAATCTTTCTTGGTCTACCTGACCGTGGCTTGGTATTAACAGAACCCATAATTTTCCACTTCTTGATCTGAGTTTGAACAGTACTGATTGGCATTTTAAAATCTTTGGATATCTTTTTATATCCTTTTCCTGATCTATAAAGTTCAACCTCTTTTGCTCGCAGAGCCTTTGACAGTTGTTTTACTTTTCCCATGCTTCAGTAACCACCAAAGTCAGTGCAACCCTGGTTGAAATGCACAGGGTTTTCTCAAGTGCTAAGAAACTCATTGACTATTTATCACAGACACTAATTAAAATCAAACAAGGCACAGGTGTGGATACCTACCCTTCACTGCCATCTCAACCTGTGTATGTCTTCTTGAGTATATAGTATCAGCCCAAACATTCAAAGGTATGCAAACTTTTGAACAGGACCATTTTATTACTACCTTTATTGCTATGATTTGTTTAATGATTGTACTATTCTGTGATGCATAATAGTTTAATTTGAAATACATTAAAAACAACAGACGGGTTTTGTCTGATTACTCATGTTTTCTTAAAATGGTACATCTTAAAAATTCTGCCAGGGGTTTGTAAATGTATGCTCACAACTATATGTTAACTTTAGGTGTAACATTTCTACATGGGGAGTAACCTGCACAGCAAGGTAGCTACTTGCTAATGCATGAGGCAACATGCAGAGAGCAAAAAGTTACTACCCTTAACAGAACATATGGGACTAACTTGCAAGGTGCAGCAGTTACTACCATTAACAGAATGCATGGGATTAGCTTGTACAATCATAAGCCACTTACTGGGCAGACTGGATGGACCATTTAGTCTTTATTTGCCATCATTGCTATGTCACTATGTTATGTTAGCCCCACTTGCAGAATATCTGGTTTGCTAACCTCAAGTCCAGGGAGCATTCGTGGGCCTTTTGTACCTGACTCAATCTATCCGCCAGGACATTCTCCTCACCTGCCAGATACATGGTTCTAAGGACTATCCCATGAAAGATGGCTCAGTCCCACATCTGGATAGTCTCCTGACACAGGAGGGATGATTCCATCCTTCCTGGCTTGTTAATGCAGAACATTACAACAGAATGGTTCAACTAGATTAGGATCACTTTTTTGGCCAACTGATTTTTGAAAGGTTCAGAGTGGATAAAACTGCCCTTAGATCCAGGTGGTTTATCTGATGAAACCCTTCCTAAGCAGCCCAAAGGCCTTAAGGAGACCCTCTACTTGGCCTCCCCACCCCAGGATGGTTGCCACTATCAGAAATGTGGATGCTGTCTTGAAAATCCTGAGAGAAACAAAGCCACTGTGATCTGAAGATCCATTGGGCTCTCCTCATATAAGGCTATGCCAAGAGAATAATATGGACTGTTGATGCTTTGAGGCCAACAACCTCAACATGACTCACTTGGATTCTTTCCACTGCAGATATCAATGTGATAGCCCTTTGTTTTGGAAGGAAGCCTGCATTGTATCCAGCAGTGCTCTGATAAATTCCAGTTAAGATGATGGGGTCAAGTGGGACAACAAACCCGGATAACTCTAGCACCCAGATGGTTTTGTACATTAGTTCTGTGGCACTTGGCTGAGATGTGCTCTTGACAGGCAATCGGTAAGGTAAGGAAACACATGCATCATTAATTTGAAAAGATACCATCACCACCACGAGACATTTAGTAAAGACATGTGGGACTGATGCTAGACCAACAGGGAGTATGAGTTAGTGGAAGTGACGCTCCCCTACTAAAAAACTGAGATATTTTCTGTGACGTGGAAATATGTGTGTGGGTATAAGAATTCTTGAGATCTTGAGGGCATAACCAGCTCCCTTAATGCAAAAAAATTATTAAGAGTCCTTTTCTCCTTTCAGAAACTGTTTAAGACCCTTATGTCTAAGGTGGGGCAATGACTCACTGTTTTCTTTGGAATAAGGAAGTACTTAGAGTAGATTACCTGCCCTCTTTCCCCTGGTAGAACAAACTTGACCACATTTTCTCTAAGACAGAGGAGAGCTCCTTCTGACGCAATCCGTGATGCGGAGAATACCCCCAAGTGGAGTCCAGGAGTTGATTTGGAGGGATACCTAATAGATATAATCTCTACCTTTTCCTAATGCTGATGACACATATGTCCAAAGTTAGGGGTGTGCATTCGTTTTCGACGTATTGGCAATCCGCAACGTATATGTCCCTATTTGTTGTATTCGTGGGGTCACGAAACGTATTCGTGGGGGTTCGCCATACAACATATCTAACAAATAAACCCCCTGCCCTCCTGACCCCTCGACCTATGGCACCGGGAGCCCCCCTAAGATTTGCCAAAAGTCCCTGGTGGTCCAGCGAGGGTCCTGGAATGATCTCCTGCACTCGGGCCATCGGCTGCCAGTATTCAAAATGGCGTCAATAGCCTTTGCCCTTACTATGTCACAGGGGCTACTGATGCCATTGGTCGGCCTCTGTCACATGGTAAGAGCACAAGATGGCGCCAGCTGTCCATTGCTCCTACCATGTGACAGGGGCCGACCAATGGCACCGGTAGCCCCTGTGACACAGTAAGGGCAAAGGCTATTGGCGCCATTTTGAATACAGGCAGCCGACAGCGCGAGTGCAGGAGATCACGTCAGGACCCACGCTGGACCACTAGGAACTTCTGGTAAGTGTTGGGGGGGGTCAGGAGGGTGGGGGGTTGTAGTTAATTAAATGTAAAGGGTTGGGATGGGTTTTTTGGGGGGAAATGAATACATATGTAACTAATGAACGGATCGGGGTCCCCCGAGAACAGATGCAATGGATTTGGCTCCCCACGAATAAGAATTCCGAATGGGACGAATCTGTCCCTGCTGCACATCCTTATCCAAAGTTACACTGGGCCAATGGTTTATGTAAAACCTCAGTTTGCCTCCAACAAGGTGGTCATCTGGCATGGGTACAAGGAAATGGGCTATGCTCTCTGCAATCCAGTCAAAACTCCATCCCAAGTTTTGGCTGTAGTGCTGTGGCTTAGGGCAAGCATGTGGGGATCTGTTGTGCATGGAACTGAGGAGGCATAGAATAAAGCCTCTCTGACTGGAAGAAGTGTCTCCTCAGCCCCATGCTCACATACCTCCCGACAAAAGGTCTGGAGTGCCTGACATCAGAAAAACTGCACGGATCTGTGCCACCTCTTCTTTGACTCCATCTCCAAAGAGATTATTTCCAGTGCACAGCACATCAGCAATTCTTTTCTGGACTTTAGGTTAGAGGTCTGAGACCTGCAGCCAGGTGAATTTGAAGGTGCTAATCTCTATGGAAGAGATAAGGCTATATTTTAAAAAATCTAAGGTAGGCCAGACTCTTCCACATGTGATGGTCATGTTCATATGTAACAGGATTCTGGGCAAGAGTCAAAGTAGAGATTGACAAAATATCAGGAGCAGACGTATACCTCACACCAGTTCTATGCATTTTGGGTACTTGGGGAGATGTTCAAATGGCAACTTCCAAATACCTGCCGGCGAATCAGTTAATTAATGTGGGCAGATTCACAATTCTGTGGAATTCCATACCTACATAGATAGGGTGGCGCTGGCAGGTGCACAAGATTGCCCTTGTACAGAAGCTTACATATCTGTTAAGATGAAACTTATAATTATATGATGCAATTTGGTCAAGATATTAGTCTTATTGAGGCTTGACAACTCCCTGATTAAGGGTCGCCTTACATTTACTGCTAAATATGGATATTAATGTTATAAGATCTAGATGCCTACTCTTTCCCTCACATTATAGCCGGCCAGCTTACCAGAATCATATCACTGGGAGTGAAGTGTGGTTTTACCCTGCATTAGCTGTCATATGTATTAATATTATTTTTTTTAAAGCAGATATCTGTTGATACATGTTATTTTGTACACTGATATCACCTCTGTAATTGTTGTGAGTGTTTAAATAAAAACTTCTTTTTCACATTCTCCACCAGTGACTGAGGTTGTTGTGCTGCTTCCGAAGATGCAGCTTAGCCATCTCCTACATCTGCTTCTGCAAGTCATGCATGCACTAAGCCATAAAGAGCAGGATGCATTGAACATAGCATCCTGAAACATCTTTCTTCCAAGAGTATCCAAGGTTATGGAATCCTTTCATATTGGCACTGAGGAATGGGTTCTCTTGGCCCTTATGAGAGCACATAAACCACCTCAGTGCAGTGTGGTAGCTGCCTTTTTCAGGATCCAGGAGTCTTCTGGATAAGATAAATTGTGTTCACGTTCTTATTAATGCGTTCACGATCTTATCCTCACCTGTACTTCCTGAAGGATCTCATGAACTGCAACTGCGGCAATCTTCTTATGGGCTAAGGATGTTCAGCATCTTATTCCACATTTCATCTTCCTTCAACATAGGAAACAGAAGGGCCTCCACCATTCTCTGTACAAATCCAGCAAAGGAGAGGACCTCCAGACAGCATTTCTTTCTCTTTGGTGAGAAAGTGGGATGGAGAGGAGACCTGTCAATTCTTTTTCTTCATAGATATCTCCAAATCTTTAGACATACCCCCAGGAATACTCTAATTCAGAACCCAATTAGTATGTCAATGGTGAGGATCAAGATGATGCCCATCCCACAGTCAAAGCTTCCGAGAAGAAAGAGGTTGTTTTCTGGGGCCTGGAACTCAAGGAACTTCTACATCTCAAGGAAGCTTCCTCCCCTAATGGACTGGAGATCATAATTGGGGCAGACGTCATCAATGACAATTCCTCTCCAGGAACTGGCATCAGCATCAGTGCAAGGCTGCGGGCCACTACAAGTACTCAAGCAGCAACTGAACCTCAGCCTGCATCAGCCCTAATGCCCTCAATGCCAGAGTACTGAGGCTTCACATCAACTAGCCAGGACAGACATCTCTTCAGGATCATGGTCACGCATACGATGCCCCCAGATACTAGACACATCTATTATAAAGACCCATGACAGATATGAGCCTGTCACATCAGGGGCCTCATTTAAAACCACTGTCTTCCTTATCCATAACCATACAAAAAAATTAGTTAAGCAAAATCATATAACTTGACCGTGAGTCGCCAATGTATTCCAGGGCATCATTCAGGTATGGGAGCAAAAAATCATTAGAAAAAATGATTGAAAATAAACCTAAGACACTAAAAGAGATAGAAAAAAAACAAAAGGTCTCATAATGAACAAATCCTCCCAAATTTAGACTGGAAAACACCCTGAACAGCAGTAGAATATTGAACTGTGACTGGTGGCTCTGCAGAAAAGAAGAGACTGAAGAGGCTCCCGCATAAATATGTGGCAAAAAGGAATGATGAGTACATCCAGTGAAGAACAGTATAGGGTTCTAGAAACTTTGACATAAAAGTTCAAGTCTGGGCTCCATCGGATGTCGTCATCCACTTATGACGACAGCCATCCAACTTGTCCTTACAGAATATAGAGTAAGAAAAGGAAAGTGATTATCCCCTTGTACAGGTCCTTGGTGAGGCCTCACTTGGAGTACTGTGCTCAGTTCTGGAGACCGTATCTCCGAAGGGACAGAGACAGGATGGAGGCGGTCCAGAGAAGGGTGACCAAAAAGGTGGATGGTCTTCATCGAATGACTTATGAGGAGAGATTGAAGAATCTGAATATGTACACCCTGGAGTAAAGGAGGAGCAGAGGTGATATGATACAGACTTTCAAATAATTGAAAGGTTTTAATGATCCAACGACAACGACAAACCTTTTCCATTGGAAAAAAAAATCAGCAGAACCAGGGGTCACGATTTGAAGCTCCAGGGAGGAAGACTCAGAACCAATGTCAGGAAGTATTTCTTCATGGAGAGGGTGGTGGATGCCTGGAACGCCCTTCAGGAGGAAGTGGTGAAGACCAAAACTGTGAAGGATTTCAAAGGGGCGTGGGATAAACACTGTGGATCCATAAAGTCTAGAGGATGTGAATGAAGAGAAGAGGCATGGGGGTGGTTTGCGGGA
This sequence comes from Rhinatrema bivittatum, assembly GCF_901001135.1. Lineage (NCBI taxonomy): Eukaryota > Metazoa > Chordata > Amphibia > Gymnophiona > Rhinatrematidae > Rhinatrema > Rhinatrema bivittatum. The sequence goes on along the minus strand of NC_042620.1, from coordinate 189,732,884 downwards.
ATGACAGCTACTACCTGGAGATTAATACCCTTATTCAATAAACATACACACGGTTAATTCGACTCCAACATTGCTCTATGCTTCAACGGCAAGAGGAAATGTGAAAAAAAAGATTTTATTTCACAAAAAAGCGGGGGAGTAGCTGCATTCACAAAAAAGCAGGGGAGTAGCTTGCTTGTTGCGGCGGTTACTACCCCAAACCAAATATGCCTGATACTTCACTTTCAATGCATATCTAGCATAGCTCTCTGCTTCAATGGCAGGGGGAATGAAGAAAAGAGGATTTATATTCAGACAACAACCAACAAGGACTGAATTGCACAGGCTGGGTAAACAAATAAGCATGGGAGTAGCTTGCTTACTGCGGCAGTTACTACCCCTAACCAATTAAGCTAGAGAGACTGCTCTCTGCATCAGTGGCGGGGGTGGAAGGTAAATAGAACCAAAAAGTTACTAATAAAGGCCAAGAGTAGCAGATAAGTATGAGAAAAAAAATAAGTGTGAAAGCTTGCTGGGCAGACTGGATGGGCCGTTTGGTCTTCTTCTGTCGTCATTTCTATGTTTCTATGTTAATACAAAGTATTAATAGCTTTATGTATAAAGACAAACCACAATTCATAAATGTCAGATTTCTAGTGATTCAGGATTCATGAGTCCTAACATTACTATTGCACTATATCTAAGCAGTTCAGTACTGGTTTAATATTATTGAAGCACTCAAAATATAGTATTGCTGGCTTTTTACTTCCTTAAAGATTTAACAGAGAATTTCTAATGTGCTAGTTTCTGCTTTTTTCATTAAAGATATACAATTCAATAGAAACATTACTGGAATTTCATTGTCAAGAAAAGGGCAGTGGATCAAGAAAAATAGGTCTCTGAAGATGCAGAACACCAGTAAAGTAACATTAGGAAGTGCAACAGCAGCAGGAAGAAGAGCTATGGGAGACAGTCAGTCCTACCATGCCATTAAAAGTGTGATTTAATTACAGTGTTGCCAGAACACTTTAATGGAATTATAGCATTATAATTCACAGTTAACTTTTCATTATTTATATTTCTGTCAGAACTCAACTTTAAATTTCAAGTTATATCTTAGCCCTTCCAGAACTCATACCACATTTTCAATAACAGTACATGAAGGACGATGATTTTGTCAGATGTGGGGCCTTATTTTCCAATATCGCATTGGTAACGCATTAGGGGGCGTTACCAATGCAAATGAGGCTTCTTTCGTGCAGTGGGGAAACATCGTGTGCGGCGATGTTTTCGCCATTCGCGAAAACATTAGCGCCGCACGCGATGTTTTCCCACTGCACGATGATTCTTTCAGGGTTTTATCGCGGTGCACGATATTTGCCAGTTTCATGTATCGCGGTGCACGATATTTGGCACTTTTTGGAGATAGTCCCAGACAGCCGAGAGAGAGAGAGAGAGAGAGAGAGAGAGAGAGACGAGAGAGAGAGAGAGAGAGAGAGAGAGAGAGAGAGAGAGATAGAGAGAGAGAGAGAGAGAGAGAGAGAGAGAGCGAGCCTTACTATAGTGCCTATGCCCTACATAGGTATTTGAATCCCTATGGGAGGGCTACCTACTAACTCGGGGTGGGGATTAGGTATGAGTGTCGGGGGTTGGGGGCCACTTTTGCATTCCACATGAGACCTACTGACAGAACAGTGGTCTCTAGTGCAGATTTGCTGGCCGTCGGAGTGAGGACGCTCACTCCAAGCGGAGATTTGGCCAACATTTTCTCCACCTAGCATGTTGTTGCCCAGGTAGAGTGTCCATCAAGCTAGGTGGAGAGAACGTTGCCCAAACCACTTCTTGGTGTGAGCGTCCTCACTCCGACGGCCAGCAAATCTGCACTAGAGACCACTGTTCTGTCAGTAGGTCTCATGTGGAATGCAAAAGTGGCCCCCAACCCCCGACACTCATACCTAATCCCCACCCCGAGTTAGTAGGTAGCCCTCCCATAGGGATTCAAATACCTATGTAGGGCATAGGCACTATAGTCTGTCTCTCTCTCTCTCTCTCTCTCTCTCTCTCTCTCTCTCTCTCTCTCTCTCTCTCTCTCTCTCTCTCACACAAAACAGGCTGTCCGGAACTACCGTGGATGGCGATAATCCTTTTCTGGCCCGTAGCGCAGTCCATAACGCGAAGTTGGAGTTGTAGTTAAAATCCGCGATAGCAGCCGCGCTACCACTGCGGTTGTTTCGCCGCACACGATACACAGGTTCCCGCTTTACATATGCTCCGCCCCAACTCCGCCCCCTGAATACCAAATGACTAATTTGCATTCGCGAATCGCGTTAACAGCTGTTAACGCGATTCGCGAATTTATCGCACGCGGTAAAGTGCTTTGAAAATGAGGCCCGTGGTGAACTCTCATAATGAATTGAACTGCATTTGTTACAGTGGAATAATTCATGATTATTATGTTTTCATTATAACCAGAACAAAACAGCAATCATATAGCTTAGTCTCACTTTCAATGAGGTAATGTTTTAAGAAACACTAAATTAATGGGTCTATGAAAAAGTTTGATGTGCACGGTAAGCACTTTCTATGCATGCTAAAAATAGCAATTTATGTAACAAGGTCTTAACGTGCACACTAAGACAGTCCCTCATCACATTAAATACTAAAATTAGCACCTACATCAACGTAAATTAAGAGAGCACCATATGAAAAAAAAAAAGCTTTACTAGACTTATAGGAAATAGCATGGTACGCCTTTACACATGCTTTTTTCAGCAGGCTCTGTCAAGCCCAAAAAGGTAACCCCTGCATTGGACCGCATGACAAATTTTCACTGGCCAGCAGCAACCAAGCAAACTGATCCACTGATCCTTTCATTTTGAGCCCGTTAGCTTGGGAATTTCTTCTGCCCCCAAATGCCAGCAGAAAGAAGTGTATCCCACCCTTATGCCCCCCCTCCCCCCCCCCCCAATACAATCTCTACTATCACCCACAACTCCACAAGGTAACCCCCCAGAAAGTAAGATTAAATCCTCCTTGTAAGAAAATTCCCAGTACATAGGAGCCATGGTCCCAAAGGGATACCTGCTTCCAGGAGTAGATTCCTCCCAATGGGGGAGTGGAATTGGCTTCTACATGCTGAAGGATTCCTTGTGGGGGAATGGGAGGGAGAAGGAAGATGGCTGATGTGCATTATGGGAGAGGGGGAGACGAGGAACAATGCTTTTCATTGGGTTTTTTTTTGCTAGATGTGGAGGAAGAAGGAATCCCCCAAGCTAGCCTGCCAAAGTGAAAGGGCCAGTTAGCTCAGGGATTTATTCATGTAAATAGAGAGCACAGCAGATTTATTTTCTTTCCATACATAGTAATACCATGAAAACAAAGGTTTTATGCACACTTCATACTTTGCATGGCTCATTAAAGGGAATTTTATTATGCATGGTAATTTTTTAGCCACTTATACGGTAATTTTTTTTTTTTTTTTTTAGAGCCAAGTTTTATTGCATAGGCCTCAAAGTCCTGGCACAATCCACTCAATCACAGACTAGAAACATTTTCAGCAGAATTTGTTGATGAAGGCAAATCAAAAAAAATCCAATTGTATGTTAAAAAACAATACTCAAGACTTGTTTATCTCAGGTAAACCAAATAATCCCTGGTTTGTAGGTTTTTAGGGCTGCCTCTGCACTAATTTATGTTTTCTCAACAGGACATACACTAGTGGTAAATTACTATTTTTTCATAAGGAAAGCTATTGTGCCTAGTAGCAAAGGGAGGTTTTTTTTTTTTTACTTTTACTGAGATGTCATCAGAATCAGAATATCCTTTTTATAGGATGAGTTATATGGATAATGCCCTTGTTCTGCTCTGCACCCATTGTTGGGAGTTGAGGGGTTCCCGTGGATGCAGAGTGTATGTTTACATTCAGCCCCACGACAATCACATATTCAGTGTGTCATGCATGTGAGAAGCATCTGTCAGGTGTGTCCCGGCCGATAAAAGGTTGAGAACCACTGTTCTAGACTGTCCAGCTGAAAAAAGACAAGGTAAATAACATTCAAGGTGCAACACCTGAATTACCAAAATCAGTCCCCCTCCCAAGTCACTAATGGTTACATGGCTTTTCATCACCCTAGATAGCTCACAAAAAGACAACTAAGGTTCTGCACATTTTTAAGTGCATTATACTTAAAGTTCTAGCTTTAACTTTGCTTATGAATTATTTGATACAGACATTGTACACCAAGCCTTCAACTTTGACTAACTACTATTTTGTCATGATCCACAATTTAAGGCCTTTAATTTTAATTGAGATCTGATTTGAAGTTTAATGCATAATAAAAATCCAAACAAATTTAAATATGTGGTAGCCACTCTGGAAAGTGTCACTTAATTTCTTAAAAAATCACAGGACTGATTTGTTCCGTTTATGCGTACTTGGGTCTCCTTCCAACAATAGTGTTCTAGAAATACTTGTTAGCTATCTGTTCTAGATTAGATTATGGGTGTGGATATTTTTCTATTGTGGTTTGCCTATTCCTCATACAAATGCACCTTACAAGGGTTGATGTTTCCTGGGCCATTCAGGATCCTCCAAAGTGGGTGGTGTTTTGGGGTGGGGAAGGGGGGAAATATTGAAAAACGTTTTTTGAACTATATCTTTTGATGTATAACTGAAATGGTTTGCTTTTTTGGAATTATACCTTGTAAGCTTGTATGTTACCATCAGTTCAGTAAAGATATAATTACAATTATAATAATTTAGTTGGTTATAATGGAATATGATAACTAAACATTTTTCATGTTTACAGTACTAAATGTGACTAGCATTATTTGTAAAATTTGATTTTTTTCATATATGCACCTGAAATCTTTATTACATTTAAGTTGGAAAGTGCCTCTACACAGCGTAACACAAAACTGTTTCTATGTTTCCCATCATCCTCTTTTCAATCTTTCTTCCCATAATTTCACCATTACATTTATTTTCAGGGCTGGCAAAAAGAGAGATGACCTTCTTCCTCTCTATACCAGCTTCCCACTATTACAAATACTAATGAAAAAGCCCATCATAAATTATGGGGTAAAATGTGTTGAAGGCATGTACCCTCAACCCCTCCCCCAAGTCCTCTCACTCATTGCTGCTCCTTGTGATCTTGGACAAATCACTTCACCCTCCATTGCCTCAGGTACAAAACCATACATTGTGAGCCTCTGGTGACAAGAAATACCTACAGTACCTGCATGTAATCTGCTTTGAAGTGATTCAAAAGCAGAATATAAATCAATGAAATGATGAACAAAGAAATTAACACCCAACCTCCAAAGGCTCCCCACTCTGCCCACCAAATCTCTAAGATCTCCTCTAATATATAAGCCCACACTCACCACACCACCCAGAAAGCATCTCCATTCCTTGACACACCAGTTTTGAACCTCTTCCAACCATTAACCTTACCCTCTACTCTCAAATCTCACACATGAAAGGCATTCTACAGGACCCAAACCCCTGATACATAGAAACCGAGGGCTTATGTGGTGCAGCAGTTGCGTGGGAGTGGCGTTGAAAGAAGATGTTTTGCCTGAAGTGTCTGTGTATAGGGGTTGTAGGTGGCTGGGTGTAATACGTGAGTCCGATTTGAGTGTTCGCGCCATTATGAGACACAATTGTGAATATGTGAAGCATTTGTAACCATTGAAACAAGTGACGAGTTTTCGCTGAAACATTGGCCAATGTCGGGGGTAGTAGACAAGTTAACTATGCAACAGTAATAGCAAGTTAATTTTCCCTTTAAGATAATTAAAGAGTCTGTCACATTTTTTGAATGAGGATGTTTTGTTAGAGTGATATTAAAGAAGAAGTAAAGGTTTTTACATACCGGACCAGTAGGTGATAGAGCATTAGTGCTGGTCTCTGAGACTGCTTGGGTTCCACTGTGTGGAGGGAGGCAGTAATCACACACTTTGGACACACTTCTTCTATCGTTGCCAGTATTTTTAACTTTGAATTCTTGAACTGTGAGTGTATATACATATATTTTTTTAATACTGATATCTAAAAGAATTTCCCCTCTTTTGATTGCATTGGTTTGATATGTGGGTAGGGTACATGAGTAGGGTGGAGTGTCTGTGTGTAGGGGTTATAGAATGGGATGGTAAGGGTGCATTTCAGTACGTGAGATCTGTCTGTAAGTGAATGCGTAGGGTGCATTTGAGTGAGTGGGTGGAGAGTGTGTGGATCACTCTCTCTTTTGCACTGTCCAATTGTCAATGGTCTCTGGCTCCCCCTTACCCCCAACTTTTACTTGACACCTTTCCCTCCCTCACCCTTCCACTCTCTTCTCCTACCCTTGCCTACCCAAATTTCTCTTTTCCTTCTTCCCTCCTTCCACATCCCATCTTCTCCTACAATAGCTCCTCCTCTGCTTTAGTGAGCAGGACCTGGGTATACAAGCAGACTGGCAGATTCCCTATTCTCCAGACTGGTCCAGGCTCCCCACTTGCTGTGTTGCTCAGCTCCTCTGATGCCGCTATGTTTCACATTGTGAATTGCAGACTGCACATGCATAGGCCACACCAATCCCAACATAAAACACTGCCTCTCAAAATGCAGACAGAAAGATGAATGGATAGAACAATAAGCACAAGATCGCCAACAGGCACTCTTCTCTAGTGAAAAGTGCTTAATAAACAGAATAGTTTAAAAATGCTTATGTCAACTTAGTTTACTGGAAACAATAAGGAGAATAAGAAATTATAAGAAACTGAAATCTACCAATCCTGGTTAAAAAAAAAATGTCACACCTAGAAAGCAATTAAAGAAAATGTGAAAAATGAAGTAAAATCTCCTTTTCACACTTTGCAATGCCCTTATTGCCTTATTTGTAGTATTCCATATCAAGAATAACTATCCTTTCATTTAAAAAAAATATGCCTGCATATTATTACTCTAAAGTTAAAATTAAGTCCACGATTTTCACAAGCAATGCAGGGTAAGTCACAACAAGAAACAATGTGGAGACAAACCAAGTTAAAAATACTGACAGTATACCTTAATTTGCACTGGTGTTAACTATTCATAAATAATGCTGCATCTTCTAAAGCTAAGAAAACTAAAAAGATGGTCAGAGAACTCAAGCAGTAGTTCACTGAATCCACAGAACTAGCTAAAGAACTTCAATTTTATACTGCCCTCAGGTTCTTCATGATTTAAAACCCGGAAGACTAAACATAACTCATGTGCATAGTTCATAGTAAGTTTTGAATTAAATAAGTTCAAGGTTTTAGAGAAAGATAAATGGAACACATGGAGAACCAATAGCAACTGACTGATCCGCATGCCTCAAGCTAATTATCATCAATTCTATGAGGCTTTTCCTTGCAGGTATAAATGTGTATCATTTATTTTATTCAGTAGTATATTAACAGCCTATTCATAATGTTTATTCACAATTTATGTACCTTTTCAAATAGGAAAAAAAAAAAATCAGACTTAAGTCAACTACTATGCCTGGGAGAACTCTTTTTAAAATTCCTAAATTGCACTTACATAATCTTTAAAGTCTAAATTGTATTCAAAAATCTAGTTTCATTTTTATCCTGGTAAGTTATATTGTTGGCCTTATTTAAAACATTACTCATGTTAGAATATTTTTTGCTTGGGGATGTGGTTAGTACAGTTAGTGTAGCTGGGTTTAAAAAAGAATTGGATAAGTTCTTGGAGGAGAAGTCCATTACCTGCTATTAAGTTGACTTAGAAAATAGCCACTGCTATTACTAGCATCAGTAAGTAGCATGGGATAGACTTAGTTTTTGGGTATTTGCCAGGTTCTTATGGCCTGGATTGGCCACTGTTGGAAACAGGATGCTGGGCTTGATGGACCCTTGGTCTGATCCAGTATGGCATGTTCTTATGTTCTTTCTACTAAGCTAGAGAAAAAAAGGGGAGTTTAAAATGGCTGTATTAGGGGGGGTCACGTGATGCGATGAACAAGGACAGATGTGCATTATGTGAGCTCCTCATCTCCCCGGTTTTGAATCTTACATCATCCAACCTGAATCTGAATTGCTTCTCTTTGAAATCATGTTTAAAGACGTGCATTCAAAATCCTTTCCTGTGATTTAGGCTGAAAAAGCTGGTAAGACTTGGCATGTGAACACAAAGTCAGTGGTGACAAAGGGGCTCACCAGAAGAGTGGCCTCGAATGAGCAGTCACCAACTACAATGGGATGCATGGCATCTGGTCCAGGTGATTTACTACTCTTCAGTTTGTCTGTCAGGCCTACCACAGCTTCCAGGTTCATAGTGATTTGGTTCAGTTCATCTGAATTGTCACCTTTGAAAACAGTCTCCAGAATGGGTATCTCCCCAACATCCTCTAAACACCAAAGCAAAGAAATCTTTTAATCTTTCTGCAATGGCCTTCTCTTCCCTAAGTGCCCCTTTAACCCCTCAATCATCTAATGGTCCAACCAACTCCCTCACAGGCTTTCTGCTTCGGATATATTTTTAAAAGTTTTATTGTTAGTTTTTGCCTCTACGGCCAATTTCTTTTCAAATTCTCTCTTAGCCTGTCTTCTCAATATCTTACATTTAACTTGCTAATGCTTATGCATAATCCTATTTTCTTCTGATGGATCCTTCTTCCAATTTTTGAATGAAGATCTATTGGCTAAATTAGCCTCTTTTACCTCACTTTTTAGCTATGCTGGCAATTGTTTGACCTTCCTTCCACATTAGAGAGTGGGTGTGATCAAGTATGCCAGAAAGTGTGGGTATGGGTGATATTAAGCAAGGCAAAGAGCAAGTGTATTGGTGTGATTCAGCATGATAGCGTGGCTATGGGTGTGATTGACTATGGCAAAGAGCAAGTGTATGCATGTGATTAAGAATGGCAGAGTGTGAGTATGGGTATGATTGAGCAAGGAAAAAAGCAAGTGTATGGGTGTGATTGAGAATGGCAGAGAGAAAGAGAGAGAGTGTGAGTGTGTGTGGAAAAGTTTTATGAGTTTTTCATTATTGGCTGTTCTATTTATCATCTGTTTTAAAATATTTTGTTTTATTAGTTTGGTTTTATTATAATTAATGCTTTATATTTCTTGGTTTTATTTGATGCTGTATGAGGAATGCTGTGGTTTCTGTTTTTCCATTGTTACACTGCATGTAGAGTCTAGCTTGTTGCATTTTCCAGTTCGTTTTTTGTTTTCACATTTCTATTTATACTTCATGATCTCTTTAATTTGTATTTGACGGTCCGTCTGTGTTTTGCATGTGTGACTGAGATGAAGGATTCTGCTAGTTTGTATTTTCTCTGTAGTGATCTATAACAACCTGGCTTATTCTCTTGTCCTAACAGGAGGTTTATTGGTGTTCTAGGACCTGGTATAATATTTACAGTGTTTTTTTTTCATTGATATGGTTGTTACTGTTTGTGCTGGCTTTAGTTTTGTTCTGGTATAGATTTACAGCCTACTGTACATTAAAAGGGTCAAATAGAGTAAAAATATATCATATAAAAGAACCAACAACAAAATAAATATCAGATTAAGGCTGGGATTTGCATACATCTCTAAAAGCTTAGCTAAAAGATAGAATTTCAATGCTTCTTTTTTTTTTTTTTTTTTTTAATTCTTTGGGATCAGAGAGCAGTCTTAGTGGGAAGAGGGATGGTGTTCCATGTGATGGGACCTGCAATTGAAAACGAATGATCTCGAGTGACAGCTAGTCTACTGGATTTGGGGGGAAGGCATCTGAAGGAGTAACTGATTTTGGGATCTGAGATTACATGACAGGGTATATAAATGCAAAACAGAAGAAAGCCAGGAGTTTTTATTATTTTAAATGAGATTATGTATAATGTCAAATTTATATTGAATATGCCATTTAATTGGTAGCCAATGTAGACTGTAAAGTACTGGAGAAATATGATCATGAGCATTGGAAACAAGGAGTAGATGAGCAGCTGCATTTTGTGCAAGTTGGAGTGGATGAAGTGCGGATTGAGATAAACCAGAATAAAGAGTTACAATAAAGAGAGTTACTTTCATTCACCCCTCCCCCCTGCTCAGATCAAAGATTCAAACCTCTCCTGGATCTCATTCCCTCCGTAGCCCTGTCCTCAATTCCTTTCCAATAACCCTTAGCTCCTATCCAGATATAGCAATGCTGGTGCCCACCAGTCTCTAATTCAAATATGTCTCCCTTCCCATCCCCACCAGTCTCTCTAAGCCTCTAACCCCATCCCCATCAGTCTTTCTCATTCTCCAATCCCAGCCTCACCAGTCCCTCTTTTCCAATCCTCCACCCTGTCTCCACTAGTCTCCCTCAAACCTCTTTCCCCCACCATCCCTGCCGGTCTCTCTTTCCCAACTCATCCGTCTCTCCACCAATTTATTGCTTTCTTTCCCAACTCCACAACCTACCTACAGTGGTCTCTCTGTGAATCCCTCCATCCCCGCCCCACCAGTCTCTCTCTCAGCCCCTTCCCCTATCACCATTGGTCTCTCCCTCAACACCCGCTCCCCCCCCCCCCCCACCTTAGTCCCCCATCAATCTCTACCAACCCAATTTCTCTCTGCCTCACATACCATTCCCCAGTCATTCACAGTTATCTTCACTCAGTGGCTGGCAGACAGCAGTTCTGTTCCCCCCTGAAGCCAAAAAGGCCTCCTCCAGTCCTTTTCCTCCCTTTCGCTCAAGCAGGCTGATACTACTAACACCTTCTCTTCTTCCTCCCTTTCAGCCCATGCATGCTGATGATGCAACCGCTATCTCCTCCCTTCAGTTTGCACAGGCTGACAATTTCTTCTCTTCCTCCCTTCAACCCATACAGTTTGATGACACTATCACTATGACCTCCTCCTCCCTCCTCTTACACCAGGTGCCTATGTCCAGAACAACAAAAGCAATGAATTATTTTAGACTAGCAAAAGATCTGAGGGTCTTATTAAAACTGGATCCCCTACGTCACGGAGGAAGTGCATATGCACATTTGTGCTTTCATAGAAACATAGAAAATGACAGCAGAAGACGACCAATCGGCCCATCCAGTCTGCCCAGCAAGCTTCACACTTCTTTTTTCTCATACTTATCTGTTTCTCTTGGCTCTTAGTAACCTTAGGTTCTATTTCCCTTTCACCCCCACCATTAATGTAGAGAGCAGTGATGGAGCTGCTTCCAAGTGAAATATTAAGTTTGATTAGTTGGTTAAGCGGCAGCATAGCTCTCTGCCGTTGAAGCAGAGATATTCGGGAAGTATTAGTTTTACTTCTCCCCTGCCATTGAAGCAGAGAGCAATGCTGGATATGCGTGAAGTATTAGTTTTTCTTCTCCCCTGCCATTGTAGCAGAGAGCTATGCTGGATATGCATTGAAAGTGAAGTATGCCTTGAAGGTCACATTAACTATCATCTAATATTGAAATGCCTGATAATTGGTAATTGAATAAGCCTAATAATTGGTAATACCTGTAGCCCATGAACCCATCCCTGTTTTTTTGTTGTTTTTTTTTCTTTTTTTAATTTGGAGATGGCAGCCCTCCATCCTTCCGCTCCGTGAAGGTGGAACACCAACCACTGGCATCCCGCTCCGTGAATGCCTCTGTGGCTACTACTGCTCCATGCAGTGTTTTCCTTTTAACAATGTCAAATATTCTTTGATCCAGTATTTGTATTTTTGATCTTTTTCATATACTATATTCATTTCCTCTAAGAAACCTCCAGATGCTGCCTACTCACTTTTAAGGCACAGCACAACAAAAGAGAAGGAAGTGGATGCTGGTAGATGTGAAGAGGGGAGACAGAGAGCAAGCTGACTGGGTGGGGGAGCTGTGAAGAGAGAAAAAAAAAGAGTGAGTGTGTGTGTGCTGGGCAGATGAGGTGAAGAGAGAGGATCCTGGGATGGTAGGGAGAAAGAGGACATTGGCCACTCTTAAAGGGGGCAAATAGATTGGAGTAATGCTGGTGTGTCGAGCAGAGCACGAAGGGGAGAGAGGGAGGTAGTTGGGGAGGGAGAAGAAGAGATGGGATGCTGGACACAGTGGGCAGAAGATTTAGGACTTGGCAGAGAGTGAGAGGAGAATGCTGAGTAGGATGAGATGCTGTGTCAGAGCTATCACAGATAGGCAAGTGTTAAGGAAGAGAGCACAAGATCGAAGGGCTCACTTAGGGCACATAATATCTTTGCACCAGTCCTGAAAATAATACATATAACACTTATATTTAAATGTGCTTATTAAATTTCAACAATATAGCAAACAAAGTGACACAGCAGTGATTGTTCCTTAACACTCCATATCCATGGAATAGGTACAGATTCAGTATAATACAAGAACTGAATTCCCTCAATAATATATATTTAAATTAAATGCTTACGGTACATCTCTTTCTTATATTGAAAATTAGAGAGATCTTAGCTTTATATATTGGGGAAAGTTTCAGATTTCTCATATAGGTTACATATGCATGGGACCTTTGTACCCCAAGAAACAGGAAGCTCATTTTCAAAAGGAAAACTCCATGCTAAACCTCATTCAAAATTTACCCCTTGAATATACTACAGGCACAAAGTAGCCATGTACTTTGCATTTACATTATAGCAGGTACAAACCATGCACCAAAAGTATGTGTGGTGATTTCAAAATGAAATTACTGCATATACTTTTCCTCCCCCAGTCTAATCACAACTCTTTTACCTGCCCTGAATAGAGCAATTTTGAAAAGGTAATATTTACATAGGTAAACAAGTTTATCTATGTAAAAGTCTTTGAAAATTGCCCTTGTTATTTATATGTCCTAACAACCTCCTTCATTCCCAAATCATAGGATTTCTCCCCACTAGCTCATGATACGTTTCATTGCTGATAAGGTCCTTTATAACCAATCTTTCATACTCAAAGCTTGCTCCTCCAAAAATTCCAGCAATCAAATAATAAAAGCTAACCCTATAAAATTGCAATACCCTTGGCATGAATGAAATAAAATGTATATTTCACTACTGTTTCACGTCTGAATTAAGCGGTCACCTGAGCTCATGAAATTAAATCATACGTAGCACTAGCTATACAAAACAATTTATTAGCTATACTGAAGCATGAGTGATTTATAAATTGACAAGACTCAGAAACAGAATTTGTTTTTTCTAATTCACTGCCAACCATATGTATTTTTTTTTTTTTAAACAAATGGTAGTCTCCTTTGCTCCACTGTCTCCTTCCTTCTGGTGCTCGAGTCCTCATCACCACCCTCGGAGGTCTGGCTTTCAGGCTAGCTATAAATGATGGCCCCCATAGAGAAGGCCTAGCAGCAGAGAAGCAGAAGAGTTAGCAGACTGAAGAGCTGGATGAATATGTATGAGATAAATCAAACCTAGTTCTCCATTACAGCAGTATATACAACTATTGCATATGCTTGCTTGAAGGAAAATGAGATTGGTGAGTATGCTGATGTAGCAAGACTGCAAGGCAAAGTACTGATTACCATACTTAGAACTGCAGAATGGAAAACAGGCATGCAGAGTAGTTTTGTTCTGTTATTTTTGGGGTTTCTCTTTATTACCACACAGAGACAGCTATTAGAAGGTGGCAGAACAAAGCCCCTCTGTTTATCTTTTAACCTATGTGAAAAATCTAAAAATAATTAAATCAACATCAAGTATTAAAGCAAAAAAAAAAAAAGTGTTCTTCTATATTTAAATCCCTTGACCAGAGCTCAATTTTCTTGCTCCAGATGGATGTGTGGGCATAACAAGGCACTTATGATAAAAAATGATTCATTTATAATTCCAATTATAGGTTGGAAATTAACAGAAGTTACAAACCTAGTCCAACAGTTAAGTTTAAAGAAGTTACCATCAACACAAATCCAAAGTATTCTCCAGTGTCTTAATACTGTGACATAGCTTTTAAGCATGCAAAGCTACAGGTACATTAAAACTCCAACTGGCAATATGAAATAATCTTTTCAAGTTTATACCATAGTCAAAACCATGGTAACATAGTAAATGTCAGAAAATGAAGCCAAAATGGTCCATCCAGCCAGCCTACTTGAGAATCCTCCTCTTTGGGAACATGCACATATAAATTCCCAAATTCAAACCAAGACCCTCTCTGCCCCCCACACCCACCCCATGTCTTTTCCTATCTTCTCAACACTTTTTTCACCCCTGCCTTCTGCATCAGACTTAATCATGCCCAAAACCGGGCACAGTTGTGACTTCCACCATCACTGTTAATAGGCAATCTCAGTCGCCATCTTTAGCTTTGCTTCTTATAAATCACTTTAGCCAACAGTTAACAATATGGAACATTTGTAATTTTAAAAAAAGAGTCCAAGGGGGGAGTAGTCAAGATGGCGGCATGTTAGCAGTGTTTTGAGCTACTCTCTGAGTTTCCTCTAATTGCATATTCTGTTGCTGTAGATATGACTCCTAAAAGGAAAGGGAAAAGTAGGGTGGCTTCCCTCGACACCCTCGAGCCCTCCGGGGCAGCGTACCGTACCTCAAATCGCTGCAATCAACCCGAAATCGGAGGCGGCGAAAATCCCTGCTGGTGAGAGAGGAAGAGGAGCCTTCGTCTCATCTGCGTTAGTGTCTCTCAGCCCCCTCCCCCCCCCCCCGTCCTGAGAGGACTCCATCAGCGATTACCTCTCAGATCACTCCGGAGATAGCGCTTGCAAGCTACAGAGCCGGTGGTTCCTGGTATAGCTGCAGAGGGAGCAGCTGCAGAGCCTGGGAGTGAGACAGCTGCATCGATGCAGGAGCGCACAGGTCCTACTGCCTTATTAGGCATGCCTCAAGTTGTTGCTACTGGTAATCTGTTTCTTAAACCAGCTGTGGCGACTCTGGACTCCCTATGGGAATTGGGGGCATAACTAGGGTCTGGTGTTCAAAATTGCTGAAGACAAATCTCTACTATTGCACTAAAAATGGATACTATAGCACAAGAACATAAATCCCAGCTAGATCATCACAGGATTCGGATCCAAGGCTTGGAAGATAAATTAAAAAGAGGGCAAGAAGTTCAATCTACTATCATTCAAGATCAGCTGTCTTTGAATAGGAAAATTGAATTCATGGAAAATCATTTGAGATGTTTGAATCTCAGGCGTTTGAACTTTCCTAAAGTAATTGGTGAGCAGCCTAGAATCACTTTAAGGAAGTATATACTGAGGTCTTGAAGATTTCTTCAGAAAAGTTTCCATCTTCTAACAGAGTATATTTCCTGTCTTTTCGGAGCTCTGGAGGGAGTGTAGTACAACATCAGTTTGATTTGGGGAATCTGATGGAATTCTGAGAATCCTCTAAAGCTGAGATATTGGAAAGAGCTACTCTATTAATCTCATTTGTCTATGAGCAAGACCTTAGTCTAGTTATGCGCAGTTACTTTCAGAATGTGGGGGTTAATTTCTATGGGTAATTTGTTCAAATTTTTCCAGACCTAGCTAAAGCCACACAGGAGAGGAGGAAAGGCTTCCAGTCTTTGTGTTAGGAAGCCCAGTCATTAGGAGCTACTTTTAAGTTAAGGTTTCCTTGTAAATGTATTTTGAAATCTAATAATGATGTTTACATATTTTTTGCTGCAGAGCAGCTTAAATCGTTTATAGATTTGCGTAAAAGGTTGCTCCTAGCCTCCTCTCCACAAGTAAGCCTTATTTCTCAGGAATAAATAATGGGTAGTTTGTGCATGTTATGCTTTTTCTTTGTAATTTTTTTTTCCTTTCTGTTTAGCTCCTCAAATGTTCCTCTCCCTATCCTTAGATATTTGTGGTCTGATATATGATGATTATTTCCTTGTATGGAGTTATTATTATATGTGTTTTCTTTTTTTTTTTCCTGAACAAAGTTGTAAAGCTTTGTAATCATTAAGAAAATCAATAAAAATAAAATAAAATAAAAAGAGTCCAAATCAACATTGAAATCCCATGTAAAATCACTACTGAAGTCTGTTTTCTATAAGCTTAGACTAGTTGAAGGATTAAATATCTTTTGGATAGCACCCATTTTGCACAGTCTTTCAATCCCTGGTGTTAAATGCTGTAGATTATTGTAATGCACTTTTGTGGGTCTTCTACAGTACATCTCTCACATGTGCTTCAAATGTTACAGAACTCTGCTGTCCTATTAACTACTGGAAGTGCATACAAAGACCACATCACTCTTATATTATGTCAGCTTTGCTGTCTTCTCATAGCACAATGAATAAACTAAGTTGGTTATTTTGGCATATAAGACCCTTAGTGGTGAAGAACCCCAATATTTAGTCAATTTACTACAAAGCTATATTTCCTCATGCCCATTTATGGGCTGATGCAATATGATGCACATAAAAACGTGCGTCCAAACTGGGTGCCTGTTTTTTTTTCAAAGCACACATCCATCTCTCCTGGGCGCGAAATGCTATAATTAACTGCCGCATTAAAAAGCATCAGGTGCCCAGGGGAGCTGTGGCTGTGACCATGTTAGAAAAACAAGCACTCAAGCCGAGCATCCGTTTTCTCTCCCCAGAGGAATGCGAGAGCATGCGATCAGGGCGGGCAGGGTGGCCTTACTGCAGTGGGAGGAGTGATGCCCCTTACATGAATGCTTAGTAGGAAGAAAATACATCTACATTGGTGCAAACAAAAACATAAAATAATATCAAGCACGAAGAGACAAGGTACCAAGAGAGAAGAGCATGACTTCTCGCAGCAGTGCTTGGCAGGGCCACCCTCCCCACAGAAAAGCAATATTTTTTGCTTTTTTTTGTTCAGCTCTTGATGCGTGGCAAGACTTAACGCTTGCTCTGGGCCGGCATTACATTTGCCGTGTTAAAGAGTGCATGTCAAGTATACGGCAATTTTTTGCTTTGGGGGTAATAACTAATAGCCTCATCTGCATAACATTTACATGTGATGAGTGCTATTAGCTACGTGTTGGTTTGGACACGCATTTTGGATGCGCTAATCCCCTTATTGCATCGGGTGTTAGTCTAGCGTGCCCAAAACACGTGTCCAACTCTGGCTTAACTTGTGCACTAGGCTAAGTGTGCTTTATTGAATCGGCTCCTTAGCTTTTCAGAAACAATTGTTCGTGTTGCCATCCCCAACATTGCAAGAAACATGTAAGTGATCATTCTTGGTGGAGGCGCCCACATTATAGAATATTTTAGCTAAAGACGTAAGAGAAGAACAGGATTATAAAGGCTCCAGAAAGAAATGGAAGACTTTTTGTTTTTTGTAGGCCCTTACTTTCCCTTCTCTATATTACATTCATTATTATTATTTATATGGCTATTTAACAGCTCCTCTAAGTTTTGCTTTACTTAATTTTGCAGGTCATGCTTTTTTTAATATTTTGATTTTTTAAAATATTTGTAATCCTAATGAGTCACTAGAAGGCTTTACAGCTGGTGCTAAGTATTCACCATGAAAGATTAATGGTGAGTTCAAAAGTTCAACCTATACCTTAGAATAAGAATGTTCAGGTTAGACAAAGTCATCCAAAGTTTATCAGAAAGAGGATGGCTAATAGGAGACGACAGTGGGTAGCTCTTCCTATAAGGGTGTATTTCTTAATAAAGGATTAAAAGTTTATCCTATTCCTTAAAACAGGGAATCTTCTGGCGTGTGGTTTAAGGCCTGGCTTGGAGGTGTGTGCAGTATGTGGTGAGTGGCAAGTGCGACTGCTAGCCAATGGGTGACTGAGTTGCATTTGTATTTAAGGTGTGTGCATGCAGGGGCTCAGAGCTGGCTCTCTGAGGAAACAAGAGGCTCTGGAGGGTCCATGCCAAAGGGTGAGAGGAAAAACAGCAGTGCTTCATTCAGAAGCACTACCCACTACTTACTAGGGGAGTGAGGAGAAACATCAGGGCTTCATCCAGAAGTGCTACCAAGGACCCACAATGTGGGTGTGAGTTGCGCCATTGAATGCTGTCCCAAAGACTTGCGCACCGGCAGCCGGCCGGCACACACAAATTATTTTAGTTCAGGAGCTGAAGTAAGTTGTAAAACAAAGAAAAAAAAAAAAAAAACCATGCGCGCACATGTTATAAAATCGGCGCATCCATGTGTGCGCACATTTGAAAATCTACCCCTACGTATATTCTACCCTGGAGATGGTAGACAAATGCTGTCTAGGGATGGGAAGGTGTCCTCTTCGCACAGAGGTTACACATTGTTTTAAGATATATGAATTTATTTAAATAAATATTATGAAATTTCTTATTTTGATAGTGTGCATTTTAAAATATTGTAATTTGCTTGGAATAATGTATTTCAAATTAAGTGGAATCTAAAATGTTTTAAATACACCAAATTCCAGGCCCCCTTCTGTCTTGTAATGAAGCACTGGTATTAACTGGACTAGATTACTATAATAATATCTATTTAGGTCTCCATGAAACTGGCATTCAAGCATTACAGGTGGTTCAGAATTCTGTAGCACAAGTTCTTACTGACACTAGCCAATTTGATTATATAACACCCAGTACTTTTTCATTACATTGGCTGCTAGTTAAATAGAGAATTAAATTTAAAATTCAATATTTGTTAAAAATCTAGAAACCTGTAATTCTCAATCTCAAATCACAATTTAGAGATTTTTTTTTTACCTCAGGCAATTTTTTATTGTATTGTTTTAGTGTTTTTTATCTTTGTGACTTGTATTTATGAATGGTAAGTTATAAGTTATTTAGAATGTTAGATAAGGTGGCTTATAAGAGTTTTAATAAATAACTAAAACATATAGTATAATAATTCCCACAACATCAAGGTTAGTGATGCTGTAGTGAAAAAAAGATCCAGCCTCCCAATTCACATAGGGGTACATGCATAGCCGCGTGTATCTTTTAAAATCCGGGGTCGGTGCGCGCAAGGGGGGTGCACACATTTGTGCAACTTGCGCGTGCCGAGCCCTGCGCGCGCTGCCCGTTCCCTCCAAGGCCGTTCTGAAATCGGAGCGGCCTCGGAGGGAACTTTCCATTCACCCCCCCGCACCTTCCCCTCCCTTCCCCTACCTAACCCACCCCCCCGGCCCTAACTAAACCCCCTCCTTACCTTTATCTTAAAAGTTACTACTGCCGCCGGGCAGTAGTAACTTACGCGCGCCGGCTCGGCAGGCCCCGACACAGGCCACTGTATCGGGGCACTCGGCCACACCCCCGGACCGCCCACACGCCCCCGAACACGCTCCCGATCCTAAACCACGCCCCTGGCCATGCCCCCAACCGCCACTTTTTGCAAGCCCTGGGACTTGCGCGCGTAACCCTTTTAAAATCCGGCCCATAGTTAGGTTTGGAGTTGAACCATGATTCATCTATACAAGTTGTGTCAACCTTCTTGATGCTACTGTACCACTGCTGTTTAGGGTTTTAACTGGAACTCTGTGCAAATTACTCCAATGCTTCATTATCAACCTCTAGACTCTAGGGATTTTATGCTTTTCTTTTGATTTTAAAATTCCATTACTGAGTTTGTTTCTATCACCCAATCCAGATAGCCACCACCCTTTCCATGAAAAAATATGTTCAGAGATTGTTTCTGATTCTACCCCCTTTGCTCTTCATATCATGACCCCTAGTTCTACAACTTATTTTTCATTAAACACCCATTTGGTAAAGGCTATAATTAGTTATAGAAAATCTCTGTTGAATATATTTTTTATTTAATTTTAAAGACATAAAACACAGACATTACAACATCCTGTTCAATTCCTAACTGGTCTTAATCTATCCCACATCACAGCCATCACATACCTGGAAAAAGGGCCGCAGAGAAGATTCACGTCACAAGGCGACCTCCAATGGAGTTAGACAGACCCCCACTGGTCACAGTCAATGATTAGTACCTAAGCTACCATGCTCTAGCAGAAGGTGAAGGTATGGTCAAGGCAGGCAGCACTCATACACAGGTGAAAGTCAATCCAAGGGTCAGGGCAGACAACAGAAAGCATGAGGTCATGGACAAGGATAGGTCACAATGAGTAATCAAAAGCAGAAACAGTGAAGAAACTCAAGAGCAAGAAGCAAGATTGTTGCTAAGGCAACCAGTGAGTGGAATGGGCTTCTATATACTGTATACCGGAGTAGTGCTAACATCAGTCAGCACCACAGGAAGTTGAGGAAGTAGTTGAATGCCCCAGGAGGGGGCATGGAGAATGGAAACCAGATACTGGGAGCCATGCTGGAGGACCTCAACAGTCTGCAGGATTCTACAGCAAGATGTGGATTGCGGTAGCTTACATCCCACACCAAAAGAAGTTTTGTGCATGAAGAAAAACATTTACGACAAAATTCTCAGTGACACTTAAAAGTTTAATATAAATGTTTAAGTCCTCTAAATGATCCCAGCTGTATACTTCTTTTTAATTAGCAAAATTAGCTTTCCATTCATGACAAATTAATTCTGACACAAAGCCAAAATCAATTACACTTTTATAGCAACACTTAAACACAATAAAAAAAAAAGCAATGTTAAGAAGATATTTTAAACAATGCATAGGCAAGAGCAGGGGAAGTTTAAAAAAATACACCCAAATTAATATGCCTCTTTCCTAACTGGAAACATTTTTCTTTCATCTCTAAAATGCAGTCACTTTGTATCTGTGTGCATGCATCCTGGCTTAGGTAGGCTACAACTTCTTTATAAGAAAGTCGCTCTGACAAATACTGTATCTGGCAAATTCTGCCAACAGCTGGGAATTGTCCTCAGAATATGATTTTTGCATTTGTTAGATTTTTTTTTTATTTAAAACTACCAAAAATTATTAAAATCTCTTATTGTGCTGAATTTTGTTTCATGTCTAAAAAATAGCCAATTTCCACTTTAACATGATTCTGTAATCATGGCACCTGCAATAGAATTTCCTTCTGGTTATGAAATCATGGCAAATTAGCCTCCCACTTGCCCTCATCTGACACTAGCATTTTGGATTTAATCCAGCAGAAGACTCTCTCCCTTCCCTGGCATGACTGTTTAAGCAGACTCATCCAGAGGGCAGGGGATAGAAAGATCTTGGAAACTATCAGTCTAAAACTGAGAGAAGTCACTGCCAAGGCTGGGGGCTACTGTCACTGAGACCCAGACAGGGCTTGAAAGGAGCTGCTGATGCCAAGCTCCAGCCCACAATTGAGAGGAGCCACTGTGGCCCAGTTTGGGCCCAAAATGAGCCATCATTGAACATGCCTGGCCCCCAAGCTGAGCCACTGTCACCAAGGCCCAACCCACATCCAAACGGTGCAACCACTGAGGCCCAATCCAGGCCAAGGAGGAACCATTATTGTTGACGCATGAAAAAAAAATGAAAAAAGGAATTAAAAAATAATTATTCAGACATATAACAAAAAAAGAAAACAAATGTTTTTAAAAGAGCATCTCTTTGCATACGAAATAAAACTATATGCAAATTTATGCAAAAGCAAAAGTGGAAGAAAATATAGCTATAGAGGTAAAGCAAGGAGACAAGACCTTTTTCAGGTAAGTCAGTGAGAGGAAGAAAACCATAGGATTGAAAGGAGAAAAGGAGTGGTGTGTGAAAAGAGAGAAGGAAAAAAATATACTAATCTTTTGTTTGGTATTCACTGAAGAGTTTGGCGGACAACCACTGACTGTTGACAAGGGTACATATGAGAGTGACACAGAAATGACACCAACTATGGAAGAAGAAAGCAAATGGTAGAACTAGGAGTCATGATATGAAACTTCAGGGAGGATGACTTAGAACTGTCAGGAAATATTTCTTAACAGAGAGAGTGGTGGATGCCTGGAATGCCCTTCTGGAAAGAGAGTGAAGACAAAAGCAGTAAACAAATTCATAAAGGCATTGAATAAACACTGCAAATTCCTAAAGGCTAGTTGGAAATTAAGAAAAGGGTGCATGGGGTGTAACCAACATGGAGCGGCAGTTGTTACTTCTAAAAGAAGGCATAGGGATTATTAACCTCAACTAATTAGCTTACATGATGCTGATGCACGGGGACTACTACCCTTAACCAACTGACACATGTGATTTTGATGCAACTGCTGCACTACTCTCCACTTCAATGGTGGGGGGTGGGAGGAGGGGGAAGAAAAGGGGAATTGGATTTAGATGACAACCATCACTGGGCCCTGACTTGTACAGTCTAGGATACTGATACACAGACATATGTCCAAAAACAAAGCATGTTCAAACAGCAGCATTATATGAATCATCAGGAAGGCTGCTCACTCTGCAAAAATGTTGCTAGCCTTAATTTTGTTGTGGGTTTGACAGTTGCTTGGTTTTGATTTCTAATATTACTACCCTAAATTAAGGCTTGGGGGTAACCTGTACATAGCAGCAGTTACTATCCTTAACAGAATTATGGGGATAACCTGCATGGATCGGCCGTTACTACTATAAGAATCTTGCTGGACAGACTGGATGGACCATTTGGCCTTTTTCTGCCGTCAATACTATGTTAAAGTGGAAAAAACCATGGGCTAGTTGGCTAAATCCTAGCATGCTAAGGGAGTTGAGAAATGTTCTGGTGGGTTCACTAAAAGACCTTGTAATTAAATCTTTAGAGAAGGGAGCGGCTCCATGGGAGTGGAGCAGAATAGATGTCCTTCTTCATAAACATGGTAACAGAGAGAAGGGTGTTAACTACCTGTTGATTATTCTTCTCTTGGTGCTGGCAAAATTAACAGAAGCTCTTCTAAATGGCAAGGAAATGGAACTGTCTACTCTGTTGGCCACTACTGGTTAATGAGTGGTATCAAAGGAGTCTTTCAGATGCAGTAACCCTCTAGTCGCCAGCCTGGTAAGCATTACCTCAGCCCCCTGGGCATGCCTTCAACTGGGGTAAGAGGGAGGAGGAGGAGGGAAAGATGAGCAACAGCCCGCTGCAAAGAATTTGGGAAGAAGCCAGGAAAGAAAGACAAAGGCTGTACATGACAGGGGAAAACCACAACTGTCTCACTTGTTCTTTATGGCCTGGTTTCCCCTAGTACCTTAGTATGTAACATACAAAATTCTAACAAGCTTATAACAAAGTAATACTTCATGTGTTCATTTTTGTTTACACTATTAAAAAAAAAAATCTATACTGGATTTTCATTACTACTGGATACAGATGTTTGTAAATTATTTTGCTTCAGAATAAAATTGTCTTAAGTAAAGTTACATCCCTTAAATTAGTCCTCAGGAAACTTTGCTCGTCATATTCAAAGCCTCTTAATGTGCAAGTAAAACACTATGTTGTTTCATAAAAGGCCTTTTAAAGTAAAAACAATATTCAGGATTACATAAACTACTTTTGACGTGCAGGTTAAAAACCACATTTATATACAAAGCTCCTTGAAATGTAACACTTGCTAATAAATCAGCATGTCAAAATATATCAACCCTTTATCCTTTTAGGAAGGACACTTTCAAACAAAGCAAAAAGTAGAAATGCCTATTTTTAAGTTTAGTTATACAAGAAAAATATCCCTCTTTACATTTTTTTAATACACAGAAAGCCCTCTCCATTTCTATCCGCAAGGAGGGTTGATAGAAAATATGATTTATATAACAACTGTTTCAAAGCAGAGTAAAATAACTACTGTCAAAAATGCTGAAGTACCACTTAGTCAAAGGCAGGTCTTTAATGCACAATCATCTGATTTTTTGGTTCTGTTTGAGAGAACACCATCTTTCTTCCCCTACTCTACACAGCCCAGTCAAAATTACTATAGGTACTAAATCTACCATTGATAGTCAACAACTGAGGAAAGCACAAAAATGCTTTTATAAAGGCCATCAGATTATAATTTTATAAGAAATAATTGTCATGCCAGGGGGGTTGTATGGACAAAGAAATATAGTACTTTTGCATTCTTTCCAGTGTTTGAATTTCTATTTAAAGCATTTCAATATAGCTTTCAATCACACCCCTTGTTATTCCAGATAGTAACATAGTAATGAAGGCAGATAAAGACCAAATGGTCCATCCAGTCTGCCCAGCAAGTTTCTTATGGTAGTTCCTGCTACTCCATGCAGGTTACCCCCATGTTTCTGTAAAGGGTAGTAACTGTCGTTCCATGCAGTACACCCACAAACTTTATGTTAAGGGCAGCAAAATTTGCAATCAAAACCAAGCAACTGTCAAACCCATAACAAAATTACTGCTGGCAAATTCAGACAATGCTGTGTTAACCCGCTTTGCATTTGGGCTTGGTCCTAGAAGCAGTACTGTGCTTTTTCCTTACTGTCTGTGCATCAGTATCCTGGACCGGAAGAGTCAGGGTCCCGAGTTGGCTGAATCCAATTCTCCTTTTTTCCATCTGCTGAAGTGGAGAACAATGTTGCAGTTGTGTTAAAAGCATGAAAGTTAATTAGTTAAGGGCAGTAATCCCCATGCCTTCTGTTAAAGCTAGTAACTGCAGCGCTATGTAGGTTACCCTCCCATGTACCCTTTTCTTCAGTTCCAACCTCTAGCCTAAATAGACAGATATCAAGAAAAGAACTTAGCTGTCAGCTGACTTGTATACGTCCCTGGCAGAATTTACAAGCAAACAATGTGCACCCTGTGATAAGTTCGGCAGGGATCACAAGCAGGGATGCACGCTCATTTTCTTAATAAAATATATGAAAAAAACGTAATGAAACCCCCCATTTATTCAGAAATTGAAACCAAAAGAATAACCCAATGTGGGTTGTGCTTTTCAGAATGTTACTCTTCCTCCCTACCCAGCATGCAGAAATGGAAAATTTAAAAAATGGTATTTCCCTCTACTTCAACCAGATGTAGCTTAGCCCATCCATGGGATTCTAGCAGTCCAAATACAGCAAGAGTGATCCCAAAATGATGCACGACAATCTGGAGGCTGGCACCATTTTGTTTTATGGAAATATGTTCTATGACTGTATATCATATGGCCGTAAAACAAAATTGTGCCTGCCTCAGGGCAAACCGGCGCCATTTTGAAACTGAGACCCAGAAATGCAGGAACAACTGAGGATTGCGCCTGCCCTATTTGAACTACTAGAACCCCATGGATGAAGTAAACTACATCGAGGGAGATTTCCTTTTTTTTTTTTTTATTTCTTTTATCTGATGACATCACAATACAATTACACAAGTATAATATACAACTATCAGAAAAGAAAGACAGAAGTCCATCATTTTTCTGTTTACAGTATCCAAAGAACATACAATACAAGACACCCACTCGTACTACACTCATACCTAAACAGAGGATTGTAGAGCCATTGCCAACCTCTATTTCATTGATATTCTAAACTGTGGAGGTGTAATCTCTGAGAAAACATCCCGTGCTTTTTAATAGTCTATTTAATTTCGTGTGCTGAAATTTAACATCCTATTTTTCCAAGTGTAACCAATCTAACATTAGGGAAAACAAATGCTGAGCTGAGAGAGCTTTATTATCAATGTTTCAATATTCCAGCCCAACTATATAATAGCATTAAACGAGCAAATTGTCAATTCTCTTTAAGGCATCCCATAGCCCAATCGAAAGAACCTAATAGTAGACAATTCCCAGTAAAGAGTGGTTTTACAGAGATTACCTATACTAATGCAATTAATACAGTATCCCAATAGTCATATAATAAAACAAAGCAAAAAAATGACCCTTTCATTACATGATACTTTATACAGTCGTCCAAATGCTTTTTAGACCCATTTGAAAAAGCTTAGCCATATCACAACTTCTATGTAGAATCTTAAACTGTATTTCTGGATATGTAATCTCTAAAAGATGATGTCTTAAGATTTATAAATAAAGCTTCTAAATCTTTCGCAGAAATTGTAGTGCCTGGAGCTTGAGTCCACCTACGTGTTAATTTTTACAACACGTTAGTATTTGGCTTGTCGAGCCTCATTTTAAATCAAAGCACTAAATGATTACATCTGGCACCTCAAACACAGACCCCCATCATTCACCCATCTCCCACTTCCTCCAGGAGGCAAATGCTGGGGAAACACAACAGGCAGGTGGTAGGGTTCCTGGGAATATAGCAGAGTTGCCCGCTTCCTTGAAATATCATCACTAACACATTATCTGCCTGGCCTCTAGGAACTCTGAACCCCCTGCTTTCCTAATTCTGCAGCATTTCAAATCAACCAAAGAGCCAGACTCCAGGGAATCCCCCCCACCCATCTTGATTATTTGTAATGTGCCCTGCAGGGCAGGAATGATGCCATCTCATCCCTCGCCTCAGGCAACAGATTGCCTTGAGCCACTCCTGTTCTGAGCATCCATTCAATAG
Source organism: Rhinatrema bivittatum (assembly GCF_901001135.1). Lineage (NCBI taxonomy): Eukaryota > Metazoa > Chordata > Amphibia > Gymnophiona > Rhinatrematidae > Rhinatrema > Rhinatrema bivittatum. The sequence goes on along the minus strand of NC_042620.1, from coordinate 189,706,703 downwards.
TAGCCCAAATCATCTAAGTATGGAACACTAAGATGTGGCTTTTTCTTACAGGAGCTGCTGCAACGGCCGTGCATTTTGTGAAGACTCTTGGTGCTGCTGGGCGCCCAAATGGGAGAACAAAAAACTGGAAGTGATAGTAGCAACCTTTAGTCCAATGTGGTTAACCTGTCATTGAATTCTAGATGGGGAAAAATTGTACTGAGAGAGTTCACTTTGAAATTTTTTTATCTACGAAAGGACACAATTATCCTAGAATAAAAAGCTGTCCCTTTTTCATTATGGGAACTGATTCTATTGCCTGAGTTAGTAAGGATTATGTTTCCTTTCTTTATATCTGTAGTTGATCTGGATTTGATTGCTGCTGGCATAAGAAAGGAGTCAGAGATTGGACCACTCGTTGATAGTTACAAAACTAGCCATTAATCAAAAACAGACCCCTGTTGCTTCCAAATCCTCCATCCAATTCAGGAAACCTTGTTCAATGGACGCACTCAACAACAGCCTTGCCAAAGACCTATCCAAACTGGACTTCACAGATGCTGATACCGCAATTAATTCCTGGCAAACAATCACACACGCAGTAGCAAACTCAATTTGCCCATTATCCTCAAAAATTATCAACCCAGCACGCTCGAACAAAAAACCCTGGTTCTCTACGGAATTAAGAAAACTCAAACAAGACCTACAACACAAGGAACTACGCTGGCGGAAAGACCCCTCCCCCACATCATTGGCTACTTACAAAACAGCAATGAGCTTCTACAGAACATCGATCACCCGCACCAAACGAGATTTTTATGCCAAAAAAATACACGGTTTCCTATATGACCCGAAAACGCTCTTCTCATATGTGGCAGCCCTCACCACTCCCACTTCCCCTACCTTCTCAGAAGAAGAAGCCCAAAACAAATCTACAGAGTTGGCGATTTTCTTTGACAACAAAGTCAAAAACCTACTTGGCCCACTGGCAACATCCAACAAATCATCAATAGCCTTACAACCCCCCAGCCAAACTCCTAGCCAAAATCCATCCTCTACTATTCTTAAACAGACGCTAGTATCTCTTGAACCTACATCATCCCTGGAAATAGAATCGATTATCAAGAAAATGAAACCCTCATCTCACCCTCTAGACCAAATACCAACCAAACTTCTCCTCACCATTCCTAACACCATTGCCAGATCTCTGGCAGACATCATAAATTGTTCCCTCAATCAAGGATCTGTCCCTGACTCCTTAAAAATTGCTTCGCTGAAACCCTTACTAAAAAAACCCAATCTGGACCCAGCCAACCCAGCAAATTTCCGCCCCATCGCAAACCTACCTTTTATAGCTAAAATAATGGAAAAACTTGTCAACTTCCGTCTCACCGACTACTTGGACTCCCACAATATCTTATACCCTTCTCAATTCGGTTTCAGGAAACGCCTAAACACAGAATCCCTCCTTCTTTCTTTAACGGACACCATCCTGATGGGCCTTGACAAGGGACAATCTTACCTCCTAGCCCTACTCGATATTTCTGCGGCGTTTGACACGGTAAATCACGACATCCTCATCAGCCGTCTAATGGAAATAGGCATCTCTGGCTCTGCACTGCTCTGGTTTAAATCCTTTCTGAACAACAGGCACTACAAAGTTAAAATAAACGACAAAGAATCCCACCCCGTCCCATCAAAACAAGGAGTACCACAGGGCTCTTCTCTGTCCCCTACCCTGTTTAACATATACCTACTTCCTTTATGCCAGCTGCTCAATAGCCTCAACCTCACCCATTTTATATACGCAGACGATGTGCAAATCATAATCCCCATCTCGGACCCCATCTCCTCAACTCTAAATTTCTGGAACGACTGCCTACATGCCATCAACCAGCTTCTCACGAATCTCAACCTGGTCCTAAATACGTCCAAAACGGAACTCCTGGTTATCTCCCCTAGCGATAACCACCCCTTCACTAATAACACAATAACCCCACTAGCAAGCCATGTCAGAGACCTTGGGGCCACCCTTGACTCCAGAATGAATTTCAAAAAATTCATTAACGCTACAACTAAAGAATGTTTCTTCAAGCTACAGGTCCTGAAGCATCTAAGACCGCTCTTACACTTCCAGGATTTCCGTTCTGTGCTTCAAGCAATACTGTTTTCAAAGATTGACTATTGCAACGCTCTTCTACTCGGTCTCCCCGCCTCTTCGACCAAACCTCTACAGATGCTGCAAAACGCAGCAGCCAGGATCCTTACAAACACACGGCGCAAGGACCACATCACACCTATCCTAAAAATCTTACATTGGCTTCCTATTCAACATAGAATACTGTTCAAAGCTCTCACTATCATCCACAAATCGGTCTACCAACAATCCTCTCTCCAACTCACCTTCCCTCTGGAACTACTTACATCTTCAAGACCAATAAGAACTGCCTACAAAAGTAAGCTCAAGGCCCCTCCCAACAAATCATCAGTTCACAACTCCATCCACAAGCGAGCTTTTTCAACAGCAGGTCCCCTACATTGGAATTCGCTTCCTCAAGACTTACGCCAGGAACAATGCCATTTAACCTTCAGAAAAAAACTTAAAACCTGGCTGTTCACACAAGCCTATCGTTGAAGGATTCCATATTAACCAACTCTCTCTCACCCTCCAACCCACCCTTCTCCCTCCCCGCACTCCCAAACTTTTTTCACTTTTTTCCCTTTTCCACTCGCAACCTCAACCCACCCTCTTCCCTCACCCCCGCCACTCCTCCCATCTGACATAACATGTATATTCCAGCTGTATATATTCCATATATATATATTTCCATGTATATTTCTGCTGATTATAATCCATGTTTTCTGTATTATTAATTTATTGTTTTATGTTAATTTATAGTTTGTAATTTTGTTAACTTATTGTTCAATTACTTAATTCTGTCCTATCTTCCGACATCCATGTTTTTACTCTCCCTGTTTTAATGTAACTTCTCTTTTCCACTTATACGTTAATTGATTTTTCCCCTTGTTCTAATGTAAACCGGTACGATAAGACCTGGTCTTGAGTGTCGGTATAGTAAAAGAAATTAAATAAATAAATAAATAAATATTGAAGACCCATTGATTTGTTGTGATAAGCTCCAATTGGTGATAAAATATTGAACTCTTTCTCCCACTGGACCCTAAATTTTGGGCCCGCTGACACAAAATGGGGAAAAAAAACATCCACAACCGAACCTAATTCATTCTGTAAAAGATACCCACCTCAATTCTACATTATGTTTTTTGTACAGACTATTGATTAGATTTTTGATGGGCTTTTTCTCTTATGTAAAGTCTGCTCTGAGACTGAAAAGGTTGAGACTGCTGCTGTCTCTATATTGAATAATGCGGATATCTTCGCCTGAAGTAGTAATATTATTTCTTGTACATTTGAGGCTGGTAACATTTATGGATTTGGTTCAGTTATGGATACTAACATTTTTACTGTTGACAAGTGATCCTTTAAGATATGCATAGCTTCTTTTACTTTGTCCCCTGAGCAAGAAGCATCCAACAACTTGTCATGAACATCCTCATCGACCTCAAATGTTTTAAACCATGTTAGTATTCTTCCTATTGCTAGAGCAGATGATCATGAAGTATGTCAAAGGCATCACACACTAATTTAAGTAGGTATCTAGAGAACTCATTGGTATCATTTAGAAAGTTTGTTAACTTTTGCTATATATCAAAAGAGAAATCTTACAACAACATCTTTATTTGTCGTGTAAGATTACTTATGTAATGAACAATCTGGAACTAATGGACCAAAATTATATTTTGTAGCATGGAAGACTGTAAAAAAGTTTTTCTTTTATGTTGCCTAACCTTAGTTCTTTTCCTGGAGGAACATTTAAATATATTTTGTATTTCTTAGCTCTTTTTAATGCTATCAATTTTTTATTTTTTTAAATGTATATTCTGTCCTTTGTGACACTTCAAAGTGGATTAGATTCAAGTACTGTTTTTTTTCCCTATCCCCAGAGGGCTTTTAATCTAAGGGCCTGATTTACTAAAGCTTTTCTTCCATTCTGTGTCTATTGGAAAAATGCTTAGTAAATAAGGTCCTAATTTTGAACCTGAGGCAATGGAGGGTGAAGGTCTCAGAGTATCAAGGGAATATGGACCCTGGCTTCCCTGGTTTTCAGTCCAATGCACTAACTGCTGGGCTAATTCTCCATTTGGGAATGGAACCTTTTCAAATGCTGACAACTTTGGACTATATGTTTTATCTATATTCTTTGCTATAGGCAAGTTTGACATAAATGTTTTCCATACTTTTGACTGAAGATCTTACAGTTCCTCATGAATTGGAACAGCTGATCTCTGCTTAGGACTTTTATAAATTCTTGTACTCCTGGAAAAATGTCAATGGGTTCTTTTTTTTTTCCTATAATGAAAGCGTTAATATCTGGTGACATTTTCTCTAAGAAACCTGCATAGCATGAATCCTCTGGTTAAGCAGCACCTCTTACACGTTCTGGATATATTTATCCATGTAAGTCTGGACAATCTCACATAGAATGAATTGAAAACTCTTAAGAAGGTGCTGGTGAATCTTTGCTGTAGTCTGAAATTGTAATTGGGCTTCCAAAGATGGAGATTTATCACTCGATTAAGCTGAAGGTTGAGCCTTTTCTTGCTGAAGCTCTGGTGGGTCCTGCTATGGAGTAATGGGAGATTGACTTCTCAAATGGAATCCCAATCTTTGTAAAATGATATCCATCTGAAAATATTCAGGATGAGTCTGGTATTTTTTTCATGATTTCCAATGACATTCTATGCAGAAATGAGTGACGATCAGCAAACGGAGGGGGTGACAGATGAATTATCTGAATCTTGCACAAACATAAATGGGAAAGGAGAATCCTTCAGCACCAAACATTGTCGTAATCAGAAAATATGGACAATGCTGATGCCTTTCACATATATGATGACAATGGTATCAAGTGTATCGGTGTAGACCTGGATATTGATGATGCTGAAAGCTTCAAATTAGCTGAGGAGGAAGTGTGATAAGTGTGCCTCAGGGATCGGTCTGGAACCAATTTATGTTTATTATATATTTATGAATCGCTATGTGCACAAGGCTCTAACGGGACGATACAGTAAAGTCCGCAGGAGAGTGGGAGAACACCCACTCTCCTGTGTGCGCAATTCAGTATGCAAATTAGGCCCGGCAGTAAAAACAGGTAAAAGGAGGCGCTAGGGACACTAGCGCATCCCTAGCGCCTCCTTTTGGACGGGAGCGGCGGCTGTCAGCGGGTTTGACAGCCGACGCTCAATTTTGCCGGCGTCTGTTCTCGAGCCCGCTGACAGCCACGGGTTCGGAAACCGGACGCCGGCAAAATTGAGAATCCGGTTTTTGACCCGCGGGCCGACTTCAAATTTTTACTTTTGGTAACTTTCGGGACCTCCGACTTATTAGCGCCATGATAGTAAGTCGGAGGGTGCACAAAATAGCAGTTTTTACTGCTTTTCTGTGCACTTTCCCAGTGCCCGAAGAAATTAAAATGTGCGGATTGGCTGCACATTTTCTTTTCTGAATCGCGCGCGAATACCTAATAGGGCCATCAACATGCATTTGCATGTTGCGGGCGCTATTAGGTTCAGGGGGGGGGGTTGGACGCGCGTTTTCGGCCCCTTACCGAACAAGGGGTAATGTTAGCGCTTTGAAAACGCTCGTCCAATTGAGGGTTAATGGTGCGCTCCATCGGCGTCCACTGTACTGTATCGGCCCGTTAGTGATTTACAATAAAACATACATAGAATTTAAGAATAAAAATAGAATAATATTTAAAAAACAAGCTTAAAATAATTGAATAAAATATAAAAAAAAAACAAACATAACATGAAAACTTGATGGAGAATGGATCACTCAGCAAATCAAGTTAACATCTTATAATTACATATAAGCCAATTTAAAAGGTATGTCTTTTAGGTCAGTTTTGAATGTTTTTTGTGTCTGTTTCCATCCAGGTAGGTAGTTCCAGAACTCAGGACCAGCAAAATAGAAAAGGTTCTTTTCCTGGTTTCCTGAAGTTCAGCCAGTTTATGACAGGGCACCTCAAGCAAGCCTCTACTTCATGAATGTAGGTTTCTGGTGAGTGTGTAAATTTTAAGAAGAGAATTTCCCCAGGGAAATGAATTGAACTATAAAATGGAATGAACCATAATAGATATGTTATACTTTATTTTCCACTGAATCAAAGCCAATGTAGGTTGAAGACTACAGGGGTAATATGTTCCCTGAAATGTGTACCAGAAATAAAATGAGCTGTAACATTTTACAATAACTTAAGAACAAAGCATACCTAGATAAACCATGTTACAGTAATCAAGAGATGGCAGAATTAAAGCCTGCATGACAGAATGGAAGTCATTGACATCAAGCAATGGCTTAAAGCCACAGAGTACTCTTGACTTGAAAAAAAAAAAAGATCTAATAGTTGCCTTGATCTGGGGTTGAAAAGAGAATCTATCATCCAGTCAAACACTCACACGTTTAACATGTGAGGACACATTTAAAGTGCATAGTAGTGTCCTAGGAACCTCCAAATCAGAATTATGATACAGCACCAAGAGATCTGTTTTTGCCAAATATAAAGATAATTCGTATCATTCAACACCTAATGGTGGACATACATAATGAAAGAATATCAGGATTGCAGTTCAATACAAAACTGAATATTGTCTGTATAGATACGATATCCCACACAGAGGCCCACAAGGGGGCATGAAACAGCTCCCCTATAAGTAAAGGTTAAAGAGATTAGGGCTGTTCAGCTTGGAGAAGAGACGGCTGAGGTGGGATATGATAGAGATCTACAATGTCAAGAAAAGACTTGAATGGGTAAGTGTGAATCAATTATTTACTCTTTCAGATAATACAAGGACGAGAGGGCACTCCATGAAGTTAGCAAGTAACATTTAAAACAAATTAGAGAAAATTCTTTATCACTCAATGCACAATTAAGCTCTGGAATTCATTGCCAGAGGGTGTGGTTAAGAAAGTTAGTATAGCTTAATTTTAAAAAGTTTGGATAAGTTCATGGAGGAGAAGTCTACAAACAGCTATTAATCAAGCTGCGTTAGGGAATAGCCACTGCTTATTATTGGCATTAGTAGCATGGGATCTATTTGTAAATTGTTATTTTCTTGTTATGACTTCTTGTTTTTCTATTCTTCCAACTGCCTTCTGGTTAACCCCCCGCCCAGTTTTCACTCTCCCTGTTGAAATGTATTTTCCAAGCTTTTCAGTTAATATGTGAACCGGTATGATGTCCCCACTAATACCGGTATATAAAAGTTTCTAAATAAATAAATAAATATTAAATGCTTGGTAATTTTCCAGGTTCTTGTAACCTGGATTGGCCACTGTTGGAAACAGGATGCCAGGATTAATAGACCCTCAGTCTGACCCAGTATGCCAACGTCTTATGTTCTTAAAGGGTGATTGATACATGGAATGCCCTTCCAGTAAAGATAATGAGGACAAAGACAGTAATGGAATTCAAAAGGGCATGGGATAATAACAGAGGATTCTTATTGGCTAATTGAGGGAGAAAAAGAAAGGGTAACTCGTGTTGACTGGGATATCTTGCACAGAGCAACAATTACCCTAAGAGAAATAACCCAAAAAAAAAATGATAGAAAAGATCGATGAACAGACTGAATAGACCATTTGGGTCTTTTTCTGTTGACATTTATTATGTTACTATGTAGTATCTGATTGACAACATTCTGAACAGGTTTTATAAAGAAGGATTTTGAAGCAGGAATGACAATTATGAGTATTTAACATTTGGCTAGAGAAGAACAAAATTATCTGCATCATTCTTCAAAATGTGTTATAGGGTCCATCAAGCTAGGGTGAGAGAACATAGTACAAAATGTCATTTTAGACTTTCCTCACTCCAAATGATGTCAAATCTTCACCAAGGTGTACTGTGCTGTACGTACGTCTCACTCTACATGAGAAACTGGCCCCCTAAACCCAAAACCATTACTAACACCTCACCTCGACCTATTAGGCGGCCCTCCTACAGAGATTTAAATACTTAATTACTATGAAGTCCTTGTACATAGGCTCTCTTTCAGGATGTGAAAAGTAGGGTTTATAAGGCGGTAACTCCAAAAACACCCCTTTTTTTTAACGCGGATGTTATCACTGCGTTAAGGCTTTTGATGAATCTAGGGGTATATTTGCTATATTTTCTTTCTACAAACAGGGTATGAAAAAAAGTATTGTTTAAAGGCTTCACTACAATCACTGTTCCACTTAATAGAACACATAATTAGATATATTCAAGCATCTAGAGATTCCTTTGTCAAATGTTTCTGCTCCACATTTAGCCTCAAACAATTTCTTCTCTTTATAACCAAACCCAGAGATATTCAAAAGATCAAATTTTTTAAACTGTGCTGTGAGCTCAGAATGGAAGAAAATTTTTGAAATATTAAAATCTATATTTACATTAATTGATTAGGTCTCCATATTTTCTCTAGTTTTTACATCATGTCATATCTTTTTTTTTTAATAACAATGATAGATGCAAGGCTCTACTGTAATGCTCTTATATAACATAGATGGCCCTCTAACAATTGCGTACACATTCCCCCAATGTATAAAACATTTAATAATCCCATACTTCATTAATGAAACCTCCTCAGTTTCCAATTACCCATATTACAAACTGCCTACAATTGTATTACTTAATTTCAAAATTCTCCAGTATTGCATGGAACCATCAATTAAAATCCACTATACATTAATTGTGGATTTGCAACCTCACACACACAAACAATTCCTACTCTCCCATGTGCCACTCTTCTGCAGGGGTCTCTTCATAAGTTTCATTTATTTGTAGGTCAGGGAGTAATTTTACCCTAGATAGATAAGTGGTATGTGCACAGAGCACAGTGAATCTTATTAAGTTTAATGACATTTAGGTTGCTGCTCCTAAATTATTCCAAGTACATCACTTACTGGAATCCCAAAGAAAGTGTTCCTTCAAATTGCAAATATTAGATTTGAGATTATGTGCTCAAAAGAGCTCTCTCTATCTGTAGAGTTGCAACCTTATTCTTCCTGGAACCAAGATTTCAGCTAATCAAATGATCTCTGCAACTCTAAGAGTTAATGGTTAATTGGTAGCACACAAATAACATTTTCCTCTTTATGATAAAATCTTTAGTTTGGGGGTTAATACTCTGTCTACTGACTTAGAAAATAATAAGCATCTGGAGTGATGAGTAGAGAAATTATATGAAAAGGGATCTTCATTTTTTGGTTTTTATTGTTCTTTTATTTTTCCTGGGATTTTATCAGGATTTATTATGACAAGATCAAAATCAAGAGAAAACTAGTTGAAAAAAAAAAAGATTCATTAATTTTCTAGGTAAATATCAGAGTTTATTCTAGTGGACAAAAGACAGGACAACAACAAAAACAAAATATTAAGCAGATTCTTCTACCCACCCACTCAGCAGCACCCTCATTCTCCACCCTAACCACCCTGCCTAGCATGTCTCGCTCTTCCACCCATCCCCAGCAATAACATTCATCCTTACTGGGTAGCTCCAGGCTTCTCACTCCTTCAGCAGCCATGCTCTGCAGCACTGTACGTCTGCCTTTGTGCAGGGCTAGGGAGCTTGCCGAAAATGGTTTCTGGTGGACAGAAACTGCTGATACCAGATAGCAGGTACTTTGGCTGTTTGGGAGGCGGGGGGGTGAGGAAGCAGGGCTTGAAACGCAGCATGAAGTGGCACTGGAGGGCAAGCACTTTCACTAGTGCAGGATGGGACTTAAACACAGCATGTGTTTTTGGCCCACACTGGCTTCCTTCGGTGACTGGGGGCCTTGAAATGCTGCATCTGCAGCTCTGGAGGTGCTCTTTAATCAACCTAAAATTAGGGAGAAAATAGATTTAAACAGATTGTCACCTTTTGAAAAATTCTGGAATTAATAGGTGAAAAGCAGTTTAAATTGAAAACAAAGACCCTAAATATGCTGTATGAAAGAGTTAAAAATGAGCTACAGTCAGAGTGGCTCCAAGAAAGTAGTAGAAGGAAATACCATGAACAGGAGCTGTTTGCAATGATGAAAGAGACTACTTAATGTTCAAGTTCCTTTCTTGCAATACATATTGTCACATAGACCCTTCACAGTAAAAGACAGAAAAGGTGGAATGAGAGTAAAAGAAGGAACAAAAGATCAAAGAAAAAATCTTGTAAACTGCAAAGTATAAAAATAAAAATGTATGTTCTGTTTTCGGTTTCTCATGTATTTTGATAATTTTCTATACAACTTAAAAAGGAATGGACTGGAGATAGGAAGTTACACATTGTTTCTAAAAGCCTCTAAACAACCATGTTTTCAGCCCCTAGACTCCTGTGGCAGCTCAGGGGTTGATTCTGTTCAAATATTTTGCAACAAAGTTTTGGTAATTCTGTGGCAGGCATATTTGCAAAAATGTGATTTTGCATACTAATCAAAGTTAATTTATTTTTCCTACTAACAGAGCAATTTTTCAACCTTGCTTTGTGTTTGCACATTTTATTTTCTTTTGTTGGTAAAGGGTTGGGAGGTTTATGGGTGGGAAATTTCAGGCATTGGACAGTAAGAGAGGAAGGGTAGAAGAGGGAAGGTCAGGGAAGAGAAGGAGGAAAGATTAGGGATGGGGAAGAGACGAAGAGAGTAGAGAGAGGGGATCTGGGAACTTGTGAGAGATATGAAGGAATGGGGAACCTAGTTCTTGGAGAGGAAACAAAGAAAGAAGCAGCTGATGTCTCACCCCCAACTCTAGACCTGCTTCAATGCGCTTCACTACCCCATCCACAGTCCTTACATCATCTGCCCCCTAACCCATTCCCACCTTAGTCCTCTCTTGCCCTCTCTCTCTCCCCATCCTTAATTCCCATACCAAGTACCCATACACACAAACACTCATCCTCACTCCCCCCTGAGCTGTTTTATACACTCCCATTTCCCAGTCCCTCTTTCACATTACACCCTCAAATCATAAGTCCATTGCCTACAAATCCCCATTCCCTGTATCACAAAACCCAATCCACCAAATCCCCATCCCTACCATACTAACAGGTCCAATAGGAAGAGGAAGAGACCAGTGATATATTGTTTTCTATTGCTGCTTGGGCCTTGACTACTGCTTTCAACAATGCAGGATACCATAATGTCGCTTGCATTAGAAGATGCAGTTGGGATACGAGGCAGAAAGGAAGGAGAATGCAGACTGTGATGTTGCTCTCTTCTACTTCCTGTCACCTAATCATCACAGAAGTACAGGAATCAACTGGAAGAGTAAGAAATGTGTCACAGGACAGCTGCCACTTCCCCATCTTGGCCCCTGTTATACCACAGCGAATCTGCAGAGACCAGCAATTTCCTCAGGAAGGAGGGATATTTTGCAATCTTTCCCCACAGCTGTGGAACACCAGAGGCACTGGTTCATGATATACTGCAAGTGATTATCACACCATAGTCCTGGAGGAACCATAAAAAGAGAGCACTGAAAACATATTTTTTGGTATAGTAACAAAATTTCACTTTTATTTTTTTTTTAAAGGAAAGCAAGTTTGCTACCTGTAAACAGGGGTCACCGTAAGCAGGATATATTAGTCATAACATGCAGGTAAAGTCGTCTGACAGCGCCAACATACATCCAGCTCTCATAGCATACTCTAGAGTTCCCCTACTTTGTGAGCCCATCAGTCTCTTCCATAGATTAAGCTTTAGCAAGGTAGTCAATTCTTCATGGAGGTGAGCGGGTGTTAAGAATGGCTGATTCATCCTGCTGTCCAAGGATAATCCTGTTTACAGAAAAGCAAAGTTGCTTTCTCCATCAATAAGCAAGCATGAATTAGTCATAATGCCTGGAGATCCCAAGAAAAGGGCTGCATTGCAGAGTAATTACTTAAAAAGACAACCCAATCCCACAGGATGGGGTGTGGTCTACTAGGTGAACAGGTAGCACAAAACTGCTTGTACAAAATTGTGTCCTCAGGACATGCTGTCCAGACAACAGAAAGATGTGAAGGCCAACTAGTAGTTTTGCATGTATCTTCAATGGAAGTAGCCTGAAATGAATCACTGATGTTACCTGGTTCTTACTTTATGAGTCTTGATAGAGTCTATAATCCATAAACCAGCTAGTGTATAACAATACACAATACAGTGCACATTTGCTAAGCTCCTTTAATGTGTAAGGCTCAAAGAACACGAACTGTTGAGACAATTGGCAGAGACAAGTTAGCATGGGGCACATTTAAAACTAATCGGAGAAAGTTCTTTTTTACCCAACGCACAATTAAACTCTGGAATTTGTTGCCAGAGGATGTGGTTAGTGCAGTTAGTATAGCTGTGTTTAAAAAAGAATTGGATAAGTTCTTGGAGGAGAAGTCCATTACCTGCTATTAAGTTCACTTAGAGAATAGCCATTGCCATTAGCAACGGTAACATGGAATAGACTTAGTTTTTGGGTACTTGCCAGGTTCTTATGGCCTGGATTGGCCACTGTTGAAAACAGGATGCTGGGCTTGATGGACCCTTGGTCTGACCCAGTATGGCATGTTCTTATGTTAAAGACTGAGTCCTCTTTACAAAATGTGCAAGAGGTCTCTCAAAGTCCAAGTAATGAAGTGTCTCCTTTGTGCGCATCGTCTTGAATAAAAAGTTGGCAACACAATAGCTTGGGCAAAGTAGAAAGTACAGTAGATACTTTCAGAAGGAATAGAATTAGTTCATAGAAAAATTAGAGGCAAGGAGAATATGAAATCAGGGCCTATAATTCATTTACTTTTCGTGTCATGTGAAGGCTATGAGAAACACAATCTTCAAATGAGAAACTTCAAATTCCACCAAGTCAAGAGGTTCGAAGGGAGGTTTCATGAGTTGAGCCAGGACTATATTAAGGATCCAAGGCACTGGAGATTAACTTATCAGAGGCTTAGAATGCCACAGACCTTTCATGAATTTTGACACAAAAGAGTAGAGACAAAAAGGGGCCCCCTTCACAGTGGCATTCATTGAAGAAGTGCCAGGAGGAAGAATAGACAGTGAAGAATGTCCCACAGGCCACATGAGAAGAGATCCAACTGGCTGGATCCATACCATGTTAAAAACCTCTTCTGCTTAACATCGTTAACATCCTGTGATTGAAGACTTTCTAGCCAAATTCAGCATGCCCTCTAACTTAACATATCACAGACCTCAACTTCCTTTGGCAATATTAGTAAACAGTTAACTACACCCATAGTTAAGATTACCTTCTGTTCCTCCCTGGAGCAGTCTCTGACTGGAGGTCTTGAAAACAGTCTTTGCTGAAGAGAGCTTACATTCTTGGTCCCTGTCGCTTGCTGGATTAAGGCTTGTCTCAGACCTGGAGAAGAGCATCCAGGTAACAGGCAGGACTCTCTTAAATACAGACTTCTAGGATCCAGGAGCTCTTCTCCTTCACCACAGGGAACAGCAGGGGTGGTGTCACAGGCATTGTATTCTGCTCGTGTGTATGGAATTCTTCTGCTGGTCGCCGCCCCCTCCCCCCAGCCCTCTCTCCCCCTGCTACTTTTAACATCCCAGACATGCATATATAAATAGCTCATGAATAATAAAACACTGGGACAGAGGGGCCATTTCTTCCTTTCAGATTCCTGGCCCTATCATCTCATGGGTGGGGGGGGTCACTGCTCCTGCCTCATAGCAGCATAGACAAGGGTCTCGTCTCTTGGTCAACACTATCCTGCTGGGTCAGCACTGTTCTGGGAGTTGACCTGTCTGATAAACTACCCTTTGGATAGGCTGCTTTTTTGGGGTCTCCGGGCAGATTTGGTTGTTTTCACCTGAAAGACTAGTCCCTGGGCAGGTCTTAGCTCATTATTTGCAGAAAAAAGTTGTAGCCCTTAAGTTAACAAGCAGATCAGATAACCTGGGCACATACGTTATTGTACTCAACAGTTCTTCATCTTGTTTTGCTATGCTGTCTCTGTATTCCTTTGCTGGAATACCAGTCAGTACCCATAAAAGTTAGAATTCATATTTTGTTGCATAGTAAAATGTCTTTTATCTCCTACAGAGCAATATAGCTGGCCATCTGCACAATGTGTGCTTGACAACAACTATTTCCAGTCTATTGGGCTCATAAGAGACAAAAGTTGAGAAATCTAACCATGTGATTGAGTTCTCTTTAGACAAACAGTTTAAGGCCCTTTTACAGTCCAGTGAATGAAGATCATTCTCACCTTTATACACATGACCTTTTCGAAAGAATGTGGGTAAAACAATGACTTAATTCAAATGAAATGTAGAAACGCTTTTGGCAGAAACTTTGTGTGATTGCAGAGCTCCTCCCTGTCATAAAAAAATGTAGATATGGAGAGTAATGAATCAATGTTTGCAACTCAATGATTCTTCTAGCTGAAGCGATGGCTAACAGAAATACCACCTTCCTGGTAAGAAGCTAATGGCTTGAAGGTGGACTTCATCAGTTGTGCCAAGACAACACTTTTATCCAGAGATCTTGTATGCCACAAGCCCTTCATGAACTTTGATACCTGAAGATGGATGGAGATCGGCTTTCGATCCATTTGGGGGTGGTAAATAGTAATGATACAGAGAAGTACCTTGGCAGATGACATACTGAGGCCTGAAGAAGAGGGAGAACAAGTACTGAAGTAGATAATTTTTAACACAGGTGAACAGGTTTATGGAGCCTGCCTGACACCAAGAAGGAAAAAACTTCCATTTAAAACTGTATGCTCATCAGGTTGAGGCTCCCTCAACCTCCCTAGATATTTAAAACAATGAAAATATGTATCACTCAACATCCATGACATCATACTGAGGGAAGGGAAATAGCCTTTGGAACAGCAAATATGATTTGGTAAGATGAAACTATATTAGAATAAATCCCACTGAAGGTGGGGAAAAAACTATAAAGGGCACTAGCAAGCACTGAATACCAACAGCCAGTAAGAGAAAAAATAATTTTATTATATGATATTTTAAAGGAGCAGTTCTTGCCAAGAAATTCTAAGTAAATACCAGCTCACTTCTTCTGAGCTATTACAGTCAGTTAAATATATCATTGCCTCTAAACTTATACACCAATGGGTTAGCTTTTTGTAGAACATTTTCCAACTGATTGACATTATAATTTTATCTCATATATGCTAATAAGACTGGATTCTTGCAAATCATATGATTTATTGCAAATTGAGCCCACAAGGCAGAAATGAAACAATGCTGACCTTTAACATACTATAACATACTAGATAACCTTTAACATACTTAAGCATTTCAACAGCCTTGACTATTTTTACAAGTCTGATTAATTCAATCTAACTATAATGTAATTATCTTTACTTTTCATTAACACCAGACTTGTATGGATTCATAGAAAAATCTCTTATAGCACCCTTACATGAGGATCGAAACTTGGCAAAAGACGACTAGGCTTAAGATGGGTCTGCTGTTGTACTTTAGCTTGACATCTCTCATGTGAATGCCCTCAGGCTGTAAGATGCTGTTTTAAAAGTGTAAGTGGGGTACAATATCACTAAAATTAGCGAAACGAGAGTCTCTAGATAAAGAAACGCTTATAAGTGAAGTAAAGCTGTCTAAAGGACGATTGTTTAGCCTCCATCAATAAAGACTGAATGGCCACATGCTGTTACATGATTTGGGTGATAGTTTCTCTGATTTTATCCCCAGACTCAACTGAACATTTAAATTCTTTTTAATATACCGATGCTCAAGACGAGGTCTTATCGTACCGGTTTACAATGAAACTAAGGGAAACCAATTAACAAAATATAGAAAGTAAAAGTTACATTGAACAGGGGGCATAAACATGGGCTTTGGAAGAAAGGAAAGATTTCAAACTAATACAACTGTAGAGTACCAAAATGGTAACGTAACAAATGGAAATTAACATAAGGTTGCTGAATTTGGCTGGAGAGTTGTCTCAGGCAGATGTTAGCATAACATTTCCAGAGGAAGGAAGAGCAGGGGAGGTAACGTGGGGGGGGGGGGGGATAGGGAGAGGGTGGGTATGTGAGAGAGTTAATAAAGGTTGAAAGAGGCTTCTTCAGCTGTATGCTTGGGCGAACAGCCAGGTTTTCAGTTTCTTTCTGAAGAATAGATGGCATTGTTCCTGCCGTATATCAGGGGGAAGAGAATTCCAATGGAGTGGACCCGCTGTCGAAAGTGCTCGTTTATGAATGGAGCTGTGGACCAAGGATTTGCTTGGGGGAGCCTGGGGAGAGCCTTTGTATGCTGATCTGATCGGCCTTGTGGAGGCATGGAGTTCCAGCGGGATGGAGAGTTGGAGTGAGGATTGTTGGTAGACCGATTTGTGGATAATAGTAAGAGTCTTGAAGAGTATTCTATAGTGGATGGGAAGCCAGTGTAGGATTTTTAGGACTGGAGTGATGCGGTCCTTACGACGTGAGTTTGTAAGGATCCTAGCCGCTGCATTTTGTAGCATCTGAAGAGGTTTAGTGGAAGAGGCAGGGAGACCGAGTAGTAGTGCATTACAGTAGTCAATTTTAGAAAATAGAATGGCTTGAAGAAGTGAACGGAAATCATGGAAGTGTAGTAGTGGTCTTAGTTGTTTTAGTACCTGTAGCTTGAAGAAGCATTCTTTAGTTGTTGTATTAATGAACTTTTTAAAGTTCAATCTTGAGTCTAGGGTTGCTCCAAGGTCTCTCACCTGGGTTGCTAGTGGTATGGTTGCGTTGTTGGCGACGGGGTTATTATCACTGGGGGAGATGACAAGGAGTTCTGTTTTGGATGTATTGAGAACCAGGTTAAGACTTGATAGAACACGGTTTATGGAGTGCAGGCAATTGGGACACTCAGCCAAACCATCTGCCATGCTCCAATTGCTGCTGCAGAAGACCTAGCTGTGTAGTCGAACAACTTTGTGTGACTGCAGAATAGTGATGACAACACTCGCAGTCGAATAGTGATGAATAGTGATGACAACACTCGCAGTCGAATCCAGAAGAGCCTGTTGAGAGGCTTAAATTTGTTGATGCAGTCATGCCAGTTGACGCAGACATGCCAGTATTGCATCATGTTATTGGTGGTCATCAATACAGGCATTGAGCATGAACTCTATAAGACTTTCTTCCTGAAGCTGCCCAACAACCTAGGGTCCTTCCCTTGGGGGGGGGGGGGGGGGGTGGCGATGTCCTTTCGTGGATTGCAAACTGGCTGAGAGACAGGAAACAGAGAGTATGATTACATGGACAATTTTCTCATTGGAAGGGAGTGGGCAGTGGAGTGCCTCAGGGATCTGTATTGGGACCCTTACTTTTCAATATATTTATAAATGATCTGGAAAGAAATACGACGAGTGAGATAATCAAATTTGCAGATGATACAAAATTGTTCAGAGTAGTTAAATCACAAGCAGATTGTGATAAATTGCAGGACATCACCACCTATCCCATGACTTTTTACTTTTCCTAGAAGCCTCTCATGAGGAACTTTGTCAAACGCCTTCTGAAAATCCAAGTATACTACATCTACCGGTTCACCTTTATCCACATGTTTATTAACGCCTTCAAAAAAGTGAAGCAGATTTGTGAGGCAAGACTTGCCTTGGGTAAAGCCATGACTTTGTTCCATTAAACTATGTCTTTCTATATGTTCTGTGATTTTGATGTTTAGAATACTTTCCAATGTTTTTCCTGGCACTGAAGTCAGGCTAACCGGTCTGTAGTTTCCCGGATCACCCCTGGAGCCCTTTTTAAATATTGGGGTTACATTAGCTATCCTCCAGTCTTCAGGTACAATGGATGATTTTAATGATAGGTTACAGATTTTTACTAATAGGTCTGAAATTTCATTTTCATTTTTTAGTTCCTTCGAAACTCTGGGGTGTATACCATCTGGTCCAGGTGTTCTACTTTTCTCCAACCTGTTAAGCTCCTCCATCTTCCAAGCCCTGTTCCTTTGGGATCTTAGTGTCATATGGCCACAGTCATATCAGTTGGTAGAATCATGGTTGGGTGTCAATATCTGCGGCAGATATCATGATTGTCGGTGATAGACAACTGAGAATAGATGAGAGAATGCCCTTAGAGCATAGCAAATGTCTCATCCCCAGAAGGTTGATCTACAGATGATGCTCCACTAGGAACTATGACCCCTAGGTAAAGAAGCACTAGTGTGTGCTTCCTCCCCCCCCCCCCCCCCCCTCCACTCCTTGGTGGAGGTGCTAGTGGATATGGTCAATTGATGAGCTAGGATGAGCAATAAAAGACTCACATTTAGAATCTCCGGGATCATCCACCACTGTAGGGATACTCATCTCAGTGGTTACAGAGATTACGTTGATACAAATGAGTCCATGGGTTTTGGAGAGTCCCCTGAAGGCCTTGCATGTGCAGAGGAATCACAGGAATAACACATACTGCTGCAGAGACAAACCAGGACTAACCTTACTGAAGCTTGGTCCTGTTGCAGAAAAGATCTTATAGTGTCCATCAGTAATGCAGCTCTTTCAACTGGGAAAAGCACTTTTTCCTGAAGCGAGTTTATTCTTTGAGATGGAATTAAGTTGGATTTGGCAAAGCTGACCGAGTTCCCCAAGGACTGGAAAAGATGTATAGTTGTTTTAAGCGATTCCAGAACTCCTGTCAGAGAAGAACCCATTGTTAATCAATCATGCAGTTATGGGAATAGGCAGACTTTCTGTTGATGAAGCTTTGTAGGTACTACCTCAAGACAATTTGTGAACACTCTCGATGCCACTGTACTTGTAGTGCATGGCACCCTTCACCACAAACCTGAGAAACTTTCAATGGGTGGCATGAATGGCAATGTGCACATATGTATCTTTTAGATCCAGTGTTCACATTCAATCCCTTGGTTGAATGATGGGAAGAATCATCTGTAAGGAGTTCATCTTGAATTTCTCTCTCTCAACCAACTTGTTCAGCTTCTACAAGTTCAAAATGGGTCTCAATCCTACCAATTTCTTGCAGATTAGAAAATACCAGGAGTATAAACCCTGGGAATATTCCTGCTAAAGAATAATTGCCTTCTGTTGAAGGAGCAACTCTACCTCTAGCTGCAGATGGGCAGATTGAGAGGAGTTGGAGCTGAAAATTGAAACCTGTTGGGACATGGGAGGGCAAGAGAAGCCTAAATGGTAGCCATACTCCACATTCTTTAGGACCAATCAGTACATTCCAGAAACAATGGCTAGACCCTTCCCTCCACTTGAGGTAGAGGGAAGATGAGTCTCAAGAGCATTAAAAAATGGTCACAGGCTTAGTCTATGATTGCTGCTGGGCTTTCAGCTAATGCCTTTCCCTCTGCCAACCTCTAGCAGGCAGATGCTGCTGAGAAGTGGGAGGAGCTTGATGACATTGAAAGCAGGACACATTTGGAAGAAAGGGCATTTGAAGGAAAAGTACTGGTGTCTGGTTGGAACCAGCTAGTATCCCACCACCACTGATAACTGAAGGATGGATTAATGCTTTTTAATCAAAGCCTCCATCTTCTGAAATTTGTCACCGAATATGTTGTATCCTGAATAAGGTATATCATCCAGACAATCCAGCACGTCTTCAGGAAGCCCACTTGCTTGCAACATGAGCCTTTGACATCTATGAAAATGGCTGAAGTCCTGGCCATGGTTTCAAAAGATTTGTACTCTGAGTGGATAAGATGCTTCCTGCATTCCTCCACATCTTGAACTGCTCAACAGAATTCTGCCTGTCAAAGATTTCAGCTTTTGCATGCACTCATGCAATACTGTACCATATAGAGTTGACCACCTGTGATCCAAGCACAGAGCTTTTTTCCCAAATGCATCTAATTATTTTTGATCCTTCTCTAGATGCCTGTTACAGTGATTAGGAATGTGATTTGCAGACTCCATCACCATGGAGTGTTCTGGCAGCTGAACTACTCCAGAGCTTAGGGATCAAACTTGCTGAGGCAAGTCCAAAATGGAATCTGAAGGAATACTCACAGAACATTCTCTCTCCCCAACCATGGGTTATACTGACACATGAGCTTGTTGACAAGGCTAAATGAGGATTGGGCCTCCATTGATCCAAGTCGGATACATCTGGCAGGAAACAAAGTGAATTGACTTCCCTTTTTCCACTTCTGATTCATAAAGGGACACCCCAGGGAAGGTGAATCTATCACTGCAGAGAGGGAACTTACTCTCAACACTGAAAGCCCTTAAGAGAGGTACATCCTTCTGGGGGACTTTGGGCAGCTCCATTATGTGGAAAAAGTTCCTCAATTTTGGACAGCAGTAATTCAGATCTAAAGGAGGTAAAAAACTCTTCACTGGGTCCAACAGATGGGCTTCCCACTGGCTGAGGAACCCTCTAGGCTGGAAATGAAGGAGAGATATCTTCTTCATAAATCCAGATTGATCCATCCTCATTAACAACAGAGAGGAACTTGTCACCATGGCATTTATATCCACTGTAGACGTGACCAGCTCCAAGACATGGCAGTTGCATCAACACCTCCTGCTGAATGGCACTGTTTCATAATTGGCACCTTAAACACTTCCTTCTATGCCATAGCTCTGCTCTTAGCAGGACTCCTGGGCTTATGTGCTGAGGTGCTCCACCCCAGTGAACTCAAAGGCACCTTGGGCTGCCCTGCTAAGAGTACTGACTGCACCTTAGAAAGCGTGCTGCAGACCAATGATACAGATAGAACTCCTAGTTAATGTCAGGTCTGGGTAGAACAAAAAGCTCAGCACCATGGGTGTCTTCCATGCCATAAAGGAATGATAGGGCCTGCTATCTTCAACCTTGGTGTTGATGCTGGGCCTGTTTTGGTGCAGCCCTGTGCTAACCATATTCTCTTTGGCACTCAGGGAGAAAGCCTCAAATGGTTCTCTTGCACCGCTTAGATGCTATTCTAGGCACCTCCAGTATACCACAGACTCTCATACTATGTTCAACTCCTGACTTGTGACAGATCTGGAACTGCCTTCAAGGGATGGGAGTAGCCTTCCTGTGCATACAGGAATAAGAGAATGATTCTGCCTTGACTTCCTAAATAGATTCTGATTACATTTTCTGGAAAAGGAGTGGCTCCACTGCTCAGCCTCATAGTGAGGCTTTACCCGCCGACACCTTCTGTAGATCTTCCGTCTTACACTCAGGGACATCTGACCACAGTTGCAGCAGCTGGAGGAGTCATGATCCAGGCCAGGCAATGACAACAGCACTCCCAAATGGGGGCTTTAAAACCAATGACTGTGTTCTTCCTGACTTGGGCTTTTTCATACTTTTTATTTATTTTTTTTTGTAGAACTGAAAAGTTCAGTTGAGGGACTGCTAAGGCAGCAGCAAAAATAAGAGCAAAGCAAGGAGGCAAATAAATCCCAAAGCAAGGTAAAAAATAAAATAACTGAAGAGAGAAAAAAATAAAATAACTGAAGAGAGAAACTAGGACATGAGACAAAAGAAAAACTAAGGGGCACATGAGGAAGATTGCATGTCCAAACTCCCATGCATTCTCAATGAAACCTTTACTGAACTCTAAGAGCTGGGTCCATGTTGACTTCATAAGATGAAGTTGCCTATACATTATGGCTAATTCATGCCTGTTAATCAATGGAAAATGACTACCAGTACCTATTAAAAAAGCAAATAGTGGGTAAAACTGAGAAACATTGCAGTATTGTAAAGATTTTTCTCTGGAGAGATAGGAATGAATGGTTCTGCATATCATGAAACAATATACCTCTGCCTCTAGAGTATCAAAGGATCAGATTATCCTAGGATATAGCAGGTACTGTACCTGAAATAGATCACATAGAATTTACAAGAGAATGTAAACAGATCAGAGTACAACAGCAAAATCTCAGGAAAGACAGATTTTAAAGTCTACCTTAAATATATTATATAGGAAAAACATTGTGATAGTTTTCAAAAGTGACGGCCCATTCTTTGACAAATATGGATCTTTAAAGGAAAAGTAACTAATCCAAATTTCATTAAGTTTAGACCTAATTTCAGCAAACTGTCCAGGTGATTTTAAATTCTGTCATGATTCTTCTTTCTATCATCAGAATGCATCTGGGCATTTGCTACAAATTTTTGTAAGGCTTGTACATTTTCCATTATAACACCTGCTACAAAGCAATTCTGATTGTTTAATACAACTCCACAGGACAACAGAGTTCCTGAACAAAAAAAACTGCTTTGTGCACAAGGACAGAACATAAGATTTTATCTACTGCTATTAATGGTATTAGTATGTGCTTCCACTCAAAAAAGCTTCACTATGTCCCTTTAGCAAAAAGTACAGTGCATCACTAAGCTATTTTCCCCATCCAAGCTATACCTAGATTACTTTCCTTATCCATCTTTCAACCTAACTAATAGCAGCAAGTCTGATGCTTGGAGTACTGAAGACCTTTAGCATTTAATGTCAAGTAAAAATCTTTGAACCTGTCAAAGTTTCTGGTACCCTTGCAAACCAAATTATCTTTGGCATACAGTGTTAAAACAACCTTGACACCTTACTACACACATTAGAATTCAGTTATTCATATGAAGAGTGGAATGTTCTGTTGATCATATCACTATTTAGTTTTGACATTTCTAAATTTAGTCCTGTTCTGAACAAGCGTATATTTATGAGACAGCATGAAAAAGTTAGACCAAGCTATAGTTCATACCTTAATCAGAAAATAAAATGCATTCACTGTGTGTTTAAAAATTTTTAAAAGCAAGGCTACTAAACAGGATACACAAGCCTCGATTGTTCACTTACTGTTGGCAAATAAATATCATCCAAAAAAAAGTGGTCTGCTTATTCAACATCCAATAAATATATCCAGCACTTCTTGATACCACACTTATTTCTAACAGGCAGTCACACACATTCATACTTGGCCAAGTTCCGGTAGCCACAAGCCTGCTTCAGGGTATCCAGTCATTGCTTCAAATATAATAGGAATTCCACTGCGGGACTCCCCCATCACACAACATATAACACTATTCTGGGCTCAACAACAGGTTCAACAGCTAGTTGCTCTATTGGTATTAGTTTTTGTACTGTGTTATTGTGTATATACCAAGATAGCAAGTAGAAATCATCATAGTCAAAAGTAATATTAATGTTTGGGCCTTTTCTCTCATTCTATATCCGTAGGAAAAAGTCCTTGATGAATCAGACATGGCCATTTGCAGCAAGAATACTATAACTTTAATTTACAGACAGTGCTGAAGGCAGGGATCCCATTTTCAGTGTAATATATACCAAACAACATAATGGTGTATTCAACATCATGAATATTTTCAAAAAAGCAATTGAAAAGTTGAAGGACCTAAGAAATATACAAGTAGCAATGCTACCTAAATAACTAAAACTATCAACCTACCCAGCTTCAGTGCTTCCTCTTCTGGTTCTACTCTAGCATAGCTTTTCTTGTCTGATCTAATAAATTTTATACTACTATATTTTTTTTGCCTACACTCCCATTCTCAGTAATAAAATAAGAATCATAATAAAATAAAGAATATCAATGATTTCTAAGTACCCACTGAATTATCTGAATGTTTTTGCTAGTCCTACATGATGTTTTATTTATTTGCTAATAATGACTCTCCAGTTTCCTGCAGCATCTCAGGGGTAGATTCTGCATGAAGGGTTAGAAAATTCCACAGCACTTGCATAAAGTTGAATTATTTTGCGCATTAAGGCATGGACAATTATTTTACATAATGAAAATAAAGTAGTTTTCTACCTTGCTTTGCATCTGAATTTATTTTGAGGGTTCTTGGGGGATATATTGATATATAATTAAGAAACTTCGTCCTTTGCTGGACCAAAGGATGTGAAATCTATTGTTCATGCTTTTGTGATCTCAAAGACTGATTACTGTAATTCTCTGCTATTGGGAGTCTCAAATAGATAACACGCCTCCAATTAGCGCAGAATACAGCTACAAGACTGGGTTTAGGCCTTTGAAAATATGATCACATATCTCGAGCTTTAAGACAATTACACTGGTTGCTGGTAATTTATAGAATTCAGTTTAAAGTGCTTTGCGTTGTTTTTTGAAATCTTTCATCTGGTTTTCCATCCTATTTCTTTAAATTATTAATCCCTCATACTCCTTCACAAGCACTTTGCTCATCTCAAACTAGGTTGCTTCATATTCCTTCTCCATTCGCTATGTGGCTAGAATCCACAAGGGAATCGTCATTTACTTTTCAAGCTCCTCCGCTATGGAATGCTTTACCATCAGATACTCATTCAATCCAGAATTACTGGATGTTTAAAAAAGCCATGAAGTCTTGGTTCTTTAATAAAGCATTTGAGAAAATCTAATCTTAATGTCTGCTGTGAGTTCCAGTATAAAGTCAGGAAAATAAGGCCCTTGATTAAGGCTAGAATTGTGATTAGTAATTGTTTGCTTTTTATTTTATTATTTTTTAAGTTATATGAAATTATTATATTTTTTACATTTTTATATTTTTTATTAAGTTTGTTAATTTTGATTGTGCTTTTATTTTGTACTACCACTTGGGCAATGAAATCACTGTGAACCTGGAAGATGTAGTAGGCCAGATTCACAAACTAAAAGGTAGCAAATCACCTGGACCGGATGGTATGCATCCTAGGGTACTGAAGGAACTCAAAAATGAAATTTCTGATCTTTTAGTTAAAATTTGTAACCTATCATTAAAATCATCCATTGTACCTGAAGACTGGAGGGTGGCCAATGTTACCCCAATATTTAAAAAAGGCTCCAGGGGCGATCCGGGTAACTATAGACCAGTGAGCCTGACTTCAGTGCCAGGAAAAATAGTGGAAACTATTCTCAAGATCAAAATCGTAGAGCATATAGAAAGACATGGCTTAATGGAACACAGTCAACATAGATTTACCCAAGGGAAGTCTTGCCTAACAAATGTGCTTCATTCTTTTGAAGGGGTTAATAAACATGTGGATAAAGGTGAACCAATAGATGTAGTGTATTTGGATTTTCAGAAGGCGTTTGACAAAGTCCCTCATGAAAGGCTTCTAAGAAAACTAAAAAGTCATGGGATAGGAGGCGATGTCCTTTCGTGAATTACAAACTGGTTAATAGACAGGAAACAGAGAGGAGGATTAAATGGTCAATTTTCTCAGTGGAAAAGGGTAAACAGTGGAGTGACTCAGGGATCTGCACTTGGACCGGTGCTTTTTAAATATATATATATATAAATGATCTGGAAAGGAATATGACGAGTGAGGTTATCAAATTTGCGGATGATACAAAATTATTCAGAGTAGTTAAATCACAAGTGGATTGTGATACATTACAGGAGGACCTTGCAAGACTGGAAGATTGGGCATCCAAATGGCAGATGAAATTTAATGTGGACACGTGCAAGGTGTTGCATATAGGGAAAAATAACCCTTGCTGTAGTTACACGATTTTAGGTTCCATATTAGGAGCTACCACCCAGGAAAAAGATCTAGGCATCATAGTGGATAATACTTTAAAATCGTCAGCTCAGTGTGCTGCAACAGTCAAAAAAGCAAACAGAATGTTAGGAATTATTAGGAAGGGAATGGTTAATAAAACAGAAAATGTCATAATGCCTCTATATCTCTCCATGGTGAGATCGCACCTTGAATACTGTGTACAATTCTGGTCGCTGTATCTCAAAAAAGATATAGTTGTGATGGAGAAAGTACAGAGAAGGGCTACCAAAATGATAGAGGATGGAACAGCTCCCCTATGAGGAAAGGCTGAAGAGGTTAGGGCTGTTCAGCTTGGAGAAGAGACGGCTGAGGGGGGATATGATAAAGGTCTTTAAGATCATGAGAGGTCTTGAACAAGTAGATGTAAATCTGTTATTTACACTTTCGAATAATAGAAGGACTAGGAGGCATTCCATGAAATTAGCAAGTAACGCATTTAAGACTAATCGGAGAAAATTCTTTTTCACTTAACGTACAATAAAGCTCTGGAATTTGTTGCCAGAGGATGTGGTTAGTGCAATTAGTCTAGCTGGGTTCAAAAAAGGTTTGGATAAGTTCTTGGAGAAGTCCATTAACGGCTATTAATCAAGTTTACTTAAGGAATAGCCACTGCTATTAATTGTATCAGTAGCATGGGATCTTCTTAGTGTTTGGGTAATGGCCAGGTTCTTGTGGCCTGGTGTGGCTTCTCTTGGAAACAGGATGCTGAGCTTGATGGACCCTTGGTCTGACCAATCATGGCAATTTCTTATGTTCTTATCAAGAAGGATATTAAGTTCTAATAAATGAAAATGGAAGGAAAATGGGAGTTTCATGGGTGAGGAATATATGATATCTATATGAGGGTAGAGATAGGAAAGGGAAGGAGGAAATGATATAGAAAGGCAGGAAAAGAGGAACAAATGGGGATAGGAGTAGAAGAGGAAGAGAAGATCTGAGAAGGAGAAAGGTTCTGGGATTTTGGGGTAGGTTTGGGATCTTGGATAGGGGATCCAGAGAGAAAAGAGGAAGGTGTTCCTCCACTTGCTTCAGTCTTGATCCCTGATCCCCAGAACCAACAATCCCCATCCTCCTCTGTCACCCTTCCTAACTTGATCCTTTTCTTTCCCTTCACCTCAACTCAGTCCTTTTTATCTCCCTTCCTTCCTCCTTCTAATGTACTCACACAAAGAAACCCATCCACTCTCCCTCTAGTTTCTTTCACACACACACGGATCCCCAGCCCCCATAGAACAATCCCCATTCCCTCCAGTCTCTCTTTCATACAGTCTATCTCCAAGTTCCCCTTTCATACCCCTATTTTCCCTAGCTCCTATTTAATACCCCCATCCATTTTCCACATTGATCCAGACTGCAGGAAGAGGACAGCAGTAGCAGATCATCAGGCCGCATCCTCTTCCTCTGGTCTCTGGAATACTGCAATGAACTGGGCAGGATACCATATAGCAGGAGGAAGACTACATAGCCCAACATGCTACTGTTTTCTTCTTCCTGCCACATGCCATGGGAGAAGAGGAATCAGCTTGGGGGGGGGGGGATTGGAATGTGCTGTGAGACAGCCATGATGCCCTTCACTTCATGATCTTCCACGTTAATTTAAAAAGGACCAGGCAATTCCTCGAGGACAGATTTTGCAGCCTTTGGTGGCATCACGTGAGACTAGGAGTTCTGGGAACAATTGCCCTCCTAATGAAATTAGGTTGATATATACTATGCAAAACAATTGTTTTAACATAAAATGATATTGTTTAATATTTAAAATTCCTTTTATAGGGCAGCAAATGGCAGTGTTATACAATAACCAGCAGCTGTGCTGAAGGGATGAATCTCAGCAGGGCCACCTGATTTTATCACTGCTGCTGTCTGAAGAGTGTCAGTTCAAAATTGTCTATGAAATAATGACTCGCACTCATCCCGACATCTGCTGCTGTAATCTGCAGCCAGGATGCTGCCATGACCACCATGCCCTCTTCCTTAGGCGCGAATATGCCCAACAACCCCGGCTACGTTGGGCCCGCAGTGGGAAAGAGCCACGGCACCCTTCAATTACGTCAGGATCTTCGGCCCTATATGAAGGCCTCATGGACCTCACTTTATCACCTCAGCAACAGGTCCATTTGTCTTAAGCTTTGCCTCATTGGCATGCCTTCAAACGCTCCTCACTCCACCTTTGCCTTTAGCCTTGCCTCTCTTCAGCTTTGATTTCAGTCTTGCCCCTTTCTGCTTTTCTCTCTGCCTGGCCCTGCCTGTCTTATCCATGTCCTGAAATCTTTCACTAGTTGTCTCTGGTCTTGCCCTTCCTGTTCCTCTGTGTCCTGCCTTCTGTCTAGTCTCTCTAGCTCTGAACTTTCTCAGTTCCTTGCTTGCTGCCTGAATCTGACCCTAGCCTTGGACTCTGACTGCATCTCACCAGCTGCCTGCCCTGACTCTTGGACCACCCCGGCATCTGCCTTAGCCTGGCTCGCACCAAGATTCTTTCACCAGCTGTCGGCACAGACCTTGGGCCTCTGCCCACAAAGTTGCACCAACTGTGCCCATGGCAAAAATGGCTCGGGCTCACACTCACATCATTAGCAACATGGGATCATATTGCCATAGTTACTAGAATTGTCACTGTTAAATAAAATAGGGCACTGCTTAATCCTGCAGTTAAATTCAATAGAGATGAAAGGTTACTATGTAACTGCTTTTTCTTTTTCCCTGCTTCCTATAAGGAAGATTTATGTGATATATTTTTTGTTCACTGCTCCTCCTTTTTAATAATATTCTCTTTAGTTTATTACTGCTGTGCTCGAGACTGATTATAACCCAGTTAAGTGAGAAGCTGGGTGATCCCATTGTTTTGCATGTATAGTCTGTGAGCACTTCTCTGTGAACTGTGGGACCCCAGGTTTGTGAAGTCACAATGTCCCCAGAAAAACCTGTGGGCAGGGTACTTATCCAAAAGCAAGCAGAACCTCAGTTAGTGGGTGGATGGTTACAAGAAGAGGTGCACACAGAGGTGCAGGTGAGACTTGTGCAGTTCCTTCCAGGATTCTTAGGTGGCTATAAGTGTTAGGGAAAGTGTAAAGACATTACATAATATACACAAAGGATGGTTAAACTCAGTTACTCAAGAACAGGCAGGTCTGATTTTCCGGAAACTGCCATGAATGCTCATAAGACATTTCTGAATACAAAAAATATGACTAATTTACATAATTGGTCCTTAAAGAAGCATATCAATCTTCCCAAATCTGACAGCTGACAAAGTTGAAATGCTTCCTGATATTATACATTATTGTGTGTCAGCGCACACCCTCAGACAAAAAAAAATATTTTTATTACATAATTTTGAATTTTCACTCTTTTCATAGTGAATGAGAAACAAGTATGGAAAAATATGGTACCATTATGGACTCACAAAGGGTAAGATGGGGGCGGAATGAGGCCAGACATTCTTTTGCTGTACCTAAGAAGTTACATCCTCCATTTCAATCAACTTTTGCAGTTTTTTGAACCCAAATTAAAATGCTTCTTTCAAACCAGACATGCACTTCAAGATGGCTATTCTCACTAGAGACATATCTTTCTTTAATCTACAGCTAAGTGACTAAATGAAATAAAATCGTTATATTACATCCTTGCTAATGTAATTGAAGCACATCCTCACCCACTTGAGAAATTACTCCATGCGGAGAAGATGAAACTAGTTGTACACTTTTATATCCTGTCAACAATTCTATAAAAATATTTGTATTCCCTGGATTTCTCATTCTGCAACAGGCTTGCTGATATTGGTTACACAATCATTTGCAAACAGGTAAGATTCAATTAGTTACCAAAGCACATGTATTTTCTGGAAAATTGAGGGAAAATGTATGAATGCTGGGATAAAACCTATTAACGCTCAGTTACTGCTAATAGGGACCACTAGAGAGAAGATTTTTCAAGGTATATAAAATACAGTTAGCCAAACATTGTTTACATACATTATATATGAAGATATTTGAAAGTAAAGAAAATAGTGCATACACCCTTAATACCTCAATTTGAAATGGAAATGGCATTATATTTCATCTTTTTCACAATGCTTATTATTTTCAATGACAAATATACAGAATTAAACTAGGTCACTGGACAGTGTTATAACAAAGTTCTCTACTTAGGGGCTAAAGCACAGCTGACTAAGTCTAATTTTGTTAAAAAAAAAAGAGAGAGAGAGAACCATAAAGGTTTTAGTAAGATCCTTATCACCAGGATTTAGGATGGATTAGGTTCAGATTAGAAAACCAATTGCTTTAGCCCAGTGCTCTTCAACCAGTGTGCAACTGCATGCTGAAGTACTGCAACAAAATCCTTGATGTGCCACAGTACCTACGGTCCCAACATAATCCTTCTTTACTCTCCCCTCCACCCCGTATCCAACTGGCAGGACAGCAGCACTTTGTTAAACGTTTATCTTTTGCCACAGTCAACTTCACTCTAAGATTTGAATGCTCAGAGTCCTGTAGATTTGTGGGAACTGACAACATTGTGTGTTCAAACCTCAGAGCAAAGTCAGAAAAGGCAGATTTAGATAAGGGAGAGAGAGAATTCCATGTTGGTGGAGGGAGGGGAGAAAAAATGATTCCTTGGAGGGGTGAAGCAGATAAGAGAATCCCATTGGGGAGTTGGGGCAAGAAAATTGGGGGTGGGGGGGGGGGGAATCATTAGATGACACAATTTCTGGTGCCTATTGATTCAAGCTTAGCTGCAACTGTTCCCCTGGTTAGTAACTATTTGACAAAGATCTGTTATTGGATGAATGCTAGTAAACTTTTTTGGTTTGGTTTTTTTTTTGGGGGGGGGGGGGGGGATTTGTTTTTTTTAATAAGGCCAAAACTAAAATTATTGGAATAGGGAGGTTGTTTGATGGTACAGCTTGTATTGGATGGTGGTGTTATGGAGATTTTGGATAATGTTAAAAGCTTGGGTGTCACGCATGACTCCAGCTTCTCTTTGGTTCTGTATGTTTCTCAGGTGGCTCAGCATGCCTATTTGCAATTAGGGGCAGTCAGTCAACTAAAACATTATTTGGATGATTTTGCTTTCTGGACAGTGATTTCATCTTTAACTCTCATGGCATTAGATTATTGTGATGTTTTGTTGATTGCTGTGATTAAGAAACTCCAACTTATTCTAAATGATGCAGTTAGGTTAATTTGCAGTAAGAATAGAAATGAGTATACTACTCGATTGTTTACCTCCATTGGTTACTGGTGTTGGAGAGAATACATTTTAAACGACTAACCATGATTTTTTGCTGTTTGCGGAATAATGGCCCAAAGTAATTTTATGATGTTGGAATGTTATGCTCCACGTCAGGCCTTTGCTCTTGGCAGAATTTCAACTTCAGTAGAATATGGATTTTGTTTCCAGCGTATTCATAAGAGAGCTTTTACTAGTATAGCTCCACAACTATAGAATATGCTAATTTCAGTACGGTTGGAACTAAATTATCAAACATTTTGGGAACAGGTCAAGGCTTTCCTGTCCCCTAGTGGTTATGACCTAACCACTAGGGGACAGGAAAACTGTTTAGCATTGAAAAAGGGTGATTGTTTTTGTTTACTTTTATAGTTTTTATGGATATTTTTATTGTAAATCACTCTGATAGTTTTGCTTATGGTGCTGTATATACATTTTTAAATAAATAAATATAGGGATAGAGGAATGAGAGAGGATCACAGAGGGGGAAGAAAGAAGAATACATGAATGAAAATATAATGGATTGTGAAATTTGGTTTAGTATACTATGAGGATCCAGCAACCTTGAAAGTTCGTTATGAAAAATAAAAGGTTAAGAAAAATTGTTCTGTTCTATGCAATCTTAATCTTTAGGTTTACAGCCTGAGAAATTGTCCCTATTGAAGGGGATATTTGTTTCATCCAATCCATCATCATCCTATTCACGCTTCCTCAAACCCTTCAAAATCTGAATATCTGGACTGACAGTGTCAATGCTGTGCACTGTCCTGCGGAAGGAGACCCATTATGATCCTTTAGTTGGATCTTCTGCTCCCTGGGTCGGCTGGAGCTGCTATTGGGGAAGCAGTGATCATTCCTTAAGATTAACAAACAGTAGGACTATAATTATAGGTTTCTGGGAAGAGTCCTTGTGTAAGAGCCCTGGCCTAGGACTATCATTGCAATGACCATACAAGCTATAATGAGTGGTGGATGTCAGGGGGAAAAACAATATCAAGGCAGTTGCAAATGAGTGTTCATGGCACTAAATCTCAGCCCCATTTCTGATTGAGATGAAAATATGAAGGAGCAAGAGGAAACTGTCAGGAGAAAAAAGTAAACTAAAAGAGAATACAGTGGCAGACTATAATCCAGGCTCATTCCAGACAAAGGGAACACTCATTCCACCTTTCTCTCCTCAAGAGGTCAAAACAGAGAAGCTTCAGGTTGCATTCAGTATTGCTGCCTCCTGAACATTAGTATATAAAAAAAAAAACATTAAACATACACATTAAAGAAGGGGATGAACCTGAAAGTATAAGTCTGAACAACTATCAAGAGGCACATTTGTCTTAGGAGTACTGGAGCATACATGACTAATAGCATTGAAACAAGGTTTCACACACACTTCAGGGAGCTGTTATGGATGAAGCAAGCTCCAGAACCCCTAAAAAACATGCTTAATAAAGTTTATTTTAATTCATGCTTTCAGGTGTCTCCCTCCAACAGTTGGCATGACCCACTATGCGAACCGTGCATCTGCATGAGCAAGAGCAGTTGTGGGGGTGGCATCACAATGAACCAGGACAGCCTGTGGAAAACTAAGCAATGCTGTGAAACCCAGCGCTTCCCTCTTCCTTCCCTGCTTGGCAGGAGGAGCAGCCAGCACTCGACAGAACATTAACTTCCCTTGCATGGGGCCAGTGTTGTGATATGGAGTGAGAGATCTATGGGATCCACAAAGCTCAGACTATGAGACTGGCCTTGCACATATGAAGCTGAATCACTTAAGCAGTGCTCTTCCGCCCAGGCAGGAATAATTACAAGGGCACAAATATTGCAATACAAAAACAATCAGGAGGACCTAAGAAAGGGCTCTGGTGGCAGCTTTATGAGAAGTATTTGGGGGGGGGGGGGGGGGAGAAGGGAGAGAAACGTGGCACAGATTTCCAGAGAGTGGGAGAATGCGGAGAGAGGACAGGGAAAAGAATGTGAAAAGAGCTTTGAAGGGTGCAGGGAGAAGAATCCTAGGAGAGCTTGGAGGGAGGAGAATATGAGGAGAGCCTTCCAGAGATGGGGGTGGAGATTTATGGAATTTTCTTTGGTTGGAGAATGGCAATATGTGGAGAGCTTTCTGGAAATTGAAGAGAGGAAACATTAAACCTAGGATGGAGAACAGAGAGAGAAGAAGCAGGGGTTGTAGGGGAGGGAGAGAGAACCAAGGAAGGAGGAAGAAGATTGTGGGGTGCAGTGATAGATTTAGAATTTTGCATTCCTAGGCACTGTTGGTGCTGTTACCTCCACCTTCTACCCTCTTCTCCCCAGAAAAGGGACAACAGAGCAGAAGGTCTAAGGCACTGCTCTACTCTATCTGCTCCCTTCATGTCCCTGAATGATAGAAGGAGAAGGGCTGGATTGGGGGAGCAGTGAGCTGCTATGTGCTCTGGCCTCAACCCTCTTTCTCCTCCTGTTCCCTGCACAGGATAGATAGGTGGGAGGCTGGAATAGGGAGAAAAGCTGTTCCCTTCTAGCCTCACCCTTCCCCTCCTGTTCTCAGCACTAGGAGGGGAAGGGCTTGATCAGGAGGCAGAAATCTTTTCTCTGCTGACTGAAATTAAGCACTGCTGGAAGGCAGCAAATCTTCAGCTGGCCTGCTGCTCCCTCAGAATTATGCCACCCTAGGCACAGGTCTATTGCGCCTATTGGCAAATCCAGACCTTCAGGGTGCAAGGAGAGAAAGGATCATGAACTACGGAAGACAGGATCAAGGATAAGGGGCAAGGAGAAAGGGATGAGGATGGAGGGAAAGGGTACTGACTATTGGTTAGAAGGGGAGAGGCTCCTGAATTTGGTAGGGTATGGGAATCTAGAAAAATAAGGTGGGAGGAAAAGGATGAGAATAGAGGGAAAAGAACAGAAGAAAGAGGAATGGGAAAGGCAAGCAGTCAGGAAAAGGAGACAAGAAAGAAGCAGAAGATACCAGAAAGAGAGAAGTTTAAAAAAAAAAGTTTAGACAAGTTCCTGGGAGAAAAGTCCATAAACATTGACTTGGGAAAATCTATTCCTTAAGAACATAAGAAATTGCCATGCTGGGTCAGACCAAGGGCCCATCAAGCCCAGCATCCTGTTTCCAAGAGAGGCCAAACCTGGCAGTTACTCAAACACTAAGAAGATCCCATGACACTGATGCCAGTAATAGCAGTGGCTATTCCCTAAGTAAACTTGATTAATAGCAGTTAATGGTCTTCACCTCCAAGATCTTAGCCAAACCGTTTTTGAACCCAGCTATACTAACTGCACTAACCACATCCTCTGGCAACAAATTCCAGAGCTTTATTGTGCATTGAATGAAAAAGAATTTTCTCTGATTAGTCTTAAATGTGCTACTTGGGGGTGTGGCACTTTATAAGCAGCTTGGAATCTATCTCCCCTTAGGAATCCTGACAGGTACTTGTGAGCTGGATTGGCCACTGTTGTAAATGGGCATGATGGACTTTTGGTCTGTCCCAGTATGGCAAACCTTATGTGCTTATATAAGGAAAGTAAACAGTATCCATTCTAAAAGAACGAGACAAAGATGAGAGATCTAACAAATACAATAATTTTAAAAAAAAGGAGAGAGAGCGAGAGATTGTGTGAAAACAAAGAATAGTGCACAGATGCCACTCAGATGGCAGAGGAGAGAGAAAGATTATCCCCTATGCCAGAATGTTTATGGAGGGACCCTGTCAGTTTACCACTAGGATTATTCAGAATATACCAATAATGTGGGGAGGAAACATAATAGTAAGTGTGGGTGTATGGCTCCCCCATGTGGAAGCTAGTAAATGGTAAACTCCTCTGGTACTTAGAGCACTGTCACTATCTTATTGTATGAATTCCTTTTTTAAGTTTGTGCAGGCGGCATTGTCTTGGCTGTCATCTGCATTTTGTGTATTGAGTTGATGCCTCCATGGAGCCTTTTATTTGGATGGGAGTTTCCCTCCATCCTCCCAATTCATTGTGTATTCTTAAATTGATTTATTTAAGTTTGGAGCACCCAATAACTAGGGACTCTAAGTTATGTTCTGCTTTAACATCTAATGGGAGAAGTTCCCTTCATGCACGAGGGACCAGACCTGAGATCATCAAGATGCAAGACGAAGGGTGACCTTCAGCCATCCTGGTGAGAAGGGTAAATTAAAAAAAATAAAAATAAAAAAATAAAATAGTTCTATGAACCTACAGAAGGAACCAGGAACATTTACTGGAGATTTGAAGGAGAGGAGCAACAGGTATTATCTTGATACTGTGAGTGAGATCATTAAATTATTCTTACATGATAATTTTCTTTCCTTGACTTGACTACTGCTAGACTAGTCTTCACTAATGAGTATTCTCTTTTCATTTCCGGTGGTGAAAGAGACCACAGCTACTCAAACCTGCATGTGCTATCAGGTCTACTACAAGAGGGGTGTGGCTGTAGATGGAATCCAGTAGTCTAATGCCAGAGCTGACCCCTGACTAGCTGTTTTGGAGACTGCAGACTCAGAATAAAAAAAATAAGTATATTGACATAAGAGGATTTACTCAACTCACCAAATTGACTCAGGATTTCTCCTGGACAAGTTTAACTAGTGCTATGATAAATCATTTGTTTTGGGGTTTTTTTAGAAAGACAAAAAGAAATAAAGCAGCTTATGGTCCTACCTACCCCCCTTGGGAGTAAGACAGGTAAGGGAAGTATTTCCATGATAGTACTCACACGCTCGGCCAGTCAGGTGGGAACTAGACTGGTCTATAGCAGTAGTCAAGGAAAGAAAATTATCAGGTAGTTTAACGTTCCTTATCCTACTGCTAAGACCAGTCTTCACTATTAGGACATAACAAAATTCTTAATCTGATGGATGAGAGATTGCAAGCACTGCTTTCAATGCTCTGGCTCCAAAAAATGTGTCCACATTAGCTAGCACATCTAGTCTATAGTGCCTTGTAAAAGAGTGCAAAGAAGGCCAAGTGGCAGCCCTGCAAATTTCCTCCGGGGAGACTTCTGTTACTTCTGCCCAGGAGGCTGCTTAGGCTCTTATAAAGTGTTCCCGTAGCCCAGGTGGAATAGGTTTACCTTCTAACAGGTAAGCTGACCCAATGGCCTCTTTGATTCACCTTGCTATAGTTGCTTTGGAGACTGCTTCTCCTTTCCATGGGCGAGCAAACAAAATGAACAGCCTATCTGACTTACTAAAGGTAAGTCAGATAGACTTACTAAAGGTAGGTCAGATAGACTGTTCTTCAGGTATCAAAGTTTGCCAGACATCCAAGCAGTATACTTCCCGACCCATCTTTTCCAAATGTTGGTAAGGTAATAGTCTGATTCAAGTAAAACTAGATACTACGTTTGGTAGGAAGGAGGGAACAGGTCTAATCTTGACAGCATTTTCTGATATAACCAAGAAAGAATCTCTACAAGAAAGAGCCTGAAGTTCGGAGAGTCACCTTGCTGAACCCACGGCCACTAGAAATGCAGCCTTAAGGGACAGGTCCTTAATAGAGGCTTGCCTCAAGGGCTCAAAAAGTGTTTTGTTTTGGGGTTTTTTTTAGTGCTCTAAGGACTAAATTAAGATCCCATAAAGGAACCAGAGGGCGAAAGAGTGGCCTAATGCACTTTGCATCTGTGTGCATACCCTTGTTTTTTATTGGACCTCTAAAACAAGAGATGGCCGCTATCTGTACCTGCAGGGAGTTATCTACTCCTCACTGAAGGAAGTTCAATATTTGCGCTATATCTGCCTTCCAGGGAGAAAACCCCCCTTGGCACCAAGTGTTTTCAAACAGGCGCCAAATTCTGATATATGCCAGTGGAAAGAAGGCAAAACGATGACCAGCATGGTTAAAAGGGGAGGTGAAAGAAGCTATTTTAGCCAAAAGATCTTCATTCCAAAATTGGAAGAAGGATCCAACAGAAGAAAATAGGATAATGCATAAACGCTGACAAGTTAAATGTAAGACATTGATAAGACAGGCTAAGAGAGAATTTGAAAAGAAGTTGGCCGTAGAGGCAAAAACTCACAGTAAAAACATTTTTAAATATATCCGAAGCAGAAAGCCTGTCAGGGAGTCAGTTGGACCGTTAGATGATCAAGGGGTTAAAGGGGCAATTAGACAAGATAAGGCCATCGCGGTAAGATTAAATGATTTTTTTGCTTCAGTGTTTACTACTGAAGAGGATGCTGGGGAGATACCTGTATCAGAGAAGGTTTTCATGGGTGATGATTCAGATGGACTGAACCAAATCACTGTGAACCTAGAAGATGTGGTAGGCCTGATTGATGAACTGAAGAGTTGTAAATCACCTGGACCGGATGGTATACACCCCAGGGTTCTGAAGGAACTAAAAAATGAAATTTCAGACCTATTAGTAAAAATTTGTAACCTATCATTAAAATCATCCATTGTACCAGAAGACTGGAAGGTGGCCAATGTAACCCCAATATTTAAAAAGGGCTCCAGGGGTGATCCAGGAAACTACAGACCAATTAGCCTGACTTCAGTGCCAGGTAAACAAGTGAAAAGTGTTCTAAATATCAAAATCACAGAACATATAGAAAGATATGGTTTAATGGAACAAAGTCAGCATGGCTTTGCCCAAGGCAAGTCTTGCCTCACAAATCTGCTTCACTTTTTTGAAGGAGTTAATAAACATGTAGATAAAGGCGAACAGGTAGATGTAGTATATTTGGATTTTCAAAAGATGTTTGACAAAGTTCCTCATGAGAGGCTTCTAGGAAAAGTAAAAAGTGATGGGATAGGTGGCGATGTCATTTCTTGGATCACAAATTGGCTATAAGACAGGAAACAGAGTAGGATTAACTGGATAATTTTCTCAGTGGAAGGGAGTGGACAGTGGAGTACGCCTCCAGGATCTGTATTGGGACCCATACTTTTCAATATATTTATAAATGATCTGGAAAGAAATACAACAAGTGAGGTAATCAAATTTGCAGATGATACAAAATGCAGATGATACAAAATTTTTCGGAGTAGTTAAATCACAAGCAGATTGTGATAAATTGCAGGAAGACCTGAGACTGGAAAATTGGGAATCCAAATGGCTGATGAAATTTAATGTGCAAGGAGATGCATGTAGGGAAAAATAACCCATATTATAGTTACACAATGTTAGGTTCCATATTAAGAGTTACCACCACATTGAAATCATTAGTTCAGTGTGCTGCAGCAGTCAAAATAGCAAATAGAATGTTAGGAATTATTAGGAAGGGAATGGTTAATAAAACAAAAAATGTCATAATGCCTCTATATCGCTCCATGGTGAGACCACACCTTGAATACTGTGTATAATTCTGGTCGCCGCATCTCAAAAAAGATATAGTTGCGATGGAGAAGGTACAGAGAAGGGCAACCAAAATGATAAAGGGGATGGAACAGCTCCCCTATGAGGAAAGGCTGAAGAGGTTAGGGCTGTTCAGCTTGGAGAAGAGATGGCTGAGTGGGGATATGATAGAGGTCTTTAAGATCATGAGAGGTCTTGAACGAGTAGATGTGACACGGTTATTTACACTTTCGAATAATAGAAGGACTAGGGGGCATTCTATGAAGTTAGCAAGTAGCACATTTAAGACTAATCGGAGAAAATTCTTTTTCACTCAACGCACAATAAAGCTCTGGAATTTGTTGCCAGAGGATGAGCTTAGTGCAGTTAGTGTAGCTGGGTTCAAAAAAGGTTTGGATAAGTTCTTGGAGAAGTCCATTAACGGCTATTAATCAAGTTTCCTTAGGGAATAGTCACTGCTATTAATTGCATCAGTAGCATGAGATCTTGTTAGTGTTTGGATAATTGCCAGGTTCTTCTAGCCTGGTTTGGCCTCTGTTGGAAACAGGATGCTGGGCTTGATGGACCCTTGATCTGACCCAGCATGGCAATTTCTTATGTTCTTAATAATTTTGTATCATCCGCAAATTTAATAACCACACTCGTTGTATTACTTTCCAGATCATTTATATATATATTGAAAAGCACCGGTCGAAGTACAGATCCCTGAGGCACTCCACTGTTTACCCTTTTCCACTGAGAAAATTGACCATTTAATCCTACTCTCTGTTTCCTGTCTTTTAACCAGTTTGTAATCCACGAAAGGACATCGTCTCCTATCCCATGACTTTTTAGTTTTTGTAGAAGCCTCTCATGAGGGACTTTGTCAAACGCCTTCTGAAAATCCAAATACACTACATCTACAGGTTCACCTTTATCCATATATTTATTAACCACTTCAAAAAAATGAAGCAGATGTTAGGCAAGACTTCCCTTGGGTAAATCCATGTTGACTGTGTTCCATTAAAACATGTCCTTCTATATGCGCTACGATTTTGATCTTGAGAATAGTTTCCACTATTATTTCCCGGCACTGAAGTCAGGCTCACTGGTCTATAGTTACCCAGATCGCCCCTGGCGCCTTTAAATATTGGGGTAACATTGGCCACCCTCCAGTCTTCAGGTACAATGGATGATTTTAATGAAAGGTTACAAATTGTAACTAACAGACCAGAAATTTCATTTCTGAGTTCCTTCAGTACCCTAAGAATGCTTACCATCCGGTCCAGGTGATTTGTTACTCTTTAGTTTGTCAATCTGGCCTACTACATCTTCCAGGTTCAAAGTGATTTCGTTCAGTTCGTCTGACTCATCATCCCTGAATACCATCTCCGGAACTGGTATCTCCCCAACATCCTCATTGATAAACACGGAAGCAAAGAATTAATTTAGTCTTTCTGCAATGGCCTTATCTTCCCTAAGAGCCCCTTTAACCCTTTGGTCATCTAATAGTCCAACCGACTCCCCTCACAGTATTCTTGCTTCGGATATATTTTAAAAAGTTTTTATTATGAGTTTTTGCCTCTATGGCCAACTTCATTTCAAATTCTCTCTTCGCCTGTCTTACCAATGTTTTACACTTACCTTGACAATGTTTATGTTTTATTCTATTTTCTTCAGATGGATCCTTCTTCCAATTTTTGAAGGATTTTTTTTTTGGCTAAAATAGCCTCTTTCACCTCACCTTTTAACCATGACTGTAATTGTTTTGCCTTCTTTCCACCTTTCTTTATGTGTGGAATACATATTGGCTGCGCCTCTAGGATTGTATTTTTAAACAATGTCCAAGCCTGTTGAACACTTTTAACCTTTGCAGCTGCACCTTTCAGTTTTTTTCTATTTTCCTCATTTTATCAAAGTTTCCCTTTTGAAAGTTTATTGTTAGAGATGCAGATTTACTTATTGTCCCCCTTCCAGTTATTAGTTTAAATTTGATCATGTTATGATCACTGTTGCCAAGTGGCCCCACCACCGTTCCCTCTCTCATCAAATCCTGCATTCCACTAAGAATTAAATCTAAAATAGCTCCCTCTCTTGTTGGTTCCTGAACCAATTGTTCCATGAAGCAGTCATTTATTACATCCAGGAACTTTATGTCTCTAGCAAGTCCTGATGTTACATTTACCCAGTCAATATTGGGGTAATTGAAATCTCCAAAAAAGAAGTGGAAACCAAAAATTACATATAATGTAGCCTAGAAGGTATCAGCAAGCCTGACGTTGTGAAACTTATAAAGCAACCAACCGGTCTTCTAATCATCTACCTTCTAATCATCCACCTTCCAAAAAAACTTTTAATGCAAAAACTATTTTTTTGTGTATTTATAAATTTTCTTTAAATGTCCTCTGTTGTCAAACTCTGTTGTCAAAACAGTGTGTGGTGAAAACTCTGTAATGCTTTTATCCAACCAGCCCATCTTATGGATGGGATTCGCTCTCCATACCCAGCTACTCTGCCTTCCATCTCCCATTGGACTCTTTCTGCTAACAGGGTACCTGCTCCTTGGGGGCCTCATTTTTACTGGGCTGGTTGGATATAAGCATTACAGAGTTTTCACCACACACTGTTTTGACAACAGATTTTGACAACAGAGGAGATTTTAAGAAAATTTGTAAATACACAAAAAAATTGTTTTTGCATTAAAAGTTTTTTTGAAGGTGGATGATTAGAAGACTGGTTGGTTGCTTTATAAGTTTCACAACGTGAGGCTTGCTGACACCTTCTAGGCTACATTATATGTAATTTTTGGTTTCCACTTCTTTTTTGGTGATTATATTGTGGTTAACCATTGACTCTCCTTGATTGAGTAATTGAAATCTCCCATTATTATTGCACTGCCAAATTGGTTTGCTTCCCTGATTTCTCTTAGCATTTCTCTTAGCATTTCGATTTAATTTCGATTTAATCCCCTGCTTCTTTTCTATGCTCCAAGTTGTATTACTCCCTTGTTTTATTGTAACTGCATACCTTAGCCTTCTCTTGTTTAATGTTTTATTATTATTATTACTACGATTATTATTATTATTATTATTATTATTAAGATAAATATTAGTTTTTACCTTTTTTGTTACCTATCCACTTGTTAATTGTAAACCGACATGATGCGATATCTATTGTGAATGCCGGTATAGAAAAACTTTAAATAAATAAATAAATATATATATATCATCTGTCTGACCATATTACTAGCAACAGTAGCATGGAATAGACAGTTTTTTAGTACTTGCCAGGTTCTTATGGCCTGGCTTGGCCACTGTTGGAAACAGGATGCTGAGCTTGATGGACCCTTGGTCTGACCCAGTATGACATGTTCTTATGTTCTTATGTGTTGCGATCGTCGCTGCCCGACGGCTTCACTCCTCCTATCTTTCCTTTTCTGCGACTCCTGCTTTTGATGGATGCCTGGCTGCCTCGGCATCAGTCTGCCGTCCTCTCCGGTGTATCCAGACCGGCTTGGGTACTGCCTCCCGCCACGCTCTCCAGGTACCTTAGAGTGCGTGTGCCGTGCAGCCCTCATTCTTATTTTCTTATTGGCGCATTCTTCAGAGGCGTCCCCCTGTGATGACGTCATGCTGCCCGGATATTTAAGCCTACTGTTTATTGCTAGCCGTTGAGTTAGCAAGGGTGATCTTACGGATGGGATTCGCTCTCCGTACCCAGCTACTCTGCCTTCCAACTCCCATTGGACTCTTTCTGCTAACGGGGTACCCGCTCCTCGGGGGCCTCATTGTTACTTTCAGGTCACTATCAGGTAACCGGTACTCGCTCCTCGAGGGCCCATGTTCCCTGACTCGCTGCCTGCATCTATCTCCTCTTCTACTTGGAAGAATTCACTACAGGCACCATCAATGAGTACTATTATCACCTACCCCTCAGAGCTGTCTCCCTGGAACCAGGTACTCGCTCCTCGAGGGCCTGCCCCCGTTCCAGCACCAGTGCCATCTCTTACATGGAACTGCTATGTGAGTACTTTGCCAATAAGTCTCTCTACCTCCATGGATCTGGTACTCACCCCTCGAGGGCCAGCTCTCCCTATCTCGGGGCTTCTCCATACTTGGGACTCTGTGAATGTTCTATTGTACTCACTTTCTCAGTTCTCTCCACTACAGCACTGCTACCAGAGAAACCACTGTTCCAGCACCCTGGGGAATACTAGCCCAGCCAGGCTACATCTTCTACTCACTACTGCCACCTCTGGTGGCTTCTCAAACTGTCTAAATAAAGAACTATCTGTGTTTGTGTGTCCAGAGCTGAGCCTGACCTGTGGCCCCTCACGGGACTTCCCCCCGTGGGCGTGGTCAGCTGCCACAGTGTCCAAGGGTCCACGCAAACCTCACCAACTATAACATTATGTAAGTGAAATAGAGGTCTTTCGACCCTATAACATAGTAGCTATTACTACCAGTAAGTAACCTTTGTGTCTGCTCAAATGTGCCCTTTCAAGAGCCAGGCCAAAGACAGAATGGAGCTGGATTTTCTAACATTACCAGGCCTTGATGTTATAATCTTTGTTCTACTGGTAGTCGCAGGGGAGTGTCTATTAGTAGTCTTTGAAGATCCCCATACCACGGTCTTCTTGGCCAATCTGGTGCTATCAGGATTGTCAGTTGTTAGATGTCTCGCTATCTTATTTAGGGTTCTTCCAATCAGGAGCCAAGGGGCAAATACGTAAATACGTATAGGATACCTTCCACTGGCCAAGGGTTAATTAATGCATCTAATCCGCAGGAGCCTGGTTCCTTTTCTGGCTGAAAAATCTGTTTGCCTTTGTATTGGCTCAAGTCTCCATCCATGGTTGGAACTGGTGATTTTGAGTAATGCCTCC
Organism: Rhinatrema bivittatum; assembly: GCF_901001135.1. Taxonomy (NCBI): domain Eukaryota; kingdom Metazoa; phylum Chordata; class Amphibia; order Gymnophiona; family Rhinatrematidae; genus Rhinatrema; species Rhinatrema bivittatum. Next base: position 189,663,785 of record NC_042620.1, on the reverse strand, counting down.
TGAGTTCCCATTCTCCTAGGTCTAGACTGTTCCTGCTTAAGAAGTCCACTTGGACGTTGGTTTTCCCTTTTATGTGAACTGCTGATAGTATGCTCAGGTTTTGTTTTCCCCAGTTGTAAATTTCTGCTGCCTCCCAGGCCAGAATCCAGCTGCGAGTTCCTCCTTGGTGGTTCACATATGTTACTTTTATCACATTATCTGAAAGTATCCTGATTGGTTTTCCCTCTATTAGGGATTGGACTGTTATAAGGGCTAATTTGATGGCCTTGAATTCTAATGTTTGCTGACCAAGCTTCTACCTATACCTCCCAATGACCTTCAGCTGTTTTTTCCTAAACAGTGTACTCCCTTTCCGAAGCTGATGACATCCTTGGTGATGACCTCCCAAGTGGGTGACTCTAAATTTACTCCCCTTGATAGCTTGGACGGGATCTGTCTACCACCTTAAGCTGTTTCTTACTAGGGGAAGCAAAAGTAAGCGCCACTTGTAATTCATTTGACATGGGAGACCATCTGGACAGGAGCGCTTCCTGTAAGGGGCACATGTGTGCCCTGGCCCAGGGAATAAGATCTATTGACACTGTTACAAAGCCTAATAGCTGAAGATAATCCCAGACTTTGCAATATGTTTGCTTTTTGAAGTCTTGAGCATGGGCGATTAGCTTGCTTATTCTCTTTTTGGGTTAAGTAAACATTTCTCTCTTTTGTATCGAAACGTTCCCCTAGAAATTATAGAGACTAACGGCTCGATACTGTAAGGCCACGGAAGAAACAGTGCGGCAGTGTCAGGCGCACCCTTCCTCCCCGCACGCACAGTTCTCTTGACCTAGCGCCTGATACTCTCTTCTAATTGCATGCAAATGCATGCCGCGGCTGTGAAGCGTTAGGGAAGGGTTATGCCCGCGCAACCCATTTTACTGTATAGGCGCTTAATACAGCGCCTATACAGTAACCTGGGTGCGCTGGTACCTGTCATTTCAAATGTCATTTCAAATGACATTTGAAATGACAGGCACCAGGAAGTGTAAAAAACAAAATTTTTAAATACCTGTCGGAGGGCTGCGTGGGTCCAGGCGGCCGGCGGGAGGCGGGATCTGGGGGGCGGGTGGTCGCGTGTTAAATCTAGGCTGCGGGCAGGTGGGCGCCTGTTCCAGGCGGCAGCGGCGGGTGGACGCGCGTTAGTTTCAGACGGCCAGCGGCGGGAGCCAGGGGGAGGGTGGTCACGTGTTAAATCTAGGCCGGGTCGCACAGACGCACATTCATCCAGGCGGAGGAGCCGGCGGCGAAAGCCGCCGGCTCCTCCGCCTAGATGAATGAATGCGCGCCTGTGCGACCCCTGCGATTCGGCGCTCAAGGCAGTCACATACCGTGACGTCGGGCGTCGTGATGTCACGCCTTGAGCGCCGAATCGCAGGGGTCGCACAGGCGCGCATTCATTCACTGCCGGTGGGGGCTGCCTCCGGCAGTGAATGAATGCGCGTCTGTGCGACCCGGCCTAGATTTAACACGCGACCACCCGCCCCCCGGCTCCCACCGCCGGCCGTCTGCAACTAACGCGCGTCCATCCACTGCCCCCACCGGCAGTGGATGAATGCGCATCTGTGCGGAGCCTGGATGAATGCGCGTCTGTGCGACCCGGCCTAGATTTAACACGCGACCACCCGCCCCCCGGCTCCCGCCGCCGGCCGTCTGCAACTAACGCCAGAGGCAGCCCCCACCGGCAGTGGATGAATGCGCGTCTGTGCGGAGCCTGGATGAATGCGTGTCTGTGCGACCCGGCCTAGATTTAACACGCGACCACCCGCCCCCCGGCTCCCGCCGCCGGCCGTCTGCAACTAACGCCAGAGGCAGCCCCCACCGGCAGTGGATGAATGCGCGTCTGTGCGGAGCCTGGATGAATGCGCGTCTGTGCGACCCGGCCTAGATTTAACACGCGACCACCCGCCCAGTGAATGAATGCGCGCCTGTGCGACCCCTGCGATTCGGTGCTCAAGGCAGTCACATGCCATGACGTCGGGCGTCGTGACGTCACGCCTTGAGCGCCGAATCGCAGGGGTCGCACTGCCAGAGGCAGTGCGACCCCTGCGACCCCGGAGGCAGCCCCCACCGGCAGTGGATGAATGCGCGTCTGTGCGGACCCTGGATGAATGCGCGTCTGTGCGACCCGGCCTAGATTTAACACGCGGCCCCCCGGCTCCCGCCACTGGCCGCCTGGACCCACGCGGCCCTCCAACACGTATTTAAAAATTTTTATTTTTTTTTTCTGACAGGTTTTATGTGTCCCACAGCATTACATTTTCTCGATCATCTCTGTATCGCTTTTTTTTTTTATTGTGTTTTATTGTTTTTGAGTATCTTAAGCAGTGTCGATGGATTTGTTACTAGATTTGTTACTAGACTCACAGTCCTAACACCTACTAGGGGGAGGCGGTAAACTAACATGTTAAGGCCGCGGCAAAACAGCGGGTTACTAAGGAGATAATATCAGCGCCCGTTACAGTATCGGAGGGGAATAACTAATTCCTTCATTATACAGCTAATTCGTTCATTTACACATCATATACATGCTGCGTGCGGAAAGGGTTATGTGTCTATTTTACATAGCGCTAAGGACGCGTGAAACTGGACACTGTATCGCTGGATCGCCTTACTCGTCTGTATTGTGAGCTCCCTGCACGTTACAGACGGGAAATCTTTAACCGCACGTTACTGTATCGACCTGTAAGTGAGTGAAAGATAGCTTTTTGTAAAGTTTATCATCCACCCTAATTGCGGAATTAAGAATATGACTGTGTATACTGACTGTTCGCCCTCCTGGAAAAATCTGGCCCAAATAAGCCAATTGGCCAGGTAGGAATGAAACAGAATCTCTTGTTTGCGTAGTGCTGCTGCTGCTGCTGCCGCCATCACCACTTCAAAAGGTAGTGCCTGAAACTGAAAATGTAGCCCCAGAATACAGAAAACACTAGTAGGTGTCCCCTTATCGGGATATGGAAATATGCCTCTGTTAGATTAAGGGAGGAGAGGAATTCTCCATTCCTCACTGAAGCTATTAGAGAGTGCAATGTTTCCATATGGGATTTTGAGGAATCTGTTGAGTCCCTTGAGGTCTAGAACTGGATGGAAGGAGCCATCCTTTTTTGGCACAACAAAGAATCTAGAATATACCCCTGTGCCTCATTCTTGAAAAGGCACAGGTACTATTACTCGCAAGGACTGAAATTTAAGATGGACTTTATTGCCTCCTTTTTAGTTGGTGAGCATGCAGATGTTATAAAAATTTGAGGAATTGGTTTTGTTAGTTCAGGGGCATAGCCCTCTTGAATGACCTCTTGGACCCATTGGTCTGATGTGATGTGGGTCCACTCTACATAAAATTGACGTAGGCATCCCCTACAGGAATTATTTACAGAAAGACCCCTTGGTTGTCACTGAGGCAGACAGGAGGTGCCTGCTGCCCCAGTAAACTCATTCCTTGGCCTCTTGACCTCTCGAAAGAGCTAGATTTTATTCCTATGAGGTCACTAAGAACCCAGGTTAGCGGGCCTGTATCCCCGATAGTCCCTATATCTTTGATAACTGATTTCTGGAGTTGCCTCATTATCTATCTTCCGAAAGTCTGTGAGGCTTAGTTTCCCCTAGACTTTTCACAAGTTTCTACAATTCTTCCCACAACAGTAGACTGCCTAGGAAAAGCAATTTTGCTAAATAGGAATTTTATGCTCATCTGCTGCCCAGTTTCTAAATCATAACAACCTTCATTTTATTTATTTATTTATTTATTAGGCTTTTATATACCATTGTTTAGACTAGCCGTCACAATGGTTTACAAACATTTCAAAAATGTACAAATTCTTACTGCTACATGAGAGGCTGTTGCTTGGGCTGTAATCCTGAGTAGATCAGAAAGAGTGTCTGCCAAAAAAGCTACCCATTTCAGGGGATTCAGGCAACTGTTGTTCCCACCTTAAAACTGTGTGAGCCACATAGCTCCCGCAAATGGCAGCCTGTAGGGTTATTGCATTTGTGGAAAACCCCTGCTTTAATATTGACAATCTTTCTATCCGGATGATCCTTAAGGGCTGTATTACCTTCTACCGGGATAGTGGTTTTACAAATTATAGCCGAACTGAGGAATCTAACCTAGGGATTCTCAAGAAAGATTCCCTTGCTTCTTGAGGTAAGAGATACAGCTTCCCTAAGTGCTTAGTCCCTTTTCAAGGCCCTTGGAGGTTTTCCCATTTTGCCATTACCATTTCTTTCAATGAAGGATGTAAAGGGAATGCTTTAGATGATTTACGTAAACCTTGAAATATGGGATTCCCTTCAACTTGTTTCACATCCCTAAAATCAGCTATCTTGAGTTCAGAGCTGATATTCAGGGCTGGTAACTCTTCCTGTCTAAATAGACACACAATTGCTGCCTTATCCTCGGAGAACCATTCTTCCAAATCAGAGTGGGTTGAATCTGAAATTCCAGGGGAACCTCCTTTAGGTTTTTGGATTGGTGATTTTGATGAGCCTGAAGTCCCAGCGGCTGCTCTGAAGCTTTTAAGAGGTGGTCCCTTCCCAGCAGCTAAAAAGTTTGTATGATCCTAATTAGCCTTCATGGCCTCAAATGCCTAGTGCAGCAAGAGGACAAACACTGTGGAAAAATCTCTATGCAAGGGGCTTGAAATCAAACCCTCAGCCTTGGGAGGCTGCCTTATCCCAGGGGATATTCTGGGAGGACAACTCAGACTTATCAAATCTCTTGGAAGACTAGCTTCTGCCTCAAGATCCAATGTTTTTACAACCTCTCCCCCCCTGGAGATTTGATAATTTTTATCTTCTCCTTTAGAGGAGAGAGAGTTTGAGCTACCAGGTCCTGCTTCCCAGGATTTGCATCACAGATGGGACAGAGTGATCCAGAAACAGTGGGAATCCTTCTAGATCCAGGCACCTTCTGCCTCTAAGCATTTTGCCAAAGAGCAGGGATAAACAGTGAATCTCCTCAAGTCCACCTTAATAATGGTTTATGGACTTTTCTTTAAACCCTGCTACAACAGCTTTCACCACATCCTCCAGCAATGAGTTCCATAGTTTAATTATGTATTGAGTAAAAAAATATTTTCTCATATTTATCTTTGATGTGGCACCTAATAACTTCATTGAATTTCCTCTAGTTGTTGCACTTTCTGAAAGAGTAAACAACCAATTTACATGTATCTGATCCACTCCACTCATTTTATAGACCTCTATCATATCTCCTCTCAGCCGTCTCTTCTCTAAACTGAACAGCCCAAACCTCTTTAGCCTTTCTTCATAGAAGAATCATTCCATCCCCTTTTATCACTTTGGTTGCCCTTCTCTGTACCTTTTCTAATTCTGCTATATCATTTTTTAGATATGGTGATGAGAACTGCACACAATACACAAGACTTTGCGTGGTATGGCATGAGTTTAATAGGGAATGGTAATTTACTCTATTTATTAGGAATATAGCATACTCCCTGAAATGAAATGGTAGCAGCTTTAAAATAAAATTAAGAATTGTTTTAGTCGATGCACAATTAAGCAATGAAATTTACTGCCAGAGTGTAAAAAAGGATTTGGACATGTTTCTGGAGAACAGCTCCATAAATATTTATTAGCCAGATAGACTTGGGTGTCTTTACTGCTTATTTTTTTAGGAGTGAGCAATATGGAAAGGACTTTCCTATTGGAATCTGCTGGGTACTTCCAAGTGATGCAGAATTGTCAGTGTTGGAAACAGGATTCTTGGCTTGATAGATCATTAATCTGAGCCAACATGGCATTTCTTATGCTTTTATATTGCGAATATGATAGCACACTCAAAAATGTGATTGCATTAGCACAAATTCAGACTGGGCAATGTCTTTGACAACATTTGCCTATAAGGGAAGTGAAAGTGGGAGAAGTAGAAACTGAAAGGGAGTAACAGATAAAAGTATCCTATGTATCCTATTTTTTGACCCAAATATTTATATAAGAGAATCCCAAATATTGCTGTCAACTGGACCACTTAAAAATGTATAAAATAAACCCTGCAATGTAGTAAGGACAGAATATGCAAAATGTATTTTGGTCTGTTTCTGTAAATTTGATAAAAATTATTTTAAGACCTTTAATGTTCCAATTAAAGTTCTTATGTACTTAACTCAGTCTGATTTACAAAGCTTTTCCCCCACAGAAACAGAATGGACTATTTAGTGGATTATGCCCTCAGTCTGGCCATTTTGCATAAAAGTACATTCTTTTCTGACTTGGTTACCATATTCCAGAAATATATTTTAGCACTTAACACAGGGCAGCAAACCTTTACAAAAAAATGTGACAGAACAACAAGGAACAAAGAAATGTGTTAATTTCTAATCTTATTTTTGGTTTCTGTTATCAAAAGGTGAAAATGCAAGCAGACTTGCAAATGTTTGTTTGCTTATTTCATCCTGTAAATTGAATGTGGGTATTGTTCCAACTATATCATTTAGCATCTCTGAAATTCAGTGTGTATGCAAGGAAACCTGCAAAAACATGTTTTTAAGCAAGTTGTTATACAATATTTTTTAAACTGATTTACAAATCAGGCCTTCTTTCCAATCTATGGTGTTTGGAGGTGGGTGTCTGTGGGGGTTTGGGGCTATAAGGGAGAGGATTCTGAGCTCCTACCATAAACCTTTCCAGTTTAAAGTATTAAACAAATCCACTGATGCACAAAGGTGAAAGATTGCACTAAGAACTGGTGTTATCACATACTTCATGTGAATATAAATGCATCATACCAGGTACACTAATATTCATATGTCATTACTTGTAGAACTATTTCAAACCAACAGTTTCCACAAGAAAACCAGAGAGCCAAGAAAGAAATACGGCAAATGCTTAGAGCCAGGTTTTAAAATAAATACAAGCTAAATTTAAAAAAAAAAAATTGACTGCCAATTGTTACAGCAATTTAACCTCATAATAAAAAGGTTCATTTGCCACTTGAAGAATAATACTGAGGGAAGGATAGAAAAACTATTCTCTAACACGTAAAAAGGTTTCAGACATAACGAACAATTACTGAGTATACAGATTTTAGCTTATAAAGAGGCATTCAGAAACCATAAGAGAAAAGCAGTAAACCTTCCTAAACATCACTAGCTGAGCCTGGCAGTTATCTGCTGCATACCTGCTCAGGCACATTACACTGCCTTTCCGTTTGAGAAACATTTTATACTTTTTGGTGTTGCAGCTCTAACAAATTAATGCCCAGAAAATTTCAGCTGCACTGGAAATCAGACAGTAAATGTACAGCGATATTATGCAAGGCCTGCATCATTGACACTAAGCGAAGGAAATCTGATTAGTACCAAATTGCATCTGACAGGGGAATCAAAAAGCTGTCAAACACAATGACATGGATTCAATGTTTGGAGAGGTAAAATGGGAATATAGTAGCTGACCAGTCTGGCATGGAAACAGACCACAATAAAACACAGCATCTATGATAAATTAATTCATTTGCTTACAAAAAAATTAGAATCTTACACACATGGTTCTCAATTATAATCTTGCCAACTGAAAGTAAAGGCTGTAGTACTCATACCACAAAAGAAAAACAAAGACTACAAGAGATTATACCATATCCTTTTCCCCTAATCAAACACTCCATACCACTGGTCATACTAATTCAGAAAGGACCCTAAAAGGATAGAGAATGGGAATAAATAAAAAAGTTTTACTGGCACAGAGCAGCAGTTACTACCCTTAAGAGAGACATGGGGGTAAACCTGCACGGAGCGGCAGTTATTACCTTGGGAAGCTTGGTGGTCTTTTTCTGGCGTCATTACTATGCTACTACATGTATGCTTACGACATACAACTCCTCATTCCAATCACATCCACCACCGAAGATGCACTGAAACTAGCTGCCTCTCACCTCGATGCGATCAAAAACATGCTAAACCACCTAAAATTATGTCTAAACATGAGCAAGACTGAATGCATTCTAATCGAAAGAAAAAACCCAGGATCAAAAGCAACCCCATCCTTCCAAATAGACAACATACACATACAACTTAAAGACAACGTTAAAGACTTCGGTATTTGGATGGACAGTGAACTAAACTACAAAAAGCACATTTCAACAAAAACAAAAGAAGGTTTCCACAAACTCCAAATACTTAAACATCTAAAACCCATGCTTCACCACCAAGATTTCAGAACCATCTTACAATCTCTAATCTTCACCAGCCTTGACTACTGCAACTCACTCTTGATTGGCTTACCTAAAGTGACCTTAATACCACTTCAATTACTACAGAATGCCGCAGCGAGAATCCTAACTGGCAAAAAGAAATCAGACCACATCACTCCTGTACTAAAGAGTTTACACTGGCTACCGGTAGAAAAAAGGATTGAGTTCAAAATTCTAACAATCCTACACAACACAATATACAAAGCAGATAACACGGTACTTGACAATGTCATACATATTCACAGACCGCAACGTACAACTAGAACAACATGTAAAATACAACTAGAAATACCATCACTCCCATTAGCCAAGCTATCCAACACAAGGAACAGAGCCATATCCATTGCTGGCCCAGAATTATGGAACTCACTTCCAGAATACTTGAGCTCGCAAAGCAACATTAAATCATTTAAAAAAGAGCTCAAAGCAAGGATATTTAGTCAAACATTCAAAGATGGTGCGGATTAATATCACTTAGCATAGCTCATTCATATCCTCTTCAGATACGCAACGGCCCTAATAAGACTATGAGACAGATCACTTGATGCTAGAACTTACATAGTTTCTGTTCTCAGATATACACTGTTATAAACGTTGAAGCTGTTTGTAATATGTAAGTTTCTCTGGTTAAGTTATAATGTTAAATGTAATAGGTTGTTGTAATTGTAAACCGGAGTGAAGGCTACTAGCTATAACTCGGTATAAAAAAACCCGCTTAAATAAATAAATAAATGCCTCCGTAGTGCTCCATGGTGAGACCGCATCTTGAATACTGTGTACAATTCTGGTCACCGCATCTCAAAAAAGATATAGTTGCAATGGAGAAGGTACAGAGAAGAGCAACCAAAATGATAAAGGGGATGGAACAACTCCCCTATGAGGAAAGACTAAAGAGGTTAGGAATGTTCAGCTTGGAGAACAGAAGACTGAGGAGGGATATGATAGAGGTGTTTAAAATCATGAGAGGTCTAGAATGGGTAAATGTGAATTGGTTATTTACTCTTTCAGATATAATAGAAGGACTAGGGAGGCACTCCATGAAATTAGCAATTGGCACATTTAAAACTAATAGGAGAAAGTTCTTTTTCACTCAACGCACAATTAAACTCTGGAATTTGTTACCAGGGGATGCGGTTTGTGCAGTTAGTTTGGCTAGGTTTAAAAAAGGATTGGATAAGTTCTTGGAGGAGAAGTCCATTACCTGCTATTAATTAAGTTGACTTAGAAAATAGCCACTGCTATTACTAGCAACAGTAGCATGGAATAGTCTTAGTTTTTGGGTACTTGCCAGGTTCTTATGGCTTGGATTGACCACTGTTGGAATCTGGATGCTGGACTTGATGGACCCTTGGTCTGACACAGTATGACATGTTCTTATGTTCTTATCATAGTTGGAGTTGGTATGGCTGGAGGTGCTGAGGTATGCACAGGAGACGCAGGAGTGATAAACATGACCGTTGCATCCAGACGGGCGCTTAGCTGTTCCATGGACTATGACATGTGCTCCAGGAACTGCTGCTGCTGTTGCCTTTTTTCCTGTGCTAAGCGTGGAGGCTTGAGGATTATGCTGGGACTATGGCCTCAGCAATCTGATGCAGAAGTGGACCCTTAGGCCAAGGTAGAGTTGGCACAACCCACAGGGAGGAGCCCTGCAGGTCCCCACATTAGCAGACAGAACTGGCTAGAAGACATGCCCAACTAGAGTTTCACCAATACCAGCCCTTGTTCCACTTAGGTTGAGCTCTTGGATGCATGGGCCTCTGTGGAGGTGAGATCCATCGCGTAGAAGAAGTTGCAAGCCAGCACAGTGAAGAAAGCGGAGACAGATTCAGGCTGTGGTCAGATTCGGGCGAAGTTCATTCAGTGTCATGGTTCAGGCAGTGGTTGGGGCAGACAGAATACAATCAGTAACAGTGAGCAGGCTGTGATCAGAGGCAAGTGGAGGTCAAGCAGCATCAAGGTCCAATCCGAGGTCAAGTCAGAAGTCCAATCCAAGGTCAAAGCCAGAAGACCACAGGAGCAAGACGAGACGCTGAAGACAGAAGAAGGGAAGACTGACTACAAATGCAAGAACTCGGAAGACAAAGCGGACTGCCAAGGAACCAGGAATGGACACAATAGCTCAGGACCACACAGCAGGGATCAGGAAATCAGGAACAGCTGTCAGGAATTAGGAACGCAAAGGCAATACACTTCTCCAAGGAAACGACCTATTGCTAAGGCACTGGAGGGGTGCTCTGACAGGCTCAGTAACGTCATCTGAGTGCACCGCAGACAATTTTCCACCACAGGCCCTTTAAATCCCCTCAAGCCGGGTGCACACACACCTAGGGAGCTCCGTGCAAGGTTAAACGGCAGTGGTGGCATTGGCCTAGCGGACTGCGGCAGCCTGTCGTGCTTGAGCCGGGGAGGACGTCCACTGCATCAGAGCATCGTCATGGGAGGCTTGGGCTAAAGCTAAGGGTGGCGGGCCATGGGATAGGCCTGTGGTCTGCCAAGTGCAACAATTTATTTATTTACACCAACATATATTCTGAACTTTCTATTTTGTTCGACATGGATTACAATAAAAATGTATATAATAAAACAAAAAATACGATACATAAACATTAGACACAATTAAACATATTAAAACAAAAATAGAGGTTAAAATAGCTGCACCACAGTTTACAACTCATTACTGAACTACTCCTCTCAGTTTGCATATGCTTGGGTGAATAAAAATGCCTTAATCCTCTTCCTAAAATTTAAATAATCACTTTCTCTCCGAATATTATCTGGTAAAAAGTTCCACAGCAGAGGAGCTGCAACAGAAAAACTCTCTGCAGAGTTGTCTGCAATTTAAACTTAGTCACAAGTGGAACTGACAATAACTGGGAAGAAGAGTGTAGATCATGCTGGAGAATATAAATGTGTAGCCTATTCATTAAACAAAATGATTTATGTACCAAAACAATAAATTTAAAAAGAATTCTTATGGCCATAAGTAGCCAATGCAATTCCTTCTTGTAGGGGGTGACACGATCTCCAATGCAAATCACATACAGCTCATTCTGCAGAATTCTGAGCTAAATCTTTAACTTGTAACAAATTATTTTACAAGTCTAAAGAAATCTAGTTACAGTAATCAAAATTGCTCAACAATAGTTTATCACCTTTCTAAAATCAGAAGACGACACAAGGGACAAATCAAAGGCAACTTTTAAAATAACATTTTGGCCACTTTCCTTATTGGTGTTTTTAAAGATAATTGTGAGTCTAATATCCACCCCTAAATGATGGGCTTCTCATTGCTTAACAATACTGGTGAATCACCAATCATTAATTTAGGTTATAATTCCACGGATACAGACTTGCCCAGCCACAATATAAGTTTTATCACAATTTAAAAGAAAAACATTTTCTCCTAACCAATCTATAATTTGTTTCATAAAGTCCATAAAAAAATCATAAGGAAAGTTCCAACTGCCACACTAGGAACATAAACGTGGACATCATTCTCATACATTTTAAAAAGGGCAACCTAATGATCTCATAATCCTCTCTAAAGGCTGCATGTATACATCAAATAGGGCGACAGACAAGGCTGAATATTGAGGTATCTTGCTAGAGGTTGAACTGTTATGTAAATTTATTTTATATATCCTTTAGTATACTACTTTTAAATTTCTGTGGGAAAGGCATTTAAAACATTTAGAAGAAATAAACAAACATGGATTCTTCTGAAACTTCAGTATTGTGGTTAGGTAGTAGGGATGTGAATCGTTTTTGAACGATTAAAATTATCATCAGATAATTTTAAAATCGTCCTAAATCGTTAGAGTGCACGATACAATACAAATGCCCCCGATTTATCGTCAGGGGCATTTGTATTGTATCGTTAAATAGGGCACGGGAATTATTTGGGGGAGGGCGGGAAAACCGGCACACCAAAACAACCCATAAACCCACCCCGACCCTTTAAAACCAATTCCTTACCCTCCCCCACCCTCCCGAACCCCCCCAAAATGTTAAATTACCTGGTGGTCCAGTGGGGGGGGTCCCGGCGCGATCTCCCGCTCTCGGGCCATCGGTGCCATTTTGGCTGCCACTAATTAAAATGGCGCCGATGGCCCGATAAAAAAAAAAAAACACCCGACCCTTTAAATCGACCCCCCCCCCCCGCCCCCCCCCCCCCCCCAAAACCTTTTAAAATTACCTGGTGGTCCAGGGGGGCCTCGAGGAGAGATTTCCCGTTCCCAGGCATCAGCTGTTCTAAAAAAAAATGGCGCCGATGCCCCTTTGCCCTTACCATGTGACAGGGTATCCGTGCCATTGGCCGGCCATGTGGCACGGATACCCTGTCACATGGTAAGGGCAAAGGGGCATCGGCGCCATTTTTTTTTTTTTTAGAACAGCTGATAAATTGTGGGAACGGGAAATCTCTCCCCGATGCTCCCCTGGATCTCTCCTCTCCCCGAGGCCCCCCTCGGGGAGAGGAGAGATCCAGGTAATTACCAGGTAATTACCACCAGGTAATTTTAAAAGGTTTGGGAGGGGTCGGGAGGGTGGGGTCAATTTAAAGGGTCGGGTGGGTTGTTTTTTTTTAGCGGCGAGGGCCTCCCTAAAAAAAAATTTAGCGATGTGAATTGGAATCGGAAACTATTCCAATTCACATATCTTAACGATCAGATCCCCCCCCCCCCCCCAGCCGAATCTGATCGTTAAGACGATCTGGCACACGATTCACATTTCTATTAGGTAGTCTTGTCTTCACAGTTGCCGTTTCTTTGTTTAAAAGCTTATATTTTACAATACATAATACAGTTCTGAGCAGATTAAAGCAAGTCTATGTACATGTTCACATGACGATTTGTTTCTAATCTGATGTGGTTACCAGAACCATACTGTAAATATGACCTGTATCTCATATGTATGTGCGATTTCCTCATATTTCTGAATGGGAAATCTTTTTTTTCTGTGGGTTCTTAGCTTTTAGATAACTTTCTGTCTTAGTGGATCAGATGTACTAAGCGTTTTCTCCCATTTTGTATCTCTGGGAAAATGCTGCAGCTTTCCAAAGTATATTTAGTGTAATTTATTGACATTGAATCTTATTTACCATCTTTCTGCCCACCTATGAGGAAAGACTAAAGAGGTTAGGAATTTTCAGCTTAGAGAAGAGACGGCTGAGGGGGGATACGATAGAGGTGTTTAAAATCAAGAGAGGTCTAGAACGGGTAGATGTGAATCGGTTATTTAGTCTTTCAGATAATAGAAAGACTAGGGGGCACTCCATGAAGTTAGCATGTGGCATATTTAAAAGTAATCGGAGAAAGTTCTTCTTCACTTAACGCACAAACTCTGGAATTTGTTGCCAGAGGATATGGTTAGTGCAGTTAGTATAGCTGTGTTTAAAAAAGGATTGGATAAGTTCTTGCAGGAGAAGTCCATTACCTGCTATTAATTAAGTTAACTTAGAAAATAGCCACTGCTATTACTAGCAACAGTAACATGAAATAGACTTAGTTTTTGGGTACTTGCCAGGTTCTTATGGCCTGGATTGGCCTCTGTTGGAAACAGGATGCTGGGCTTGATGGACCCTTGGTCTGACCCAGTATGGCATGTTCTTATGGGGTACCACTATCAATAGAAAAGACCAAAGGAACTGTTGCAGATCTCACTTTTCTAGATCAACAGTTGTGTCTAGTTAAAAACTTTAGACTCCTTGATGCTCATTTATTTCATTTTTGAGAAATGTGTTAATAAAGTTTTGATTTTATTTATACATATTGAACATTAGAGCTCTTATCACCTTTTGGGAAATTATCTTCTGTTATTAGTTGAACACTTTATACATTATATATATTGCCTGATTTCTGGTTTTATATATTTATATATCTATATATACATACATATAGATAGATATAGATATATATACACATACATATACACACAGATATAAACATATGGCCATATGAAACCAACAGTGCTAGTAGATGAAATGATCACAAAGTGAGTCATGTGCCTTTCTAAGATTATCATTAAAGATTAGAACTGTCAGTGCATGTTTATTTTAAGAAAATATTTCCATATGGTTCTGAAATCATATTTGTGTTTTGAAAATAATTTAAAATCCTATTTCATGAAGGCAAAATCCAGAAGAACAGGACAAAGTTCTTCATAATTAAATTATACAACAACTTGGTTTGCATATGTGAGAAGTAATCCAGAGAAACAAATTGTAGTATGTCATTGCCACAAGTTTCTTCCATTTTAGGTTTGGTATTATTGACAAAAGTGGACAACATGAAATACTTGGGGGTGGAGGGTAAAAAAAATTATAATTTAGACTGAAATAAAGCAGATTGGCTTACCATACAGTGTTCTCTGTAAACAGCAGGATGAATTAGCCATGACGTGTGACCTCAATTGACAGTGCTGAACAATCCTTTCTATCTTAACTTATAGAGCCTTTTGCTCCACTGAACATGTGCAGGACTTCTCATGTGGATACTGCCCAGAGAGCCTCTCAGTCAATTTTAGAGTTAAGCTATAGCTAGGTAGTCAACTCTTCAGGGAGGCAGGCAGTTATAAAGCATGGATAATTCATCCTATCTATGAAGAAAACTGCTTACAGAAAGCAAACTTGCTTTCTCTGTTGACAAGCAGGGCTGAATTAGCCATGACACATGGGGAGTCCCAAGCGGAGGGTTGCAGTGGAGCACTTACTGACTAAAGGAACCTGGACCACACCATGGAGAGTAGACTACTGGGTGAACAGGACGTGCAAAACTGATTGTGCAGATTTACTGTCACTTCTTGATAGATTGCACAGACAGCAATGGGATGTAGTGTGAACTGACAATTAAGTTACATCTTTGCAGTTGTCCTTAGTAAACACAACTCATAGGCGAGCCACTGACATAGCTATGGCTATGGCTCTCGCTTGATGAGCCTTAGCAGAGTGTATAATCTGGAGGCTAGAAAGAATGTAAAAATTTACAAAAAAAGACTGCAAGCTGGCTGGACAAAGTGCACTTGGCAACTGCTATGCCCAAATGGCTATGATTGTAAGAGATGAATAGTTATGAAGCATGACAAACTGAGTTCTCTTTCAATAGCAAGTTAAGGCTATTTTGAAGTCCAGTGAATGAAACCAATGGCTTGATTTTAATGAAACACCGACACCATTTATGGCAGAAATGGGGTGAGTGTGGAGCACCACCATATTGTGGAGGAACTGCATATAATTGAAGGAATGCATCAATGCCTGAAGCTTACCGACTCTCCTAGCCAATGTGATTGCAACAAGGAATGACTCCATGTGAGAATTTTCAAAGAAGCAGACTATTTCGAAGGGTGGCTTCATAAGCTGCAACAGCATCACATTAGGTCCCATGGTACTGGTGGTTTGGATCCCAAAATTTTCATATGCCATAATCCCTTCAACAACTTTGACACTAAAGAACGAGTGGATACCCATTTTCCCTCCATTTAAAAATGGCAGGCCACTATGGCACTGAGATACACCCTGACTCAAGAAATACTGAGACCCAAGAAGGAAAGAGAACAAGTACTGAAGAAGCTCCCATGGTTCACAACTGAATGGGTCCAGGTAGCTCCAAGCCTGTTTGTCAGAGCTGGTTAAAGACTAAATTGTGACATACCGCTCCTTGATTTGGGCAACCATTTCCCTGAGTTTGTCTCTGAAGAGATGATCTCTAGTGCAGAGAACATCCATCAATTTGTCATGGGCATCACTTTGCAAACTGCTGACTCTTAGCCCAGCCATTCAGCATGCTCCAATGGACACCAATTACCAAAAGGCCGTAGTATTGAATGATTCATATACAGGCCAAATGAGGAGGTGTATACATTCTTCTATGTCCAGAAGCACTTGCAGATAAGCAACATGACTCATGTCATTTGGACCTTGCAATGGTTTTAGTTTCTAAATGCAATCAAGTATGTACTGTACCATACCGAACTGGAGCACTGTAAAAAAAAGAAAAAAAAATGTCCCAAAGTTGCTCAGCAGCCTGGATATTTACCTTGTGGAATATTGAAGAATTACCTTCTATTCTCTGCCTGCTTTAGTACCAACTCCACAACAACTGATTGATGAGGCAATTGAGATCTTTTGGACTCTATATTTTAGGTCCAGTTTTCTGGCTCCTAGAGCATAGATAATCAGATTTTCCCACATTCTTGTCAAATTCTTTCAAAATAGAGTATACTGGAATTGCTGCATATTCTGAAGTATCAAGGATCTAGAGAAGGTGGAAGACTTCTGTGCAACTCTCTCCAAAGATAAGTCTTGACCGCCTGACTGATCCGTGACCTCTCCTTTGCTCTCCCTTCCCCCACCCCTGTAGGTATTCTCCTCTTCCTCCCCTCCATCTATTACTTCCCTTTGCTAATTATCTTCACTGCCTTGTTTTAACTCCCTTGTTAAAACTAACATGTACATATGTATATTATTCCTGTATATAATTCCTGTATTATCTTCTCCTGCCCCTGTTAACCCTCTCCCTGTTAATGTTAATATTGTAAAGCTGGTTGCTAAGTTATGTTATATTGTGAACCGAGGTGATGTTTTTCAAACGTGCCTCGGTATATAAGAAACCTTAAATAAATAAATAAATAAATAAATAAATAAATAAATAAATAAATAAATAAATAAATAAATAAAATTGTCTTTATGAACAATGACTCCCAGGGCCTTACCCAATTTATCCAGAAATCTAGAAAAGGAGAGGTAATTGGGTGGTGATGAATGCTTCAGAGGTTCATTTAGGGGGTCCAAAGGAATTTCCATTAAGCCTTCCTCAGACCCCAGGATGATGCAGGTAACTGAGGTGAGATCCTCTGTTGTCTCACCACTTTGTCTAAGGGCTGTTGTACCCTTTAGACAGATGCTGAGGTGGAATTATCTTCTGAATCCCAAATAAATTTCTCTTGAAGGCCTTCTGGCTGCTGTAGCAGCTATCTCAGGGATATTTGGAGATCAAGGGCACCAATGAACAGATAGGATCCAATGTCTTTAGAAGACCTTGCTCTAGAAGTCTCAATAGAAGAACTGCTCTTGAGATAGGAAATGGTAGATGGAGCCCATCTCCTTCCACACCTCCTACCCCACCAGAAATAGTCAAATAGATTGGCGATATAAGAAATAGTTGCATTGGTACCACAGATATCCAGTGAGTCAACAGCACCAATCCATGCTCCAAGGCCCAAGGCATTGAGAGCTCCCAGTGCTGATGAGTCAACAGTGCCTAGGGGACTCTATGCATTCACAGCATCAGGGCCAAGTGTCTCTCTGGGGCTGGCTGCATCAATAGCTTCTGGGCTCAATATGCTGGTGAGTAATGTGTTGATGGTGCTGGGGCTCAGTGCTGTTTGCTGTTTCATCAGTCACCAAGGAGATACAGGGAAATGAAAACAGTCCCAAGACTTCCAAATTATTTTAAACGAACGGTATTTTTATTTATTAAGTCGGCTACTCCAATCAACACAAATTCTTTCAAACACGGGGACCCCGTGTTTGAAAGAATTTGTGTTGATTGAGCAATGGAGTAGCCGACTTGATGAATAAAATACCGTTCGTTTAAAATAATTTGGAAGTCTTGGGACTGTTTTCATTTCCCTGCATCTCCTTGGTGACTTAATAACTTATTGTGGAGAGCGGTGTTGCTCCATTTATGTTTGCTGTTTCATCAGTGCCATTTGCACTGCAGGCTCTAAATAATGGCCAATATAGAGCCTGGTGGTGCCCGCAAGGTTTACACAGCTTACTCAACTCCAACGAGGTGAAGGGGCCTAAGTCCTGTTGTAAAGTGGAAGGAGCTCCTGTTCCTCAGCATCCAGGGTGCTAGAAGGGGCTCTGTTCTGGAAGGAGGATCAGCTGCAGTTTTATACTGACCTACACAACTCCATCTTCCAGACTTTGAATCTTTGGGACTGTGGCGATATCCATCTACAGTGCTAACAGATGCATCATGATTAAATGTGAGACACTGATAATAGATATCATGGTCATCTGTGATAGACATCTTTTGACCATACACACATCCTTGAAGCCACTAGGGGCAGCCTTCTTAAAGTAGAACATTTCTATTTAATTTTTACATTTTATAGCATTAAAAATTGCTGTTTGGAGATTGCTGAGTCAGCAAGGCAACACAGTGTGTTGAAAAAATTGAGAAAGTTTTAAAAGTAGTTTAAGAATGCAACAACTACAAAAAAAACCAGCAGGATACACATCTATGCTGTAGCTCAGATGAAAAAACTCTATGAACTAAGAGAAAAGGGTCCATTTTGCTCCATCAGATGCTATCACCTGTGTGTCATGACTAATTCAGCCCTGCTTGAAGACGGACCACCTGTACTTCACAGAGAGAGTTTAGTGCAGTTGAAAAACTTGCTCAATGTAGATATTAATCTTTGCACTGTATCCTTGACCTATATTTTGAAGTTAAAATAAAAGTGTAAATACTAAGTACTGCTATGTAGAAAGTAGTTAGCTATTTTAAATTCTTTGAGATGCCCTGTACTTCTAGAGACAACCATATTCAAACGAGTGTCAAAACTCCAAAAACGTAGGATGCTGCATCTCTGGAAAGATCAGCAAAACTAAGTCAAGTTTTTATATTAACTCATCAATTCTTGGGTCTACAGCTGGTTTTGATCTTATTTTTTGTGCTTATATTTTGGCTTTATATTTTTATTATTTTTTGGTAATGAAAAATGTGCACCTTTTAATAATGCAACCAAAACCATATAGAAAATAAATTAAAATTAATAAAACAAAAAGATATAAATAAACAGTAATTAGGTTTATGTCCTAATTAACAAATCTGTACTTTTTATTTTTCAGTGTTCTGTCATTATTACCTTCTACTATAGCCATGCCTTGTTTTAACAATTTTTCCCATTTTCACTATTCATTTGTTCATATAAATTTATACTTCACATGAACCAGTATGACTTGCATAGATTTCTGATGAGGATCAATTCAATTGCCTCCTAATTAAAAGGGAAAGTACTAGAGTGTTTTCAATATTTAAGCACATTATTGATTTACCTGTAATCGGCCTTTTTCGTTTGATATCTGGCCAGGAAAAGTACCTTAAGAAGTTTTCACTAGGAATTGTTATTTTGGTTAGGTTTCCTATTGGAAAGACTGTTGGGTGAAAAATTATTTCAAAGTGAGTTTTGGTTTCTTCAGAGAAAACTCTTGTAAGGGAAAAAAAATAAATAAAAGAGGCCTACATTTTAGCATATTTGCGTGTTTCATGATATTTTTTGCATGAAGTCCCCTTTTGTGACAATATTTTGCAGCTCTGTACATCATAACATAAGATATGCCATACTGGGTCAGGCCAAGGGTCCATCAAACCCAGCATCCTGTGTCCAACAGTGGCCAATCCAAGTCACAAGTACCTGCCAAGTACCCAAACATTAAATTGATCCCAAGCTACTATTCCTTATTAATTAATAGCAGTTTATAGACTTCTGCTATTGAAACTTATACATAACTTTTTTAAACCCACTTACACTAACTTCCATAACCACATCCTCTGGCAATGAATTCCAGAGCTTAACTATGCGGTTTCATAGTATTTCATCCTTCACTACTCAGACAGTAGAAACACTACTCTTAATTGGCAGCTAGTTAAAATAAGCCTTCATGAACATAATGGCATGAATAATTTTCTTGTACCTTTTATATTAATTGAAAAAACTGAAACTAGGCATGAAGGTCCCAGACCTCTGTTATGTTCCCTGGGCCTGCAGAGGCTGGACATGCTGCCAAGGTAGAATTACAGCCCCTTGTGAAAGGAAGTCTATGTCATCACTAACTTATGATACCTAAGGGGCAGATTTCGAGTAAGTCAGATTCTAGAAGATGACACAACTTGTGGACCTCTGGCCAAAAACCATTTCAGCAATAGTTGAGCTAAGTTGAGGAACGGATATAAAAATAGGCAGACAAAAAAAAAACAGAAACCTTTACAGGACACATACAATGATTATCAAGATCCATTTAAGTTGAACCTTTCTTAGCCTTTCATTATTCACAGAAGAGTACACAAATATCTCTGCCTTTTCACACTGGATTTTCTAACATGACAGTTCCATAGAATTAATGTTTACTTTTGACAATATATAGAGTTACTAGATGAAACCTATTTAAAATTGAAGCAACCCTGTCAGATATTTTTTGTTTAATTTGGTCTTGTTCCTTTGAGCTTCTAGCTCAATCAGAACTTGACCCTTATTGGGCTACAATGCCATCAGCCTTCATTCGAACAACCTACAGTATTTCCTCTATTTTTATATCCTCATTCCAACTCTGCCCAGCTATTGCAGCAACAGATTTTGTCCAAGGGCCACAACTCATGTTCCCCTTCAGAATCTAGCTAGGTGTCGCCCCATCAGGGCTATGAACACTGCCTCCATAGTGATCAATAGCCTGGCCAAGGAATCTAACCCAAATGTTCTGCACGGCAATGCATAGCGTTTGTCACTGAGTCATGGGATCGGCCCCAATCCTGCCAAGTTAATGCTCAAAATAAATGTGTCCTTACTGTCCTGATCTAAGTCTAGATACATAAAACATCTTAGCAGCATGAAAAATAAGTCACTTAAAACTAGGCAAAAATATTAGTCTCTTGAGAAAGCATTAGAAGGTTTGAAAATCCACAATGGCATGCATTGTAAGCTACATATTAAAAGAACATTCAACTCTGTAGTCAGATCACTAAAGCTTTACTCCTGGATGCAGATTATGGTAATAGAGTTAGGAAACAAATTCAATACTATGAAGCTCTTCAGAACTGTTAATGAAAGTATTAATTTACAATTATTGCATCCTGATACAACAGTATTTCCAGAACAATCTGCTTCACCATTTAACCTTGCCCTATATCAAGGGGCAATGCAACCATTTGTGTGAGAGAGATTTCAGGAAATATTTTTAAATTGCATTAGGATTAGCCACATCATAAACGTGATGACCTAATAATTGGGGAGAGGAGAGGCACATAGATATCCTATTAATCTAGGGCCACAGGACTGATCATCTTGCTTTATCCAGCACAACTATCACAGGGAGATGGGAGGAAAGAAATGGGGATATTCTAACCCCATAGACAAATCAGTCAACTCAGGGTTTTGCACAAAGAATTCAAAATCAATGGCTAAATACAAGGGAAGTAAATCACTGTTGGGCACATAGCTTTAATGACAAATTAAAACCTTTTGCCCTGTGGGTACCACAACATAGTAGTGATTTATGTAGCAAAAACAGTAGAAAAGGCCAATCAGATTGGTAAAGTCTATCTTGGCAAACAGTTCCTCAGTATGCAGGAAATGTGTTAGACCAGTGGTTGCCAACCGAACAATTATATATCAATTGAATCCCCTCCTATTTACAGGTCAGATGTGCTTTATGGCAATGATTTACTATATTGTTTGCAATGGTATCTTTCCATCATTTGTATGTTATTTCTGACTATATTCCTACATTGTCATTGTTACTCACATCTTTTCTTACCACATTCTTGAATATTTCAGAATCCAATATAGACGTTCTTAAAAGATTGATTTTCACCAGTTATCTATAGGCACATTTTCAGCTGAAATTATAAACAAGCACACTACCTCGCCCCCCCTCCCCTCCCCTTCAACACAAATCAATAACAAAAAATGAGAGGATCCAAAAAAGACATATGTATGAAAAAAGAATTGTAGCAGAGGTTTTAACTGCTATGGACAAAATCCGCTGTCTTCTGCCTGCAATGGGCTATCGAAAGAATCATAAGCAAGCATCACTTATCAAATCATCTACTACTATTAGACTGCATCATTTTTAATATATATTTTCTGTTTGTGCAACTTAAAAATCTTTTTAATATAATGCATAAAGAAAATATATTCCAATTAAACTTAGTAACAAAAACTCACAAGACTTATTTTGAAATGACACTCAACATTTAGCGGTGTGGAGGAGCCATTAGTCCAAAAGACAAAAACACTGCAGTGTTTCAGCATATCAACGCCTGCCTCAGGGGTCAACAGTAAATCTTAAAAATCATTTAGACAGGACAATGTGTCTCAAAGCAAGAAATATCAAATCTCTTTTATATTAAGAATTAAATGAAGCCCTGTTATCCTGCTAGCAGTAGTCTTCTTTTGTCATAAAAACTACAAAATAAAAAATATTCTGCAAATTTCACATCAGTTTTAGTCTTTGCTTTCTACTGCTAAATGTGTTCTAAATATAAGCAATACTATTCCTCATTGCTCAGAATATTAATATTTTTCTTCCAAATCATAGCACCAAAAAAAAAAAAAGTGTACATCTGTGCAATACCTTTTATTAGATTAAATGGTTGTACCAGTGATCTTCACTATTTTGCCAAGTGGAAGCCATTATGGCAAACAAAAAGAACCTTCAAAGTCAGCCAGAACCATCACTGAAGAAACCCTGGGCAAGGACGGGGAGGCAGAAGGAGGTCTCTCTCCAATCAAGTGGCGAGCCCGGCTGCTTAGGCACACAGAGTCACTTGTGTAACAAACTAAGGGCATTTACTAAACATTTTTCCCATAGACACAGAACGGGAGAAAAGTCTTAGTAAATCCGGTTCTAAATTTGCTCTCCCATACTTGATCTGTCATCCTCAGTCCATCCCCCCCCCCCTCCCCATATATACTCATACTTTCTCTCCCCCTCCCTTAGTTTGTCTCCCCAACAGTCTTCCCCCTCAAGTCATTTTCTTTCACACATTCTTCTCCCATCTTCTCTCCCCTATGCACATTTCCCCAACCCCATCAGTCTCAACTTCCACCAACCTCTCCCAACAGTTAGCCTCCACCTTCCTGACCCCACCTCAACCCCTGTCAAGTCACTCCCCCTAGTTTGTTAATTCCCCCTCCCCTTTCACCTTTGACACGTTTTCTGCTGGTGTCGTCTCCAGCCCAGTTATTCTGTTATCTTTTGGCACTGTGCAGCTCTCTGGGAGTTTGAGCCATGCAGTGCCTGAAATACTGTCCTCTTCTCTTGGTATCATGGTCTGAAAAACAGCAGTGGTGTTTGGGCACCATGGAGCTCAAACTCGCTGAGAGCTGCACAGTGCAGAACAGCTGTTCTGGAGAAGGTTGAGGTGGAGGAGTATTGTGGGAGAAGTCAGGGAGTCACACTTAGGGCCAGATTTTGTAACCTATGTGCTGGCATAGATTTGTGCGTGCAACCCGGCGCGCACAAATCTACGCCCGATTTTATAACATGCGCTCGCAGCCACGCGCATGTTATAAAATCCGGGGTCGGCACACACAAGGGGGTACACAATTGTGCACCTTACGCGCACCAAGCCCTAGGGGAGCCCAGATGGCTTTCTTCATTCCTCAGAGGAAACTTTCCTTCCGCCCCCCACCCCCACCTTCCCCTATCTAACCCGCCCCCCCCCCCCCCCCCCAGCCCTATCTAAATCCCCCCCACCTTTGTTTTATTATTTACGCCTGCCTCTGGGCAGGTTTAGGTTGCGCGCACGGCCGAGTGCCGAAACGCGATCCCTGGGCAAGCGGCAGTGACGAGGCCTCTGGCCAAGCCCCGTCCCACCCATTTTTTCAAGCCCCGGGACATACACGCATCCCTGGGTCTTGCGCATGTCGCCGAGTCTATGCAAAATAGGCTCGGCGCACGCAGGAGGGGTTTTAAAGGGTTACGCGCGTAACCCTTTTAAAATCCGCCCCTTAGGGTAGATGGGAGCTGCCATTAGCTCCTGGGCCTAGTGCATTAACCAATATGCTGAACATTCACAGAATTTTCAGAGTATGTGTCACTTTAAAAATGTCACATATCCCAAAAGCCATTTACTGGTATATAAACTCATAGGAACAACAAAAGCAAGGTACAAACATCAAAACTCTAATATCTTGGGAAATCTGTGCACCTAACTAGAACATAAATAAGGATTGACTTAAGATACAATGGCATGTTTCTCCAAAGCAGATACCTGAATCAAATGTGGCACAATAACTGCTAGAGACAATACAGGTTTCACCTCATAAAGTAAAACATGCAGTCTTGCTTTTTGCATCTAGATCATAAAAAAGAACTTTGCCAATTTAAAAATATGATTGTTCCCTTCCTTTATAGACCTTATGCAGCTGGGTGCTGAATAATAATTCTTAAAATTAATAAAGTCCTATACTTTAAAAAAAGCTGCAGAAATCAAGCAGCAGTCAATCACAGCCATATCTATTTTTAGGGTTCTGCATTGTACACCTATCTGATTCAGTTTAAAAGTTTCACTGAAACTGAAATCTAATTTAGAAAATGTGTTTTTAAACTGTGTTCGTGATGTCAATAAGATATACAACTGTATTTTCTGCCTTAAGACTGAAGACCTTTTTAGGATAAGGTAAGCTACTATATTTTTACCTATCCTTAATGATGTATGTAGCACTGTTCAAGACAAACTGCAAAGGCAATGCAACAATACAATAAATAGGACAAAACAAAAAAATACAATAGGAAAGGTGTTTCTTGCTCCAAAAAGCCTACAGTCTGGGAAGAAAGGCAGAAACATGAGATCCAGAGATGGAAGCAGTTGTAGCAATGGTACAGTGATTGTGTAGATCAAAAAATCTGTTTACAGTAGAGTGCAGTAGGCCTCTATAATACATATCCCTGCAGAATTTGAAAATGGAAATCAGGAAGAACTTGAAGGAGAAAAATACAAATTTAACAGAATAGCTATTTGTTGCATCCGTCGGTCGCAGATGGCTGCGACCGCTCTGCCTCACCTCTCTTTTACCCTTTTCCTCCTCCATTGGAAGAATGGCTGCCTCCGCTGCTGTTTGACGAAACCCTCGGCGTCTCCGAGCCAGAATGGGCGTCCGCCATGCTTCTTCCTGAGGCCTCCTAGGGAATGCGCGCACTCTGCCCTCGTTTTTGAATATGTCATGGCGGTAACCCCGGGGGCGGCCCCACCGCATGACGTCAGTACCTCCGGGTACTTAAACCTCCGCTCCGCTCCAATTGAACGAGTTAGCAAGGACTTCAGTTTTGCTACTCTGACCGCTTCTAAGCTGCTCGCTTGGATTCCTCACTACCCTCCGGGGTATCTTGCTACTACGGATGCTCTGGGTACCCGCTCCTCGGGGGCCTCTCGCTTCTATCACCCTCCGGGGTTAATCTGCCTAACCTTAAGGACACCCGCTCCTCGGGGGTCCTGTCTGCTTTCTTTCAGGAACCCCTGGCGTTCCTAGGTACTCGCTCCTCGAGGGCCTATTCTGCTCAGGGTATGCTGCAACTCGGGTCCCTCTCTTCATTCAAACTACCGAAGGAAGTTATCAGCACTGCTCCTCTGTGAGTATCACTACGCTCCAGCTCTCCTCATTCCCCACCCTTCAGGTTCACGGCTTTATCCCACGCTGCGGAACACTACCGGACCTTTACTACATCTGGGTGAGCTATCATCTACCGAGACTGTCTGAGCTCAATGTGATATCGCTGGACTACAGCACACTCCGTTCCTTGGACAAGACTCAACCTTATCAACAGCAGTACAATAAAGCTTTCTTTCCTCAGTGTCTGCTTACTAGAGGCTGGTCAATCGCTGTGGTTCCCCACGGGGCCCCTCCCCAAGGGAGGAGTCATCACCACTTCAACCAAGAGTCCACAATATGCCACAAACCCAACACTATTCATGGTAATCCATGCTAAGAAACAATACTGTGCCATCATAAAGCAGCAAAGAAAACTAGGTTTCCTCATCCATAGCCAGATGGAAACCAGCATTTCATCACAAAGCAGCAAAACAGCATCTTGTGCAGATGATCTGTCCATGGACTAGAGAGAATAATTCAATATTGTGGATGTGTTGAATAAATATTAACATAGAACAAACATATAATTGCTGCAAGAATGTGACAATCAACAAATTCCCATGGAAAAGCTTTCCCCAACACCACTGATGGAACTATTAATCAAGAAGGAATAATAAACATTTCTAATCACCAATTACCACGGCATGAGATTTCAGTTCTTTCTGCCCTTCTACCAAACTGGATGAAAGCCATTTAAGAATATGTACCAAGCTGAGTCAGATCACAGGTCAGTATCAAGTGTCAGACAGTGGCCAGCCTGGGTCATAAATTACCTGGCAGATGTCAGAGTAGATCCATAGCTTGTTGCTCTCTCCCAGAGATATGCAGTGGCTTTCCCAAACCAATTTGGCTAATAATGGATTGTGGACTTTTCCTCCAAACCTCTTTTAGGATATAGCATAGAATCTAAGTTATGCTACATGCCTTGACCCTATCCTCCAGAAACAAATTCCACAGCCTGATTGTCTGCTGAGTGAAAGAAAACACCTTCTCCAATTTGCTTTAAATCTGCTAGCTATTAGTTTCATGGAACGTCTCCTACTCTTAGTACTATTTGAAAGGATAAATAACCTTTATTTACCTGTGCCACTCCACTCATAATTTTATAAACTATCATATCCTCCCTCAGCTGCCTCTTCTCCAAGCTGAAGAGCCCTAACCTGTTTAACCTTTCTTCATGAGGGGGACATTCCATCCCTTTATCATTTTTATTGCCCTATCTGTACTTTTTCTAGTTCTGCTTTATCTTTATTGATATGGAGCAACCAGAACTAAACACAATACTCATTATTCAAGATACAGTCGCACCATGGATTGATATTAAGACATTATGATACTCTCCATTCCTTTCCAAATCATTCCTAATATACTAAATTGCTTTTTTATTTTTATCACTGCCATACACTGAGATCAGGATTTTACCCTATTGTCCACAATGACTCCAAGATCCTTTTCTTAAGTGGTGACATCTAATATAGAATCCAACATTGTGCATCTATAGTTAAAATTATTTTTCCCTATGTGCATCACTTTGCACTTGTTCATATTAAATTCTATCAGCTACTTAGACACCCAGTTTCCCAGTCTTACAAGGACTTTTTTCAGATCCTTACAATCCCCTTGTGTTTTAACAACTTTGAATAATTCTGTATCATCTGCAAATGTAATCACCTTACTCACTGCTCCCTTTCTCAGATCATTTATGAATATGTTAAACAGCACTGGTCCCAGTACAGATCCCTGAGGCACTTCACTATTCACCTTTCTCCTCTTGGAAAATTGACCATTTAGTCTTACTCTGTTTCCTGACTTCTAAGCAATTAAAAATCAACAATAGACCATCACTTCCTATCCCATGACTTTTTAATTTCCTGAGGAGCCTCTCAAGTGACTTTGCCAAAAGCCTTTACTCTGATTTGGAGGAATATTTTTGGAAAAATAAAATATCTAACACACCATTTTCACTAGAAAACAAAAATCAACATAATTATATATAAATGCAAGAGAATGTTTTATTCTCATCACATGACCACACTAGTAAACTAAATTAAACAGTTTTAGACAAGAGAAAACTGATTTCAGTCAAACAAAAGAAAATCATATATATGGGCTTAGCAAATTTTGTTTGGATCTAGAAGCAAGTCAGAAAACTTAGAAGCCAATGGATCTGAACTCAATTTCCCCCCTCATCTCGCTCAAGTTGAAGAGTGAGCGTGGGCAGGAAGCCAGGGGTGTGTCCTCCACCAAGATCTGCTGCAGCTCCTTAATAAGCCAATACACTGCACTTAAGGGCACTGGTGGCAAATGCATGTTTACTTCACCTGTTACCACATCTCTGGTTCCCCCACCAATCTCCCACCCTGTCCCCATCATTTTCCCTTTCTCTTAAGTCATTCTGAGACCCCCACCTTCAATAGCAGCCTCAGCCCCTCTGAGTGCCACCCACCACCCCCTCAGAAGCAGCCTCAGCCTCCATCTGCCTATTCACAATAGGCAGGAGCTCTGCTACTTAGCACAATGTTGCACCTCATGGGTTGCAGATGGTGCCACTATTCCGGCCCTGCAGTACTAATATCACTGCCTTTCTCCACATGTTATTGGCCAGGACATCTCCTGCTCCACTTATACCCATGCTGGCCTGATGATGTGCCAACCAGATGAGCTGGCACTATCCACTCTTTGGGTGTACCAGTCTAAGTGCCCACTGATACCTCCTGTTCTTCCATCATGCTATCCTGATGCCACATTGAACCACTGACATCACCTGCTGTTCAGTTCGTGCCAGTCTGATAAACATCTCCTTTTCAAATAACACAGGCTTGCTGACACCAATTCCTCTTGTGGGCCCCACGATCCTTAGGCACAGGACAGATATTTTGGTTGCTATGGCGACCTGGCACCTGTTAAGTCTTGCCATATGCCGTGTCTGCAAGAAAAAGCTGCAATAAAAAACACCCACAAAGAGAATAATACTGTCCACGTTTTCCTACAAAGAAACCTCTTTAGTGATTATGGACACAGAAAAGTACATAGAAGACAAATAGATAACTCACACAACACATATTATTGGAAACTTTGCAAGACTTCACACAAGAAAATATAAAATAAACTTACTATCAATAAATGTCCAATGCAGTTACAGCCTCTGCTAGAAAACATGATACCAATCAATCCTTCTATTGGTAACTGCCACAGGCTACCTAAAATTCACAAGCCAGAAACCCTAGCAAATATCTAATATTTAACAAACTTTGAGAGAAAATACTTGCACTAAGAGAGAAGATTCTCATATCCTTAGTAAAGATCTCAAACAGCTTCACAGAAAGTAAAGATTTTCCATACAAATTAAGCAAGCAACTACTGCCTCACACATTCCTCATCAGAACAGATGTAAAATCACTATACTACAACATTCCTCATGCAGATGATATCCAGGCCTGTTGCAAATTTCTAAAGATACCTAACTCTGACTATGAGTGTACACCAGAAACTACTAGAGAATT
Organism: Rhinatrema bivittatum; assembly: GCF_901001135.1. Taxonomy (NCBI): domain Eukaryota; kingdom Metazoa; phylum Chordata; class Amphibia; order Gymnophiona; family Rhinatrematidae; genus Rhinatrema; species Rhinatrema bivittatum. The sequence goes on along the minus strand of NC_042620.1, from coordinate 189,634,661 downwards.
AACTATATTCATCTTGATTTTAAACAAATTTTGCTTGAACGATAAGTGCAGAAATATATTTTCAAAACTTAGGTCCAAAAATGTTTAGAAGCCGGGAGAAAAATATTTTTCCTATTACTTAGTTTTGTTTGTTTTTCTTAAGTTTAGGCCTTATTTAAAAATCTTTTTGCCTCTCTATATGACTTCAACCTCCCCTTCTCTCCAGCCTCTTTTCTTCTCCTCTCCTTCTAGTCACTTTCCTTCACTCAGGTCTCTAATTTCTTCAGACACTTCCATCCTCTCTTCCTTAAGCTTCTTTACTTACAAACAGCTTAGCAGCAGGGGGCAGCATTGAACCCATGGCAACTCCATTCAGATTTTGCCATAGCAAGATCTCCCACTTAGGTTGGCATGGCAGTGGAATTACTTTTCAGGTCCGACCCCAGGCTGGCCACATCTCTTTTTGAGCTGAGGCCTGCCCAGAAACAAAAGCAGCATCTTTTCAGGGATCAAGTCGGCATCAGGAATTTTTTTTTTTTTTGTACTTTTGATATCTATTCAGAAATCATGAAAACCATATGGATGCCAATCTTTCTATGGCAGAATTAGAAAAATAAGTTCTTGAATGTGTACATCTAATTTTTCAGCTATTATAGATACATTCATGACATTTTTATGATTTGGACTGAGGGAGAAGAGAATCTTAAATTTCACAATTCTTAATGTGTTCCATCCTTCAATCAGATGGAAAGTAGACTACTCCACAGAAAGAGTAAATTTCTTGACTACCTTATTCTTAATTAACAATGGACATTTACTAACATCTCTATGCAGATAAACTGAGAGATGCAGCTACCTTTATAGTTCCAGTTTTCACATACAACAAGGTCCCTTACATACCAGCAAGCCACATATCACTACATACTGTATATTCTGACCCCTCCCCTCAGTGAGAAAATACATCAAAATACTAATTGAACCCTTGAAATAAAAAGGCTGTAACCCTAAAACTATGTCCATGAAAGCTTCGCTGTTATGCAAAGCATCCTAGGAAGATCTAATGCAATACAGAGGAAAATCAGAGTGAGTAACTTGAATATCATTACCTAGCAATAGAAAAACTAAGAAAAATAATACAAGATCTACAACCACTGCTACTAGATGATGAATCACTGAAAGAAATATCCCCTGTTCCTCCAGTTCTAACTTTCTGGCAATTACTTTATCTGAAACAAAATCAGGTAAGAAGCAAGTTTCCAATAAATTCAAAAAGAAGAAACTGCATGAAATCCAAAAAGGATATCTTGAGCAAAATTATCAGCAATTATCACAGGACCCTACAGTTACCAACAAGGGAAGGACCTCATATTTATGCTTTTCCATTAAATTAATTTAGTGTACATTCTCCAGTGCAAAAATTGTGAAGAAGGATGCCACATTGGCAATTTCAGGTATTAAAGACAAGAATCAATCTCCACAAACACATCACCACATCACATAAAAGAACAATATGACACTCCTGTGGGGGGAGCATTTTTCTAGGCCACATCATAGTACCAATGACCAAAGGCATTAAATTACTCAAAAACATGTTTGCTCACCTTTATTTCTAAGATGGACAGAAACAAATCCTGATATGCTAAAGGGGAGGGCAAGAGATAAAGAACAGAAAGGACAAAGACCTGAGAGGGGAAAGCTGAGAAAACAAAGATTTTAAAGAAAAAAAAAAGATCTGCACTTAACATATGGTGAATTACAGGGGTGTAATTAGTAACAAGAGCAAAGATACTGAGATGGAAAAGAATACAGGGCTATGAAACACAAAAAGGCCTTGAATTTATTTAGAAGATGATGGAGGACTAGTTGACACTCATGGAGAATGGGTAAATGGTGGGAGAATAAATGACATATCTTGCAAATTTTTATAAGAGAAAACCTATGAAAGCTGAAAATTTGAAATAGCTCTCTTTAGTTTACATCTCATGCCTTCTTATGCTTAGATCAATACTGTGCTAAAGGATTTAAAAAAAAAATGTCTATACCAAAAGACACAAGTCTAAAAATTTGCTACCTTAAAAACTTACAAATACACAAACAAGATCATTCAGATCCAAGTGGTCTTGGATGCCAACAGAATAAATCAAGCACATATTTTTCCTTTTCCAAAGTCGCTGCAAGAAGATTGATTCACTCAGCTCAATAATACTCATACTGCTTCAAATATAAATCTCAGCTGACACTGGCTTTACGTATCAAGAACTGTAAAGCTCACTGCAAACACCACCATTTCTGATTCTCAGAACAATAGAACAGAAATTGTTCAGCAAGACTGATAGCTTTGATAGACAAATGGTTTACTTTTTACAAGCTCTTAAGATCTCTAAAGTCTAATTCTTTTAAGTATCTTACAAAGTCCCATAGAAAATTCTCAGCCTTAGTGAAAGATGTAGACTGTAAGTAATCCAGGGAGACAGTATAGCTATTGGGGGGGGGAGTTTGATCTGGCACTATCCATTTCCTCCTGCTCCTTTAGTCTTCCAGTTCTATTGGGAACAGGACAGGAAACTAACACTATGAACCTTCATTATTCATTAATAGATTGGGGATTTCCCTCCCCCGTTTTATATCCTTTCCCAATTTAGTTTCCTCTGGTCATGGCAGTGACAGTCCTCAGCCAGGGGGGGGGGGCATGCACCAGAACTCTGGCTGGAACCTTACCATCACCCTGCAATCTTGTGCTACAGGATGAACACTAGGATATGAAAATTAGCAGGCAAGATGGAAGGACATGGACAGCTAGCTCACACTGGGGCTGATGTAATAAGAGCCGGGGCAAAAAAAAAAAAAAGGCTCCAGTTATGAGCACAGGTTTTGATCACTGTGCACAGATAAAGCTGGTGCTTTCGCGGGATGTCAAAAAAAAAAATTATGCAAATGATTTGCAGGCAGAAATCCGTGCACTCATGAAGAAATGCACATACATAATAAGCACGGTAAGGCCCTATATAATAAGCGGCCGCATCCGCACCAATAATCCATGCATAAAAGTGTGCGAGCAATGGGTCTGGAATGAATTTTTAATATTTTTCAATAAATCTATGCTGCAGAAAAAATGGCAAATATTTTCATGGATGATAATTCACACTGCATGGCAGCAAGATAGTTGCTCAGCTAGGCATGGATCAGGATGCTCAGGTGCTCAGAAAGGCGCCTAGTTAATCAGATTCCTGGCTGTTTGTCATCAACAGGCACTGAGCTGGGAGCTCGGGCACTGAGATAGGTGCTCAGCCGGGCTGGGCGCGATTCTGGACACTCGGTCGCCAAGCTTGGCACTTAGCTGGGTGTTAATCTGGACGCTCAGGCACCCAGAAAAGTACCTAGCTAAGCACGAATCTGGACACTCAGGCATGGGCTTCTCCTAACACCTTATCATCCCCTCCCCACTATTATTTCCATTAACCCCTCTCCAACCATCTTTTCCCATCCTCCCTCCCCCCCTCTCAAAACTTAATCAACTCCACTACTCTGTCTCCTCCCCTCCCAAGCATGGGTTTATCCTAACACCTTATCCTCACCCTCTCCCACTACTACCCCCCCCCCCTTCCAACTGTTACCTCCATCCATCCTTCTCCCACCCTCTCCCAAAAATCCATCAACCCCACTACTCTGCTCCTCCCCCTCCCAAGCACGGGTTTATCTTAATACCTTCCTCTCCCACTCTCCCAGTACCAACCCCAGTTCCCACTACTACCTCCACTAACCCCTCTTCTACCCCTTATTTCCATCCTCCTTTCCCATCATCCCTCCCCCTTTCAAAACAGTGTGGAGTCCAGTTCCCAACACACTAGTATCAGAGTACTGGTGTCCATGATCCCACAGACTAGCACCCGAGTGTGAAGTGAAATTAACTGCAATGTGGTTGCTGAGCTTGGCAGGGGTGTGCTATGAGTGTTGCCTGCCCAGCTCAGTAAGGCAGTGGACCCTGGACACTAGGCTAGCAAACCCAATGACAGGATGCAATGCAGTAGAGAACATCTAAAATAAATATATAATTATTAAAGAAATAAACATTTATTATCAATACATTAAACTGAATGTACAAGAACATATATCAGAGCCTTAAACAGAATTCCAGAACTTTCTGGCACAGTCCAAGAGGGAATGGTGCTGCTCAGCCAAAATAGTCTTATCACCTATCGCCTTATTTCATTCCCCCTCACTGTGTTTTGTTTTCTGGGGCTTGAGCGGACATCTCTGGCTCTCTTTCAAGGTCCAGGTTCAGTTCCTGCTCGATGCCATGCTGCAGGGCTGTATTGTGGAGCATACAACATGCTACCACAAAACCTGCTACTTTTTCAGGTGAGTATTGGAGAGCTCCTCCTGAACAGTCCAGGCACCGGAATCTACATATTATATATATATTTTATAGAAATCAAAAATAAAGGCAATGTATATGTTTCACTTGTGCTTTCACGTATTACCACATAACATAGTGGTGTTTTCCAACATAAAAGACCAACAACAACAAACATCAGATAATTGAAATGTAAAAGATTTATAGGGACAGATTGAGGTGAGAAGTAGAATAGAGTTGAGGGCTATTAGTAGTTGGGTCCAGGTTGATATAAGTGTGTGGGAAATTGTTAAGATGTTTACATGAAGTAGTAAGCAACATATCACAAGGGATTGATAAATATGAATGGTTTTATGTAAAAAATTGAAAAAATTAATGTTTTAATGCATTTCTAATAAATAAATTGATTTTAATATAAGACTACATTTTTGGTATGATTTGTAAGCCAAAGTGCTTTTTTTCCCCAATTATTTGTTATTGGGAGATTTTTGTGTGTGTAAATATATATATATATATATATATATATATATATATACACTGCTGAAAGTTCCCTGCCATCTTTACCCACCCCTGCAAATTAACACTGAAACATTTTATCGCTACACTAGCCACTCATGACCTTATAAATCCTTACTATTCTGCCTTAGATGCTCAGTACTGCATGTTGACATGTGTGGCAAATTATTAGGCATGAAAGCAACCATGTAGCATACAGCAAGTACAACAACAACTAAATCTGACTGCATGCATATTAGTACATTCTGTCCTATACGTTTGATCTGGTAACTATTATTCGGTTAAACATGTCAGCTTGAAGGCTCCCAGGGTATAATATAATCTCTCTCATGCATGTGAACTAAAATGCAATGCAAAAAAGTAACACATGTGACCTCACAGGTGAATAACCAATTTAAAAAGGCACACTTGTAACAGAAAGCACTTACTAACTAGACTTTTATTCCCTCCTCTGCACACTTTCTTCTGTTTTTAAGTATACATCCCCATCCCCACATAGGAAATAATTAAAAAGAAGTCACTTTTTTATATTTTACCAAGCAACCAGCCTTCACCATATTTCCCTTCAGTGAATTGCTGTGCCAGTGCTGACTGCACCAGGATGAAAGAATCATGGCTGCTATCAGGGAATTTCGCCACCAGACTGGGAATCCTCTGGTCAGCGTTACACACTACTTGCACACTGAGGGAGGGGTAATGTTTTTGATTCCAGTATGTCATCTCTCTTCAATAAGTAGGGGTGAGAGTCACATGGGTACAGTCGATAGTTCCCAACACATTTATCATACCGGCTATGTTGAAAAATGCTGTCTTCATTTGTTGCCACTCCTGAAGCTGCTGTGGGTATCTGATGTACTGCTTGACCCTCTTCAGCATGGCCCCTAGTACCTGGGTGAAGTGAGGGGAGAATGTGGAATGCTCCATGCCAGCCACCACAGCCACTGTGTTCTAGAAAGAACCAGTGGCCAGAAAAGAAGGGCTCCAAGCAGCTTCACCGGGCCTGGGATGACATGTACCCGTTCTGTCAGGGGATCAATGTCCTCTCTGAAGTCTTCATACCGGCCCATGATAGCCCTGGAGCTCACGACATCTGTCTCCAGCATCCCCAGCAGCGTGGTCCTGAGGTGAAATATCCGCTCCCTCCATACCTTTCTGTGGCCTGCTCCAGCTGGCAGAGCCTGCTCCTCACAGTCCCTTCTCTCCACCTGCTCCCTCTGGATCCTCTCTCTCCTGCCACAACCTCTAGTCACTTGTCAAACCTTCTGCTGCTGTCATCTGTTGGCGAACCCACAGGATATCCCACAGCATCAGGAATACTGGATACAATCAGAAATTTCCATCATCGAAATCACACCAAAGCTGAATGGACACACAACCACACCACACCAATGCAAGCAATGAAATAAAGTGGCTTCTGAGTCAGCGCTATCACTTAACTTGTTCTTGACTGTTGCGGTAAAAAACCCACACTAGCATTAGCACAGCTCCCTGCATTGCCCATGATTAGGTAATTGCCTCCTTTCCATGCCAGTGGCACGCATTAACGCAGAAATAAACGTGGGTCTGTAAAGCGCGCTTGTACGAGCTTTTTTTCCCCGCACACATAATCCTTATTACATCCCCATATAGGGCTTTGCACGGGAAAACACAATAAAATGCGCGTACATGCATGTACAAACCCAAGGCGGCTTCAGCGCACCTTATTACATTGGCCCCACTTCGGGTACCACCTCCTCTTCCTCCTCTTGAGCCTCCTACTTTGAGTTCTTCCATCCTCTCTCCTATCCTCGAGCTGAGAGAGATGAGGACAACTGGCACTAAGCACCAGATGTGAAGCTTATTTATTTGCTATTACACTTTCAGGCACTTCAAAGCAAATTACATTCAGGTACTGTAGACGCCTCACTTTGCTCCCCCCCAGCTATGTACATACTGCATGCGGGACTTGAAAAGGTTGCAGAAATACATTCTGGGGCAGGCTGCATCATTTGTAGTGCTATATTTTCACAGATAGGGGTTTTTGCAATACTGGAATAGAAACATAGAAATATGATGGCAGAAAAAGCCCATATGGCCTATCTAATCTGCCTATCCACACAACTACTCTGCTATACAAACCTTACCAATCCTTCAGAAAATTGTCAGGTAAAAACATCTCCTTACATTTCATCCTGTTACATCAGTCCAGTCCCAACATGTATGGAGAACCAAAGCCCCACTGCTTAGGGAGGGAGGAAGTAAGGGCTATTTTGAGGATACCAGTCCTATATGAGGCATCCCCTTTAATACAGATGTCCAAACAATAATGTTTGGAGAAGGAATGCAAAGAAAACCTAGCAGCCATCTTACAAACATCTTCTGGAGCAATCGCAATTGCCTCCACCCAAGAAGAAAAACACACTCTAGAGCAGGGGTGGGCAAGTCCGGTCCTCGTGGGCTGCAAACCAGTCGGGTTTTCAGGATATCCTTAATGAATATGCATGAGAGAGACCTGCAAACACACTGCCTCAGTTGTATGCAAATCTAGTTCATGCATATTCATTAGGGGTATCCTGAAAACCCGACTGGTTTGCAGCTCTCGAGGACCGGAATTGCCCACCCCTGCTCTAGAGGAATGAGCTCAAATCATCTCCAGAGCTGTTCAATTTTTAAGCAAATACTAGCTGAAGCTATCATGTCTCTAATTCATCAGGTAAGTGTCCCCTTGGAAGCCACCTCACCTTTATGTGCCCCCCCCCCCCCAAAGAGCAAAAACAACTTGTCCACTCATTGAAAAGAAGTAAATACCTTAAGATAACTGATGAGGACTCAGTGTACATCCAAACATCATAAGGATCAGTTTTTGCTCTGATGCTCAGCCCTCAAAAAGGATGGAAGAATAATGAACTGGGTCAGATGAAATGCAGACAATACTTTTGGCAAAAATGAGGGAACTGGGAAAAAGGACACAGACTCAGAGCTAATAACTAGAAAGGGATTCCTACAAGACACTGCCGAGAAAAAGGCCACTAGAAAAACCGTCTTAAGGGTAAGACCCCCTCAAGGACACCTGCTTTACAGACCAAAGGAAGGAGTTATTGAGGTCTTAATGACCAGATTGAGATCCCACTGAGGACCCACAGACTGAAATAAAGGTCATAGTTTCTCAACTGCTCACAAAAATCAGGCCACATTGACAACCTGCAAATCTTCCCAGTTTAACAGTAGATAGCCACAACCTGAACTTTCAAGGAATCTAGAGCCAGATCCTTCTCCAAATCCTACTGGAGAAAGTACAGGAGGTTAGGAAAATCAGAACAGCAATGCTACAACTGCTTCCTAGAGAACCCCACATGCAAGCCAAAGGGGTAGAAGCCTTACAATCATTTAACAGGGTGGAAATAAACAAGAAGATTAGCTCTTCTTTCTCAAGCACATCCTTTCAAGAGCCATACCGCAAGATAAAATGGAGAGGGGTCGTCCATGACAATCAGGCCCTTAACCAGAAGACCCCTGCTCCTGGAAAGTGGAGGGAAGGTCAACCTGATGCTTCATCAGTTCTGTGTGCCAAGGCCTCAGAGGTCTACCTGGAGCTACCACAATGACGCGACTGCTCTCCACTTCTATTCATCACAGAATTATGCAGAGTAGAGGTCAAGAAAAAAAACATACAGAAGTTGTCCATGCAGCCAAGAATGAAATAAGGCATTGATTCCCCAGAAGCTGACTTCTCTGTGGCAACTGAAAGACAGATAGGGGGGCCTTGCCGTTTTTATGAATTGCCATAAAAGCAATGTGATGCACACCGCACTGGAGCACAATCTACTGAGAAGTAGCCCGACTGACCTCCCACTCCCTGGGATTTTGGAGACTTCTGCTTAGAAAGTCTGTCTGCACTCTGTCTTGGCCTGCAATGTGGGCTGCCGTCAGCAGCTGCAGGTGCTCCTCTGCCCAGGGGAAGAAAGGTTTTGTCTCCTCTGACACCTCCTGACTCCTGGTACTACCCTGTCTGTTCACATATGCCACCGCTGTCACGGCGTCTGATCAACAGCAGGAATGCATAAGGGCTAACCAGATGGCCCTTGTTTCTAATCTGTGGATATGACCAGATAAATTCCTCAAGGGAAAAAAAAAAAAAAACCCCACCACCACCTGGTGGTAATGAGCCTCTCAAAGCTGACAGGCTCACATCCGTTGTGACATCAGCAGGCTCTGCTGAAATTAACTTCTTCAGCACCAGTTGATGGTGACCATGGAACACTGCCACCTGCTGTCATGTAAAGAGTTTTAAAAACATTCTTTGTACAGGGTGGCCCATGAAAAAGTAGCCCGTCTCCAATACCAGTGCATTGGAGGCAGGCTACTTTTCCATGGGCCACCCTGTATAACAAACTGTTCTGTCAGAAAGCATACTAGTGCTGTAGGACCTAGGATATTATATGTGCAGTGCTGACTTTTCATAGATAGGTTGTTTTTTCTTTTTAAGCCCTGGGAGTTAGAAATGTTATGCTATGGCATACTTACTACATGGGTTCTGAGTGACTTCACAAAGTAGTTAGTAGTAAAGAGAGGTTTTGTTGCTGCTGCTTTGGTGACAGAATTATTTTTTTTTTGGAATTGTGAGTTGTAAAGGAAACAACCAAGTTCTCCACTGCATCCACCATTAGAGTCATTTATGTACACATAGGTTATATTTACAGAACGCGAGGCACAGGGTTTTATACTGCAGATCTCTCCCATTCTGTATATTCTCCAGACTTCAAAGGTCATGTTCAACCTTACTCGGAGTAGAGGGTGGGGAGGAGGAAAAGTAGGACACCAACAGTACCTAGGGGCAGCAAAAAACTAAATTTGTTGCTAGGGGACGGATTGGATCAGGCTCATGCTGTCTGGGAGGTGGTGGGGAAGGCAGATATGCTGAATGAAGCTGCAGATTGTATCATGAGTGAAACTGGTATTTTTTACAGGAATGGGGTCAGCCAGTTTCAGTTTTTGCAAGTGTCCTAGTTAGCCTAGAACTGGCTCTGTTTCTCTTGGCTGATCTTGTGCGATATCTTCAGGTCTTCTCTGTTTGAGTGCTAGAAGAGCTCAAGCCAGATTTTACCATTCCGGATCACTAAATCAACTTTGGTTTGGGGTTGAAGTCCCTTTCACGTGCCCCAGAAGAAATGGTTAACTAGGACCACTTCAATTTCAGAAAGCTTTTTTTCCCCCCATTTCAAGAATGCCTTGTAGTCTCTAAGATAATGAAAATAGTTGAAGAGGTGGAGGTTAATATGATTAAGTGCAAGAAATTTTCACTTTAGGATTTTTATATTCCTATCAAATCAGGCTCCTTTATTGGATCACATTTTGAATCCTGATTTTGTAGTTAGCAATTATCTTGCTATGCTGTAAGAAAACAGCATTTAATAGTGCTTGGTCAATATTCTGTGAAGTCTAACTATAATTTTTCTTCAAGAAACTTTTGACCAAGTTTTATTCTGCTACATTTTTTAAGGGTCACTGATATTTTTCTTGACTTTTTTGTGCCCATAAGTAATTTAGGGAATGGTTTTGACGATTCTGGGGTGGGGTACCAAGTGTTGGGATTTGCTTTAATTCTTTGATGTAAAGGATCATTTGGCTGTAGTCTGACAGATAAAATTGTAGTCTGAGAATAAGAGCATTTATCTAATTGATGTCTAGGTCTACTGTGGCATAATTAATGACAATGTGGCTCTGTACTAAGCTGAAAGTAAATCTGTCCCAGGAATCCACCCTTGTTCTGTCATTTGTATTTACATAAATTTAATAAGTCTTTGCCAATTTATGTTAATTACACTATTATGGCCTTTTCTTTGATTTTCCAATGTACCTTCTCCTCAAATGTGTGAGCATTACCCTGGTTGGAAATGAAATTGTGAGGACTACATTCATTTCATTTCTTTGGCTAAATTTGGCACTTACCTAGAAAAACAGTGATTTGAAAACCTTATTTATCTAAACTCCCCACAGCCAGCTAATATATCTGGCCAAAATCTTTAGTCAGACAAGTCCAGGGTGGAAAATGGTGGGGGAATTCCAGGGCAGGGGCAGTTACAGAGCTAAGTTAACCAGATAAACGCTGATTTTCAGCATTTTTCAGTGAACATAGCCAGCAAACTTTAAGACAGTCAAAGAGTAGTCCTAAAAGTTAGCCATGCATATACAGCGGCAAAGCCGCATCACTGAATATTCCAGCTAAGTTAACTTGATAGAGTTATCTGTCTTTCCTAGCCAGCCAGTGGCTGAAAATGAACCTCCCAGTTCTTTACCTGCAGGGCTGGTGCAAGGGTATTTGGCACCCTAGATGACCCTTGCGCTGCCCTCTCCCCCGGTCCCCCCCCCCTCCCCCCACCTGTTTCAGTGCCGACTGCGTGCTTCTCAGGGCTGCAAGCAGAGTGCTGCTCACGGCCCTGAGCAGCACACAGTCTCTATTTCTCTTTGCCACGAGCGGGATAGGCCCTGTTGCGGCACTACATAGCTGCTCTTCGGCGCCCCCTATGGCTCGGTACCCTAGGCAACCGCCGAAGTTCGCCTAATGGATGAGCAGGCTTCGTTTACCTGCAGTTAGGTCCTAATATAAAGAAATTTTAGGTTTTGTTTGAAGGGTTACAATTTCATATTGGAGAGTCATAAGGTATTCAACAAAACAGGAAGAATCTGAAGAGTGTATTATGTGGAATTTGCAGTAAACATTTTGATATTTTAACCCTCAACTATGGGTCACCTTTATTAGTAGGTGTAACAAACTATGCTAACTCCTCTCTACACCCATATCATCTCCACTTATTTTCTCCCCTACTTCTTCTTTTTGACATGAATTGACAACCGGTCTTCAGGGCAGTGTGCAGTTGAGTCTTCGCCTAGCAAAGTTTCCTGTCATATGACCATTTCACAGTTTATCAAGCTAACAATGAAAGAAAATCTCTGCCATTATTTCCAAAGGCTGTTAATGTCAGGCCTTATATTTAATAAAGACAAGACTGAGTAGCAATCATGAATGATCACAATTCTCACAATTAACTGGATTGAAGCCATCTCCTTTATGGTTATTTTTATGTCACATCACATTTCTGGAAAGCTGAGGAAGTCATGTAGCTAAAAAGTTCTCAAAAATCTTCTAATGAGCTACATTATGTCTACATACGACCATTACGTTTTGAAGCTGTTTCATCTAAAGAAAGATATTGTGCATATTCAGCATGTTTTGAATAAGGAAACATATGTAATAAGTAAATTTCATCAAAGTGACAAAACTACAAAATACATGACAGAGTCTAACAATCACTGGATATTAGTACAAATAAAAACATTAAGAAAGCAGAACAGAACAACAGAAAGATCATGGATACACAGAAATACTGACAGTGGGAGGAGAGGAAAATGGATAAATCTAAGATAAGGATAGCTTTGGACAACATAAAAATTATTTCATAGCAGTTTTGAGCCATTTTGGAATTTTATCATTTTAAAGTTTCATTGAATTCTATACCTTTTTGTATAATATTAAAGGATTCACACATACCACATTAGTGGTATTAGCATTGGCATTGTTATACCCAAAAACGTATAACATAAATTTTTTGGCTGTAGATATCATACTTCATGAATTAGGTGCTGCAGGAGTACAGCTGGTGACCATTTTTGCAAAAGGCACTTGAAGCCTTATGCTATCCCTGCTCATGCCCAGTTTATTTTTCTTTCCATGTTTTCTACCCCATGTAGGTGCGAACACTGCTGTCAGTAGTGAAATTTTCATAAAAGGCTATTGTTGGTGGTGGGATGGAGAAAACTATAAGCATGCCTTTCAGCACCCCCTGGTCATTTAGCAGACTAACTCCAAGTGCTGAAGAGTTTCTCAGATGACATTTGGCCTGAACAAATGTGCTGAGGCAATCTTCTTTAGAGAAAAACTAAGCAAAACTGTAAATCTCTCTCCAAATGAAGACTGCTATATAGAGGAAGTTGAGCAGGAAGGTGTACATAAATATCTATAAGCAGAGAAAGGTGAACCCATCCAGCACAAATCACTGAGAGAAAAGGATAAGCAGAGAGTACTACAAGAGAGTGAAACTGAAAAGTATTTTAAATGTATAGAATAAGATACAAAATAATCAGCATGCAGTCTCCACACTCCCATAAAACTTTGGACTCGTAGATTGGCCCCATAAATATCTTGAAAAATTGGATGTAAGAAGAATACCTGGTGGGCATGGAGGAGTTATCTATAAGAATCAGTGCATGCCAAGATTATAATCCATTTCTATAAGAGCCAAACTGTCTTCAGCTCTTGGGATGTACACACATAGAGCTATTATCACAGGCATCCAGACATAAAAATACTCCAAAAGAATTGAAGTACTCAAATGAATGGCCAGAATTGGTCTCCATTCTTAAATATGACCAACGAAAAGGAATGAGTGATAATTCACCAGCACACTTAAAGATGAATTTTAAAAAGCCCGGTACATGCATAAATTAAGAGATGTGCACACAAGTCGGACTTACATGCACCAACCAAATATTTAAAGTTGCCTAGATGTGCACTTACCTCCCGCAGCGTGCACATATCACTGAGTTTCAAAAATGGGTGGGGTCTGGGCAGGGCCTGGGTGTTCCGGGGCAGGGCCAAGAGATCTGCGCCCAAGTACTTATGTGCCTGGGTACGCATCCAGGTCCAGTGCCGTGTAAGATTACTTCTGCCTTGGAAGAGATATAACTTACAAAAAAAAAAAACTAGCTATTTCTAAGGGATTTAAAAAGTATGGGGCAAATTGGGGGTGTGCGGGCTATTAAACCAGGGGTGTTTGGAGGACCTAGCTCTTAACTGAGTGAACTGGTGGATGAACTGGTGAAACTGGCAATGGCGTGGATGCGCACCCATTTTAAATTATCTTGACTTACGTGGGAGAAACAGGATTTACATGGCTAGGTGTGCACACAAAATTGTGAGCACATTTGCATGCATTCAAGTATTTTATAACATGCGCATATATTGTAAAATTAACGCATCTCTGGGAAAGTGCCAATGCACATGCGCCAATGTGCACCAGCACCGATTTGAATGTTACCATCTTAGAGAAAGAAGTAACAGAATTTGCAAAACAAGAATCAAAACTAATTCAAAGAGCTAGACCAGCAAACAAGGAAAAACAATTCACGAAAGTATAAATACAGCAGAAAATACAAAGTTACTTCAACAATTACATGTGGGTCAAAACCTGACAAAAAAAACCATTTCGATATATTGCCTGCCTTTCTATCTAGCTATAAAAACATCATGTGGACATCAGAATGAAGTTCTCTTTCTCATGATACAAGTATTAAGAAGGGCACTAGCAATACACTTGAGATATTGAGATTGTATCCATCATGCCCTGGTTTACACGTGAGGTTAATTTCTGTCATGGTTATGTGCAAAACAAACCCATTTGGAGACATGACTCCAGAGAGAAACCTCTATTTCTACTTTTGCAACAAACCTTTCCATCTATTTATATTACCCACTGTACTCAGCACTCCTCACACCTCCCACTGCCGTTAGTAATCCCTCATAGAGACACATGATCACCTAAAATGAACATATGGATTATTATTTCTACAAACCATAGGAGACCTTTGAAAAACATTTTGTGACTTCTAGGTCCTTGGTTCCCAGCTTGGGACTCGAGTCTCAAATAGGTCTGTTTTTCAAGATATCCAAAGTTAATATGCATGAGACACATTTGCATATATTGAAGTCTATGCAAATATATTGAATGCATATTTATCCCAGATATTCTGAAAACTAGATCTATTGGCTGAGATTCAAGGATCAAGTTGAGAACTACTGTTCTAGGGGACAAAATGCTTTAAGCCCTATCATCCAATACAAATCATTATTCCTTTGCATGCATGGCAGATTTCTATTATGTTGTGTCTTATTACCAATCTATCAGGGTCATTCATCAAAATGCATTATGGCATTAATGCATGTGATAATGTGTTAACGCATGTGTTAATACCATAACGCATGCAATAATTGTGTTAGCACACGGCACAAATGAAAATTTTTTTGAAGGCAAAAAACAACAAGGGGACAACCTTATACCATGGAAAGATTTTACTAAAGAGCCCAACTCTGGCCGAGTTTCGCCAATTAAGGCTGCATCAGGGGCTCAAGTCACAATTGATGACTATATGGAACTACATATTCTATGTAGTAAAAGGATGACAAACCAAGACCTTAGTTCTGCGAGTAGCTCTCACTGCTGCATAAGCTAGTATGTCAATCTAGGCACTGTGTTTATAACGTCACCAACTTTGAAAATATAGAAAACTATTAAAACTTGCAACACAGAGATTTACCAAAAGCAAAAGTCGCTGTTTATAGTATCTGGAATTAAGCAGCAACTTTTTTAATTGGTGAAACTCGGCCGGAATCGGGATCTTTAATAAAATCTTTCCACGGTATAAGGTTGTCCCCTTGTTTTTTGCCTTGGCTACTTGGGACCGCCTTCAGATTTGTTTTATTGAATTTTTTGAAGGGGCAGGATTGGGGAGGGGTTTGGGCTGAATTAATTAAAATGAGGGGCAATATCGTATCATTATGCTATCACATGGTTTTAACGCTGGAAATAACTACACTTTTTTTTCTGGCGTTAAGCTGTGATATGCCCGAAAAGACCTTGCGTTAAAGATTGCAAATTGCATTTTGGCCATTTCTGGGTTTGGGGAGAGGAGAGTGAGCAGAGAGAGAGCCTCTGAGGCGGCTTTCACAGTATTCAACTATTTATAATCTCTATAGGAGGGCCAGCTAATAGTTCAAGGTGAGGTGATTGTGGTGGTTAAAGGTTTGGGGGCCAGTTTTACATGCAGAGTGAGGGGTACGAACAGCACAGTATACCTCGGTGAAGATTTGACGTCATTTGGAGTGAGGAAAGTCTCACAAAGTTGAGATTTCAATTCTGTTCTCTTGCCCTAACTTGACAGTAACCTGTTAAAGAATCCATCAAGATACAGGTTACAGCAGTAGGGCCACAAACTAGGGAAGCCAGTATTGAAATCCTTCTGTTGCTTCTTATGACCTTGGGCAAGTCACTTCATCCTCCAATGCCTCAGGTGCAAACTTAGTACCTGATTCACTAAGGGTTTCTCCCATAGGCAAAATGGGAGAAAAGTTTTAACAACGCTGGCCCTTAGGACCTGATTTACTGAGATTTTTCTTCCATTTTCTATCTATAGGAAAAATGCTTAGTAAAAGAGGCCCTTCGATTGTAAGCTCTCTATGGATAGGGAAATACTTAAAGTACCTAAAATGTAATCTGTTTTGAAGTGCCATGGAAGGCAGAATATAAATAAAAAAATATATATATATTATGCTGTGCTGGACATGTACTGCTGATAGTTCCATTAGCTCATGAAATTCAGCTTTAGGAAACCTGAAATAGGGCTTTCTCAGTTGCTGATCCAGTGTTGTGGAACTCCCTCCCATGTGAACTCCAGGAGGAAGCAGATTACTTATCTCTAAGAAAAAACAAAAAAGGTTAACTTTTTTTTTTAAGCCTGCAAATATGTTTACCAGATTATACACCCTAACTGTTATATAGTATACGTGTATTTTAAATGTTATTATAAGCTCAGATCACATAATTGTGTTTAATACCACAGATAGCTAGGACATTAATTCTGAACATTGCAAAACTAATCTATAATACCTTCTATTATTACATGCACATTATCCTAACAGAACAGACAGAACCCTGGGGCAGCGTCAAAAGATATGTTATTTTCAAAGCACGGCAGTAGGTAGTATAGCGCTGGTTACATTCATGGAACCTTGTCTTACAGAACTCAGTCGAAGAGACTTAACAAAGAATTAATTTTAACATATTCATTGTTTATTCACAGTTGCTTGAAGAGAACAGATTTTTGGTCCCTGTTCTCTTCAAGCAACTGTGAATAAACAATGAATATGTTAAAATTAATTCTTTGTTAAGTCTCTTCGATTGAGTTCTGTAAGACAAGGTTCCATGAACGTAACCAGCACTATACTACCTAACTACTGTGGTCTGTACCTATTACTGTATACCGCTCATCGTCTCCACTTTTCAAAGCACAACATATATAACTAGAAATATAACACTTTCAACCTTTCATTAGTGAACGTTTTCCTCTTTTGTTTTGTTTTTGTTTGATTTCTAAGAGTTCTTCAGCCAACGGTCTATGAGATGATGTAGTGGATCACAGGTGGAACCACCTCACTGCAATAGAAGAAACTTTCTCTGTAGCATATAATTCAGGGGGTGGTTACCTTGGATGCTAGTTAGACAATGGAACCACAAATTACCATGGCTCTGAACAACTAAACCACCCTCTACTCCTTCTCCAAGATGATTTGGTTCTCATAGTTCATGCAATAATTACGGTTCATGTTTATTACTATAATGTGTTATATGTGGGCCTATGGGAAATATTACCCAGAAACTGCAATATAAAATATGGCAATAAGCTGAGTAGGATTACCATTCCAGTGTTGAGGGATTTTCTTTGGCTCCCAGTTACATTTCCCACCCAGTGTTAATCTTAACATTGCCTTTTAAAGTCAGCCGTCTTCATCATAAAGAATGTGGGGACAGATAAAGATCTAAAACTATATTCTGGAGGAAAGGGAATATATGAGGCAGACATTTAAATATCTCCAAGGAATAAATGCACAGGAGGCCTCTTAACAGAAAGGCGGTTCTACAATGAGGGGTCCCGGGATAAGGGTGAAATGAGGCAGACGAGAGTAATCTGAGGAAATGTTTCTTTACAGAAAGAGAGGTGGATGCAAGAAATGGCCCTGTGGAAGTGGTGGAGACTAGGACAGTAACAGAATTCAAGAAAGCATGGGAAAAGCACAGAGGATCCCTGAAGGAGAGAAAGGGACTATACAACCAGGCAGATTATGTAACTGGGCAGTCTAGATGGACCCTATCCTGTTATTTATCTGTTGTCATTTTTTATCTTTCTATATATTGCCAGGCTCAAGGCAGCCAGATCACAGACCAGCAATACCTTACAGAGTTACATACTTCTGCCCAAATCTGAAAGCAATGAAAACTGAATTCTTCATTTTTTTATTTATTTTTTTTTTTTTTTTACAGGTTAACCACTATCATTTCCTTAGAAAAATGCTACTATACTTTGATCAGTGTCTTAACTGAGCAATTATGACATACATTTTAATGTGATGCAAAAATAAAAAATGAAATAAAATCACCAATAAAACAGGTCTTTGTCATTCAGAGAACTGATGAAAATGCTTTGTACGAGCTAATCAATTTGCTCAGCAAGGATATCGGATAATATATCAACGTGAGTGCTACCATGGCATGTAGCAGAAAATTCATCACCTGGCTGGTAAATCTGCTGCGGTTGCTGTTCTCTATTATGGAGGCTGCGTATGCAGCATATTTACAAAAAAAAAAACTCTTCCAGAGTTACTGCAGCACCTGGGTGCCTATACTATTAAACATTAATACAATCTGTGTTCATATCATCTCCATACTAATCAGATTGATTACCTGTGACACACTGCTTGTCACAACACATCAAACAAGTGGAGCTATGTAGGAGATGAAGCATAGATATAGGTATTTAATAGTAAACTGTAAGGAGAAAGAACCCACCATTCAGCTGTGTCGCAGAAGCTAAATGGAGATGTTAGCAGCCATGAATGTTATAGGTGGCACTGCAGTATTTTTTTTTTTTGTCAGTGGTCATCAATTATAAACGTTATGCAATTTGGTATTGTATGGCTAGCTTAAGGAATACAAATGTCAGTGCAGCATCTCTTAGCCCTTCAAACACTCCAATATCTAGCTGGTCTATCACGTCTCTTCCTAGTACAACCTAGAGAAAAGAATACTGTTACAAATCCTAAGAACAGAGTGTCTACTTTAACTTTTGCTAAATAAAATACTTTAACTACAATAGAAAAACAACAGCTAATATAATTGTGCAAATGACTTTAAAAGACATTCAAAAAACTAATGCATGATACAAGTTTGTTTATGCAGAATCCTACATGCTTCAGAAGTGTTTTACTCCTTTGTATTTTAACAAAGAATACAATTTACATATTGACATGTTTGTAACATCTGAGTTTAGTGTACCATGGCTTCATTCTGTTCCATATATTTGTTGCATTTCAAAACACCCTATAGCAGTTTGTTGCACTAGTATAAAGCTCTTCCAAGAACATAGCAACATAGTAGTTGACAGCATATAAAGAACAAATTTACCACATCCAGTCTGCCAGTAAAGATTGTTCCAATTTGGGTAAAGGAGCATATACATTTTCCATATGCAAACCAATACCAACTCCCCCTCCTCATCATCTCATCTTTTACCTGACTTCTATTGTGCTCCATATCCGTCCCATACAGTCCCAAGATCTGTTAAGTTATGGCCACCACCACCTCCCCTGATAGGCCATATCAGGCTTCATCATCTTCCACATTGGAGTTTTTGAATACTTAATCCAACACCTAGACCAAATTTGTCACATCCAAAATCAGTATCCAAACAGTAATCTATATAAATAAAAATGTAAATCTTCGTTTGTTCAAAATCTTAAATCTCCGAAAGTTCTTCACCGATTGCTTTGAAATTTAACCAGTCTGAGCCACGGCAACGCATGGCCGGGTACAGCTAGTAGAATATAAATGTATGGACTGAACTCTGTATTATGAGCCTTGCAAACTCTTCCATGGAGGTTGATCTTAGATGGGCCACAGATACCATCATGGCCATAGCACTACCAGCTCGATATATCCTTCTAGCATCAGACCAGCCTGGGCATAACGGAAGGTGATGCATTCTGCTAGGCAATTAAAAACAGTTTATTTTGTTATTTCAATCCCAGTCATGTTAGAGTGAAAAGAAAAAAAAGTTGGGCCGACCTTGGTCCGATCCAGGTCAATGGCAAATAAATGGCAATCCAAACTCTGCAGGGCTTGTGCACATGACCTGGGGGAAAAATGTTGGCAGGATAATTATCTGGTAAGATGGAATTCTAGCACCAATATAGGCAGGAACTTAGAATGATGGTAGAGTCACCACCCTGTTATGGGGGAATTTAGTCTAAGATGGATAGATTACTAGGGCTTAAGTTCACCGAATCTGTGAGCTGAAGTGTCCAATTTAAGAATATTAGCCCAGTATTTCCCAACCAGTGTACCATCATACCTGATCAGGTGTCATGAAAAAGTCACCACTGCCTGATGCTCAAATCCAGACCAGCACCCGGGCTCTGCTCTCACAACAAGAGACAACAGTGATGGCTCTTAAACATACAGGACCTCCTTTCTAAGATCATGTGTAAGTCGAGCATGCTTCTTCTTCCCAGCATGAGCCACAGACGTGATAATTAATGGGCAGCATGCAGGCCATGGATAGCCATACCCACTTTGTGTAGCATCCACCAGTGTTTCCAAATCTTTTGAAGCCCAAGGCACACCTACATTAACAAAAATTATATTTGGTACTCCAACTTCTGCGGAGCAGGCAGTGCAGACCTACAGAGGACTCAAAAGGTGAAAGATTTATAGAAAAACTGAAAGCTCCACCAGTCTCACTTCCAAATTTTAAAACACAGGGAGAGGCACACATGGACTCATTACAATGGACCAGCTCCTTTTATATACAAGTGCAAGAGTAGGGAAAAGTTGGTATGATGTGGGCAGCCGGATCAGTTAGTCTCCTTGGCTGCTGCATGTGATTACCAGAGTGCCTTCACTGATGCTGTTCCCAACACTGAGTCACATCCCTTGCCTGATGCACATTCTCCGTTTTACTCAGCCCAGGGATAAGACAGAAGCTGGAAGGACTGAAAGGAGGAAGCTCATGAGGGGAAAGAGGAAGAGGTGCTGTGTACAATGTGCATACCAGTGTTTCCCAACTGGTATGCCACGGCACACTGTTGTGCTTTCAGATCTTATCAAGTGTGCCACAGAAAAGTCACCAGTACCAGCTCAACCTATAACTACTAACCAATTTGGAGACATTAACCTCCCCCTTCCACCAATCCCTTGAGTGAAACAATTTGTTCAGTTCCTGAACACTGGTGAAAAGTATGGAAAGCATCTGGTTCACTCAACTTACAATGCTTTTGAAAAGGCATTAAGAGTTTGTGCTGACTTTCAGTTGTAGGCCTCAGGCCTAAGAAAGGAAAGGATTACAGATATGCCTTCTTGTGGAAAAATGCCTGCTTAAGGAGAAATACTAGGTTAAATCAATTCCCATTAGGAATAATTGTTGCTTATCCTGTTCACGAGTGCTAGTGATGTGAAAAATCCTAATTTTTTTATGCATCCCATGATGGGAATGAACCTTACTCATAAACCAGATGCTGGATATGATATCTCTCTCAAATTTACTGTTAATGCCCTTCTTAATATCTGCACTGTACCTCAGGGAGAGTTCTTCTGGAGTCCATAAGATATATTATGCACAGGCAACATATGAAGATGTGCCAGTGGCACTCAAAATTGGGACTATTTCTATAATCTCTGCCATATTTTCTTTAACATGCTCATCTATTTATCTTATGATTTTCCATCCAAAGAGTTCAAAGCATGTTACAGTAGAGCTTGAGTTTAATAGTACAAAAAATCTGGTTGTAATAGGGGTAGTACTGGCAAATGCAGAGGATTTCCTTTCCTTGCTGGAAAATGTAGCCGTTAGTCAACAAGACAACCCATGTAAGCAAGCTGCATCCTCACTCTGGTTCTTCGCCACACAAATTTCTCCCAGAACTCTTGCTCAACATCCAAACCACCCTTTTATCCTGGTCAGGCTACTATCTGATACACTTTGAGAATCAATACTCTCAGCTAAGAAACCTGCAAAGATAGCTTCCACAAAAACAGTCATGCTAACTGCACACCTTAACTCAAACCTTTCTTTCAACCCTCTTGGAACTAGAAGCAATTAACCTACCAAACATTTGCCACTAAACTCAATCACTTGAAACTCTGACCTCAAAAAAGGCAGACACACTTTCCCCAAGGAAGATTACCTGCATCAAAAATCCATCCCCTGGTATAAACAGAACTGAAAGAATTAAAAACAAGAGGGAAGAAGACAATCATAAATGGCAGAAATATAAATCCTAAACCTACAAAACAATAGGAGATACCTAGTGATGTAGCACAAGGCACCAAGAAAGCCAAAATAGCCTTGTTTTTCAAAAACTACCCAAGTGAAAAAAAACTCATCAAGAAAACTCCTCCAATCAACAAGTTCCTAGGAGCCACCATACCACTATCTTACAATGGAAACTTACTGCAAAAAATTTACTGAATGTTTCACCAAAAATATCAACCATATCAGCACAAATCTACACAAGTCACCAAGAAGTGCCTCCTCTACCTCACCCAACAAAAATCAATCACAATCTGTCACTCCCCTCATATTATTCTGCTCTCTACCTGAAAAAGAAGTGGATACTCTTTTTTTGCAATTTCAAATCCACAACATATCTGGAAGATCCATGCCCATCTTGGTTCATCGAACAATCCAAATCTGGATTGCTCAACTACTTCCAGCCCATCAGGAATGCCTCACTATCACAGGGCCAGTTAAAAACCTAACAAAAGCTGTGTTAATAGCTATACTGAAGAAATCAAGCATGAATGCAAAATTTCTGAACAACTACTGCCCAGTCTCAAATGTCCCTTTCTTTAGAAAATCTTATTTTATTTTAAAAATGTTTATATTCCACCTATAACGAAAGATCATGCTAGACAGAACATAATTAGATCATCATCAAAAAGGTCTTTCAATTAACACTTTCTTTTAATCCACCTACACTATGTCTAATCTGGATTCAGACTCTACCTTAATACAGAAATTGCACTAGTCAGCCTTGCTGATGACCTATGATTCTGCTTAGACTGTGGCCAACATGTCGTCCTGGTACTGCTGAATCATTCAGCAGTATATGACACCATAGACCATGTACTCCTCATTACCTGATTAAGATCTAGGAATCACAGCCTAGCACTAGAATGGTTCAAATCTTTTCTTCACAATCATAGTCATTATCTCCCTTGTACAGGAATCCTCTCACCTTCATCCCCTCTTATGTGGTGTCCAACAAGGTTCCATTCTGTCTCCGACTATATTCAACATCCTCAAGACTCCACCTTGGCAATCTAATCAGAGACTTCCAGATAGAATACTATTAAATGGTGGTTATCTAATTATTATGTTATCTGGGCTCAGACCCTGACCATACCACCAATCTAAACAAACTATTGTCTCAAAATGATCTCAGATTCACTATACTATAAAAAAAAAAAAAAAACTGAACCCCCTAAAAACAGAGGTACTCTGGATTGGGAAAAATGACTACAGCCATATTCACTCAAGAGTGACTTTGAAAGGAACACCTCTACCATTCGTCCATCAAATCTGTAGCCTGCGATTCATATTAGACTTTCAACAGAAGCCGAAATATGTAAGTCATAAAAAAATTGGCTTTCTTCCTACTACACCATCTCTGCCCCTTCCTTGATAGCCTTGCCTTCATAACAATAGTCCAGGACCTGGAATCTCCCACCTGGACTACTGCAGCTCCTTCTACATTGGGCTACCAAAAAAGCTAAATTCTTGCCTGCACCTCATCCAGATCTCAGCAACATGAACAATGCTAAATATCAGTAAATTCAAAACAGATCACCATGCTTTTGAAAAACCCTGCAAGAGCTCCCAATATCCTACCGCATCACATTCAAAATACTGGTTCTGGCCTTCAAGGCTATTTATAGCAGCTTTTTGCTCACAACCAGAGTCCTGAACGTCACAAGTTGAAGCACCACAATTGCATCTTTGATACTTCGAAATCTCCTCTCTCTCCATATATTCCACAGAATAGTCACTTTATACTGTAATTTCTATTAGCAATGCAATTCTTCTGCCTTTCTATTTTACCACAAAGTCTGGTTTTCTTGCATCAAGCTATTTATCGGTGCAATGGAGTGCCCCAAGTGATCAGTTTAATTCTCTATAATTCTTTTAGGGTCATGATCCTAGTGCTTTTTCTTTCTGGTACCATGAAGTTAAAGTGTTTACACAGCTTCTCGTGGATAAGCCATGCCACATTATGCTTTCCTATATATAGGCGTTCTGACATCAGCATGTTATATCCAGCATTAAGATGTGTAGCCATTTTTTGTTTTCTTTTTATAGAATCTACACTTAACTGTTTAACCATTTTTCTCTATGCAGGCTGTGAACCATCCTGTGAGGAAATTATCAATCTATAGATTTAAGCCCATCTCTCTTTAGCCATTCCTGTGACAGGTTTTGATCTATGTAGGGTTTCTGAAGTAACTCTCTCTATATTTCCCCACTGTATTTATGCTTTTGCCAGTTTTTCACCTTTACTGCTGGTCTTATTTATATTCAACTTCCTGCTTGAGCTCTTTTATGTTACACTTTCGACAAAGATGTTTTCAGTTTTAATTATTTTCCTTTAAGGAAGGTCACCTTATCACATTTGTCCAGGCCAAATGTCATCCTGATGTCATCCAAGAAGCACTTCAGCACTCAGAGTTGTTTCATTAAATGATGGTCACAGAAGCTGTAAAAACAAGTCCTGTTTCTCCTGAGGGAAAAACCTCTGCTCCTTCCAGAATGTAATGCATGTATTTAAGAAAATGGCAAAATTAGCCTTATAGGGTTCCAAAATCTGACTTTTAAAAAAAATTTCACACAAGCACTAGAGGCGGAGGAAGAGAATCCTATGTATGCTACATTGTTAACATTTAGGATCCAGTTAGGGACTAGGTAATCCAATAGCTTTTTTTTGTTTTGTTTTAAACATCAAGAGGCCAAGTTCCTGAATAAGGGTATTCCCAGATGTAGTCAAGTCAGCACAATGAAAACTCAAAATTCTTATTGCTTAAAGTTTGGAAGTATGGGGGGGGAGGGATATTTTCTGCCTTAACTTCCCTTGTAAATGCGTTATAAAATATTTTTCAAACATATATTTTATAAACCTTCTCAATTGATCACCTTTTTGAGCACTAAGGGGTAGATTTTAAAAGAAGCGCGATCAGCCTACTTTTGCTTGCGCATCAGACTCAAGCAAAAGTACGCTGGATTTTAGTAGATACGCGCGGAGCCGCGCGTATCCACTAAAATCCTGGATCGGCGCGCGCAAGGCTATCGATTTTGTATAGCCTGCGCGCGCCGAGCCGCGCTGCCTCCCCCCGTTCCCTCCAAGGCCGCTCCGAAATCGGAGCGGCCTCGGAGGGAACTTTCCTTTGCCCTCCCCTCACCTTACCCTCCCTTCCCCTACCTAACCCACCCACCCGGCCCTGTCTACACCCCCCCCCCTTACCTTTGTCGGGGGATTTACGCCTCCCGGAGGGAGACGTAAATCCCCGCGCGCCAGTGGGCCTGCTGCGCGCCGGGCCGCGACCTGGGGGCGGGTACGGAGGGCGCGGCCACGCCCCCGGGCCGTAGCCACGCCCCCGTACCCGCCCCCAAAACGCTGCCGACACGCCCCCGGAACGCCGCGACGACCGGGCCCGCCCCCCTCCAAGAACCCCGGGACTTACGCGAGTCCCGGGGCTCTGCGCGCGCCGGGAGGCCTATGTAAAATAGGCTTCCCGGCGCGCAGGGCCCTGCTCGCGTAAATCCGCCCGGTTTTGGGCGGATTTACGCGAGCAGGGCTCTGAAAATCCGCCCCTAAGGTTGTTCAAGAACCAGCTGCAACTACAGCATCTGTTTTTGCCATCAATTAATTCATGGTCCTATTAGAATATTGTTGTAAACCTATGACTCAGCACATAGTTAGGCTCTGAATTCATTGCCAGAGGATGTGGTTACAGCAGTTAATGAAACTGGATTTAAAAAGGTTTGGATAAGTTCCTGGAGGAAAAATCCATAAACTATTAATTAAGAACATAAGAACATAAGAAATTGCCATGCTGGGTCAGACCAAGGGTCCATCAAGCCCAGCATCCTGTTTCCAACAGAGGCCAAACCAGGCCACAAGAACCTGGCAATTACCCAAACACCTAGAAGATCCCATGCTACTGATGCAATTAATAGCAGTGACTATTCCCTAAGTAAACTTGATTAATAGCAGTTAATGGACTTCTCTTCCAAGAACTTATCCAAACCTTTTTTGAACCCAGCTACACTAACTGCACTAACCACATCCTCTGGCAACAAATTCCAGAGATTTATTGTGCGTTGAGTGAAAAAGAATTTTCTCCGATTAGTCTTAAATGTGCTACTTGCTAACTTCATGGAATGCCCCCTAGTCCTTCTATTATTCGAAAGTGTAAATAACCGAGTCACATCTACTCGTTCAAGACCTCTCATGATCTTAAAGACCTCTATGATATCCCCCCTCAGCCGTCTCTTCTCCAAGCTGAACAGCCCTAACCTCTTCAGCCTTTCCTCATAGGGGAGCTGTTCCATCCCCTTTATCATTTTGGTTGCCCTTCTCTGTACCTTCTCCATTGCAACTATATCTTTTTTGAGATACGGCAACCAGAATTGTACACAGTATTCAAGGTGTGGTCTCACCATGGAGCGATATAGAGGCATTATGACATTTTCCGTTTTATTAACCATTCCCTTCCTAATAATTCCTAACATTTTATTTGCTTTTTTGACTGCTGCAGCACACTGAGCTGACGATTTCAATGTATTATCTACTATGACGCCTAGATCTCTTTCTTGGGTGGTAGCTCCTAATATGGAACCTAACATCATGTAACTACAGCTAGGGTTATTTTTCCCTATATGCAACACCTTGCACTTGTCCACATTAATAAGCAATAGTAGCTTGATATTTATTTAATGTTTGGGTACTTGCCAGGTACTTGTGACTTGGACTGGCCACTGCTGAAAACAGGATACTGGGCTTGATGGACCCTTGGTCTCATCCAGTATGGCATATCTCATGTTCCTATGTACCCTTTGCTTGTATTGTTACTGCTAGTAGCATTTATTCCTGGAATAGAGTACTCATCTCCCCACCCAATATTTGTAGATTGATTACACTGATGGAGTGGAGACTCACATTTTCCTATATATATCTAAATCTATATCTATATATCCTATAGAAGTTAGTAGATTGGTGCCACCACCAAATCCCTAGAGGCATTGAGGAACCTCAGATTGCCTAGTAACAGTGCCCTAAGCTCACCCTCGACCTCTAAATTAAAGGGAATGATCTCAGTCATTTTCTGTGATGGAAAGATCCACAGGAGGGGACCCTATTCCTTACCTATTGAGGAGAGAAATAGGAGAGGAGATCAGGAGAATATTCCTCTAAGATTATTCAGAACTATGAACTGAAACCTAGGAATCCTCAGAATCAGATATTATGATTTGAACAGACACTCAATCATTAAGCTCAATAAGCATACGCAAAAGCTCCCTGGGCATTAGGGCTCAATGTTGCTGGACAACTGTAGAGGCTTCCATCTTCAAAAGTATTCAACTTTGGGTTTGGCATGGGCAGCACAAATGCCAAAATCTGCTATCAAGCACCAATTTTAAGAACATAAGAAATTGCCATGCTGGGTCAGCCCAAGGGTCCATCAAGCCCAGCATCCTGTTTCCAACAGAGGCCAAAACCAGGCCACAAGAACCTGGCAATTACCCAAACACTAAGAAGATCCCATGCTACTGATGCAATTAATAGCAGTGGCTATTCCCTAAGTAAAATTGATTAATAGCCATTAATGGACTTCTCCTCCAAGAACTTATCCAAATCTTTTTTGAACCCAGCTACACTAACTGCACTAACCACATCCTCTGGCAACAAATTCCAGAGCTTTATTGTGCGTTGAGTGAAAAAGAATTTTCTCCGATTAGTCTTAAATGTGTTACTTGCTAACTTCATGGAATGCCCCCTAGTCCTTCTATTATTCGAAAGTGTAAATAACCAATTCACATCTACTCGTTCAAGACCTCTCATGATATTAAAGACCTCTATCATATCCCCCCTCAGCCGTCTCTTCTCCAAGCTGAACAGCCCTAACCTCTTCAGCCTTTCCTCATAGGAGAGCTGTTCCATCTCCTTGGTGCTGAACTGCTCAATGCTATGGCAAATGTTTCCAGGACCTGTTCCATTAGTGCCACAGATAGTGCCAAGGTGCTTGGCACCAACTCAATTGGCTTGAAAATTTTGAGGATTCTTCTAGCCAGGTTCCTCAGAAAGATGTTAGATACCAAAACTGAAAAGATTTCAGCAGTAAAATAAAATGTACTCCTGGGTAGCCAAAGGGTAAGTAACTTTGGTAGTTGTTTGGACTCCTGGAGATTCATGCATGGTGGCCATATGGAGGTATATTTTATATTATGTCATAGAACACTACACTCAATCTGGTAAAGCAAAACTTAGTTTACTATATGTTGTAAATATATGGATAGTAAATCAGCAAAGATAAGTAATATCAAAATTGAATACAGTATCACAATAAGCTGTACATAAATCAATACTAGTAAAAAGGAAATAGACAGAAATAAAGACAGAACATTAATCAAAGGACACTTCCCTTATATGACTTCCAATTATAAGATAGTGTCCTTGGAACCTGGAAGAATGTGAGCTCGGGGACCCCAAAAGGAACCAGCTGTATCGCTCTTTGCTCCTTTCAGATCATCCAAATAAATTGGGCAAATGCAATTTTTTATAAATTCCTCTGCAAGTTAGGTGCTTCAATTTGCACTTTATCCAGGAAGGTATTTCAGTACAAGTCTTTGGTCTTCCCATTTGTTAAGAGACCCAAAATGTCTTAGTCTTTGATCTCCCCAGTTGTTAAGAGATACCAAATGTTCCCTAGGGCCATCCTAGCTCTCCAACAGATCACGGTTGCCAGCAAGTCCCAGGAACAATGTGATAGTGTCATGCCTTTATACATTCCCTGTACTCAACTTATATGTAATAATCAACAATCATTACAGCCTGTTCTGATCCATCACAAAGTCTTCCAGGTATCTAGCTAAGCTGCCTAAAATTATCTTCTTACAAGACTATCACAGCTGATTTTTAATTTGGGTGAATGAACTCACCTCCAGATGAAGCAGCTCAAAAAAGTGCAGCAAGTTTTCAATCTCCCTACTCCAACTTGAATGGAAATTGGTATTGAGGCTTCAATACCTTTGTTCAATGTTCAGATCCAACTCCAATTCCAAACTCTTAATGTCAAAGAATCTATTTCATGTACCAGTAAGGAAAAGAGAGAAGGTTCCCTGCTCCTGAACCTGGCTCAGAGGATGAGGGAGTGCTCTATCGTCATTTTTTACCAGTGGTCAATACAGCAACTCAGTCCCTCTGAACTTATTCCTTTGGTGCCAGTAAGGGGTACCAGTCTTTATTGAGTTAACCTCAATTAACTTCAGTCTCTAAATCTTGATGGCCCTGATGTCATCGCTGAACAAATTCCAGAACCAGGAAAATCATGCTCTAGCCTCAAGCAGAATATGCAAAGCTTGCAATGGCCTATGATGGACATTGTTTGGTTGCAGCAGAGGGGAGGCATAATTTGAAGCTGCAGGACTACTCAGCCATAGTAACTAAAATTAACAAGGCAAAAGTCAAAGTACAAAAGTTATGCATGAAAAATGTAGCAAAGGCTGCTGGAAGGCTGCACCAAGAGATATAAAGGGACACCCCTCAAAGTGTATCATTCTCTAATTTAGTAGCACAAGACAGTTTGGGTGGGAGTTTATTGTTTAATGTGACATATTATATGCTAAACTTGTAATAATGTCGGGTGACCACTGGAAGGCATTTCTGAGAACTGAACAATGTGATATTTTAATATTGTTTGGGTTTAAGGAATGGTGTGTGTTGGTCCCCTTATGAACATGGGTTTACATGAATTGTGGAAGGTTGCTTAGTGGGAGGTATACATTTGGGAGAATTTGGCAAGAGTTTGCCCTTTCCCAGGCTAGAGTTGGTGAGAGAGGGACTTCCAAGATGTAGTGGCATAGAGTGGCTAGGTGGGTCTGAGGACCAACCCAGTATGGAGTGGGGCCCTGCAGGGGCACTTCCCCCTCAAGGGAAGAGGCCAAAGGCTATGGAGTGGAAGAAGAGTTTCTTCCCCCTGAGGAAAAACCTAAATGTTTAAAGTTGCAAAAGAAGCAATTGATGAAAATAGCTTTGAGGAAGGAGTAAGGGGGTTATCTGAGACAAGGAGTGACCCATGAAGAGCACAGGCATGAAGGCTATCAGGGAGACCTGCACATTGCTGGAGGCAACAAATGGAGAGATTGCACTGGAAGGTTGAGAGAAAAAGGAGCTTATGAGTAAATCCTAAAAGGGGGGAGGGGGGACTTCGTTTCTCACAAAGGTTTGAGACTCTTGTTTAAAATGAAGAGAAATCTGTCCCATGTGGTTTTCAGTGGGTTGAGATATGGGAGAGAGAGTAGCTACTAGTATGAAAATGGGAAATATGTATTGTGGGAATGCAAGCTTTATATTCCTATAAAATATTTGGAATGTGGAGATTTAATTGATGTTCAAGTAAAGGCTAAGATCCTGGTACACTAATACTATGGAGTACCATATGGTATAACTTGGAAAAGAATTACTCTGACTGTTTGTACCTCATGAACTCTTGAGTATTCAAAATTTGTATGCCTTTCCAATTCTTTTCCTGTATATAGTGGCTAGATTAAAATCAGAAATAAAGTTAAGGGTTTGTGTTTGTCTAAAAGTGGTATGACTCTGCCTAAGGCTTTATTGCAATCAGCACTATGGGATAGTTAAGGGCTGGAGTTCATGAAGAGTAGGATGGTGATGGTTCTTCCTGACCAGTCCAGAGATTTTGTAAGCTATCCCTGCTGATCTCCATCAAGGTCCACTTCACAATTTGCATGACCAAAAGAACTGGAACCTACTAAATACATTTGGGAGATTGGCCCTTCTCTCAATAGGGAAAAACCTCTCATTATTTTATGTGACCTAAACTGGGTTACATAAGCAAATGTAACCCGTGTAATGCTTGAACCCGATAATCCCAGAGACCATTTCTCACACTTCTATTTAGTTTGATACCATAGTTATTTCATTAAATTTATTTCCAGGGTTTTCTGCACCAGGGGGAAGTTTCCTCTCAAGGCCCTTATGTTGCTCTTTAATCTTTCCATAGTTATCTCTTACACACAGCACTGATAATCTCAGCATAGAGGATACCAAAGTCACTGCTCAATAAGAAACGAGTTGTTTGATAGTTTCCAACATTTCTCTTTTCCTGATAAGGTGCAATGATGAATTAAAGAATTTCCAGCTATGTACTTTACTTTCCAGATGATACAAATATTTATTTAAAAATGTGTTACCTGCTCCCTCCAGGGGGCAGGTTACAGTAAATATCATTCACAATAAAAGTAAAAACATATTCATAGAATACAAGACAAGTAACAGACATCGTAGCGAGCTACAACACCACAAGTTTCTCTATATAAAATCAATCACGCTGGACTAGTACAAAACAAAAAGAATGAGCTTAATGGGCATAAAAGATGCTACAAGTTTCTGATATCTAGATATGCCTGTCTGATTAAGTGGCTTTTCAAGGCTCTCTTAAAATCCTTGGCACTAGATACTAATTTACTTATTTGTAGTAAGTTTGTGACTTCTTACAATCTCTCTTAAATTCAGATGTCTCTCCAATTTAATTAGTTCTTTTATTAACTTGATTTCTTCCCTCCCATTGGAATATAGGCCAAGTATGGTGCTTCCCTCCTAATGAAGATGAAGTATCACAATGTACTTTTTAAGTGTTAAGCCTTTTATCTCCTACCCCCTCATGTAGTACCAAGGGTGATGCTTCTTATATTCATGGGCCAATTTGGTGGACCATCTCCTCTCCTTCTCTCCCTTTGTTCTTTTCCCTCTCACAGGATAGCTGGAAGTCATCCTCTCCCTTGGAGTTTGGTGATCTCAGGTTCTACTTGCAGGAAGGGAACATCTTTCTTTGGTTAGAAGAGTAAAGGTAAATAAGCTTAATTAAATTAGAAAGAATTTGGCACTCCAAATTTAAATAAGTTAAAAGTGGAAGGAGAGGATGGAAAGAAACTCTTATCGAAAACGAAAGTCTCCATGGAGCTTAAAGTTAAGACTTAGGAAAATGAGAGCACGGCTTAAGACATGCTGCCTCCTTGAAAACAAAAGGGATCGATGAGGGTAAAATGGTGATCCCTCTAGAAAAGTACTAACGAGCTAATTTTTACAGCCTGGTGCACGCCAAAACGAGGAGATATTTGCGTGGCCGGGTCACACGCATTTTCAAATGGTCGCGGCCATGCACATAGCTCCTAGTATGTGCACAACAAAGTTTTTTTTAAAAAGGGGGCGGGCAGGGGCCTGGGTGGAACATTAGGCGCTGTCCTGCTGAAGTGCGCGCTGGCAGCTGGCCGGCATGTGCAACTTACTGCTGCTCCATAGAGCACGTAAGTTGAGAAACAAAACAAAATGGTAGATAGGCAGGTTTTAGGGGTCAAGGAGGAGAGGGGAAAAGGCAGGCAGGGGTAGGTAGAGGTTTTAGTAAGCTCCCTCCCAGTCCACTCCTTTATTGAAGCACACTGGAAGGGAACTGGGGAAAGGCCCGACTACATCGTTGCACGCTTCTAACAAAATTCCCTCTCCCTTGCGCGCCCGAGTTGGCACTGATGCGCATGAGTACATGGGTAGCCAATTTTATAACACGCATGCCATCAGGAACTGCACGCACATGGATGCCCGCGCAGTTCTTTAAAAATTTACCTTTAAGGAAACTACTATTGCTAGCTGTCAAATGGGGGAGCTGCAACCCACCAAACTATGAATCTGTCTCCCCCCATACCTTATGGTATAATCCTGATCCAGTATTAGCAGGGGACTAACAGGATCCCTACACACAATTGGCAAGGCAAAAATCAAAGGACAAATGTTTTGCATGAAAAATGTGGCAAAGGCCATCAGAAGGGTACAGTAAAAGAAAAACTTATGGCCAAGCAGCTGTGTGGAACAGAATAAAAACTATGAAGTGCCAAAACCCGTCTAAGAAACTACAGGAAAGAAGGAAAAGTGACTGAGGTGGCCCTATTAAGGAAGGAGTTTCTGAGACAAAATTTGAATGCTACAGCAGATAAAAATTGAGGGGGCTTTGGAGAGTGCTGGCTGCACAGAAATTTCCACACATACTGAAAATGTTCTTCTAAGCTTTTTCAGAAGACAGAGATGCTCTGCTTGGTATCGGATGACACCACCCACATGAGACTACTTTTAACTTTATTTTTCATCACTGAACTGCTGCTTTTTAATTAGCACTATCAGTGAACACTGAGTAGAAAAACTAACAAGGAAAAACATGATGCTATCATCTTAAAAAAGAATCACTTTGTTCATGTTCATGCTGACCTAAAACTATCCACATTTAACAATTTCCCCGACTGGAAAAAAAAAAAAAAGCTAGGAATTTCTCAGCATTTCTCTATGGCAGCTTCAACATAAAAATTACCTCTTCTCCTTCAAATATACATAAATGAACCCCCAAAAAACCCCACCTCCTCAACTAGATCTAGCTACTACATACACAAATAAATTAAAGGTATAATTAAAAATAATTAATGATGGATTAAAATAAATTGGAAAGTAGAATCAACAGTACAGAAGAAGGAGACAAGGAGTCAATTCATATAACTGCTTTATTTTGATTCATATCGCCCCAAAAGTTTGAGAAAGTTCTGAACTCTTACCGCAAAAGAAATTCAAAGGACAGCATTTGGGAAGTAGCCTGATATTCCAATCATATGTCAAACTCCGTTCTCCTTGAAACTATACAATGCATATTCCTAAGTACAGAAATCAAGTTAAAGAATACAACTTCCCACAAGTAAGATGAACAAATTAATAACATGATTGCTGTGAGACTGGCGACAATACAAAGCTTTCAGAGATCTCCAGTAGTGAATTTGATTCAATACTGGAGAACTATGGAACAACTACAAATGCCCAGGGTAGAACTGGCTCTGTTTTTCAAGACAGGTTGATGTAGCCCTGTTTTTGCCCCATTTGTTTGTGGGAACTTGCAGTTCTGATTTCCCTATTTAATTCCCTAAGAAAAGTAAGACATAAGTCCATGCATGCAGTGCAGCAAAAAACAAGTCAGCATGTCATGAAAATCTGAAGCCAGTTAGAGATATGATTAAATAGAGCCAATCACTGTCTCTCTCTGCACATCCAATCAGCATTAGAGATTATAATTCCTCTACCTCAAAAATCACTGGGCAGATACCTATACTAATGCTGACCAGTCAGTTTCTTTATTGAGACCCTCCGGTACAAGGGTATGCAGTTTAAAAATCCAAAACTGTTCTCAGCAAATTAAAGCCCAATCAAAGCCACTCCCTCTCACACCTGGATTCTGTTTCTGCAACATTCGGCTTTAATTCGAAGAGAACAGATTTCAGTCCTGGGGAAATTCTGCGCTACTGCGGAATGCAAAATTTGTGCAGAATTGCGAAATTCTGTGCAGAACATGGCAGAGACCCCGGTGCGCCATTTGCGGCGAAGATAATGCCCCTGCGTGCCATTTGCGGCTAAGATGAAGGCCCCGGAATGCCATTTGCGGCAAATAAGAAGGCCCCCAGCGTTACACGAAGGGTGTACGTGCCATTCATGGTGAAGTCCAACACCCCTGAGTGCCACAGGACAAGCTCCACTCGTGGCAAAGACGAAAGCTCTGGTGAGAGTGAATGTGTATAGAAAGGTGTGTATGTGAGAGGGGAGGGGTGTGGGAGGAGTGAGAGAACGGGGGGAAGGGATTGTGAGAGAGCACGCAGTGGGGAGGGGGTGAGAGAGGAGGGGGATGAGCTGGAGGGTGAGAGAGAGAGAGCAGGAGAGTGTAAGAGAGACCAGGAAGGGTAAGCAGGGGAGTGAGAGAGCAGGGGGTGTAAGAATGATCAGGGAGGGTGCTTGAGTACGGGTGCTAGAGAGAGAGAAGGAGTGTGTGTGAGTGTGAGAGATTGGAAGCTGGTGTGTATGAAAAAGGAATCATGTGTATGTGAAGGTGCTAGCCTGTGTGAAGGGATTGTGCATGTGTGAGAGAGAGCCTGTGTGAAGGGGTGCGTGAGAGACATAGGTAGACTGTGTGACGGTGTATGCGCGAGTGAGAAAGGGAGCTTGTGTGGGTGTGTATGCAAGAGAGAGGGATCCTGTATGAGGGGATGTGTGCAAGAGAGTGAGGGAGCCTGTATGAGGGTGTGTGTATGTGCACTAGAGAGGGAGAATGTGTGTGAGAGAGGGAAGGACAGAGGAAGCCTGTGTGAAGGGCAGTGCTGAGAACAGGGTCAAACTCTGGGAGTAACGATAGAGTGGAAGGGGTTGAGCCTAGAGGTGGAAGGAGAGATACTGCCAGGTGGAGGAGTTGGGGACTGAGAAGGCAAAATGGGCAGGGGAGAATTTCTAGGGAAATTCTGCTCAAAATATTTAAAATTCTGCATGTTTAAGTAATAACTATTTTCTGTATTGATTTAAAATGTAATTACTTAAAGACTGTCATATAAACTGTGTTATTTTGATCATTATAAAGTTTGTAGAATTTTAAGATTTTTTTGCACAGAATTCCCCCAGGAGTAAGCGGAGGGTCTCAATAAAGAAACTGACTGGTCAGCATTAGTATAAGTATCTGCACAGAGATTTTTGAGGTAGAGAAACTGTAATCTCTAATGCTGATTGGATGTGCTGAGACAGACAGTGATTGTTTCTATTTAGTCATGCAGTGTTGTCCTTTTAAATTTTGTGGGTATAACTCATTAGATGTGTGGGTGGATGTTAGACCTTCATATTGATAATGATGATTGGTGGTTAACATCATGTGACTGGTCTCTTTAAATGCTGATGCAGCATTCAAAGTAGCTAGAACATTTGTTAATTTTGAGTGAAAGAAGTTATGCTCTGTATTAAATAAGCTGATGTATTAAAATTCATGTCATGGGAGAATGTTTAAGGTTGAAGATAATAATCATTCTGCTTTCAATCTGTAGAGAAATCCCCTGATGCAGGCACAAGGGTGCTGAAACATTGGCGGTCAGGACTCTGAAAACATGCATGTGTTAAAATTAGTTTAATTTTGGTCTGAATAGACTGTCAATGCAAATAAATTACATTCTCATATTTATTGGAGTGGAGGAGTAGCCTTTTTCATTTGCGTAAAGCCATGCGAATGGGCTTTATCACGTGTTGCGATGTTTTCGCAAATGCCGTTTTAAGCTCCTGGAGAGCCAGCCTAGCTATCAGGGCCCTCCAACAACCACTGGGGGGGGGGGCAAAGGCAATCGGCGCCATTTTGAATACTGGCAGCCGACGGCCCAAGTGCAGGAGATCGCTCCAGACCCCCACTGGACCACCAGGGAGTTTTGGCAAGTCTTGGGGGGGGGGGTTGTAGTTAATTAAATTTAAAGGGTTGGGATGGGGAATGGGGACAAAAAAAAACCAATGGTTGTAGTTAGTTTTGTTTTGTTTTTGTTTTGTTTTGTTTTTAATATTCGCTCCATAAGACGCACAGATATTTTCCCCCCACTTTTGAGGAAAAAAAAGTGCGTCTTAAGGAGCGAAAAATACAGTACTTAGATTGTGTGATAGAGACCAGGCTGCAATCCTAATGCGACTGGACATCTAAACAGCATATGACACTGCAGATCATAATAGATGATATCAAGACTAGCAAAGGCCAACCAACCTAAATGACAAGGTCCTAACCTGATTCAACTCTTTTATGTCTGACTAGCAACAATCTATACATTTCATTGACACCTCGTCATCTCCATGAATCTTAACATTGAGCCCTGGAGGGCCACACAGTTTATCAGCAGCATTTTTCTCTTTAATTTGTCAGTTTGATCTATTACATCCTCCAGAATTACAGAGAATTGTTTTAGTTGTTCAAAATCATTACCATGAAAGCCATTTTTCCAGTGTGGGTATGTTCCCAACATCCTCCTCAGTAAAGACAGAGACAAAGAATTAATTCCTTTTCTGTTATTTCTCTATTCTCCCTGAGAAGATACAGATTCGGGGGGGGGGAGAAACAGACCTATTATGTATGCTTCTAGGACATGCTTGGGAACCACTGCTTTATACTGCAGACTTTCTACAAGTGATTTAAAGAAGTTAGCAAAGAATTCACCATATGACTAACAGTATGTGAGAACTCTGTGGCTTCTGATTGTTACCCTGGTGTCATGTGGGTGGTCCCAGCAGTGCGCTCACACACACACACACACACACACACACACACACACAGAGATATTGTCTCAAGACTGCTTTAATAACCGTCACAAAAAATGTCCTAACTTATTTATTGCAGTTAACTTAACAGGTAATTCACAATTTGGGTAAAGCTTACTTCCAGTCTAGGTATTCAATCTGGGTCATTTCACAGTGCATTCTCATCATATACAGCACAAAAATTCAACTGGAGACAAGACTTACTCTTACAGACATAGCACAAAACATGTTTTTATTTTTTTTTTAAACAATTTATATTCTTCTGATCCACAAATCTCATTGGATTACAAGCAACAAATATTAAAAAATATGTAACAGCAACAATACATCATGAAACAGCAATTGATTACAAAACAGTGAAAAAAAAAATAAAACAGTCATGAGACGAAAGGAAAACATTCATTAACCAGTGAACCTAAGTTATGCCAGAAAAAGCTAGAAAGAAAAATTACCTTTTCTACTGCTTTCTGAATCTTAACAGGTCATTCTCTGCTCTGATCTCAACTGGGAGACTTTTCCAAAGTACAGGCCCAGCTATACTGAAAACTTCCAGACTTATCACAGAAGATAACTTTCAAACAACTATGCACAGTGACACAAACACATATATGGTTGTGCCCTCACTTACAATAGCATTTCATAACCCATGTGTATCAGATATACACGTTATAAAATACATGTATCTTTATTCTGCAACTTCCACGCGAATACGTTCAATGCACTAAAAGCGAGCAATTCAATACATTTAACGTGCATATCTCTCCTACCTATTTAAAAAATATACACAAGTATATTTTACACGTGAAAATAAAGTAGGACTTACTTGTGTAAATCGGGATTTATGTGCGCAAATTGGACCATTTTAAAAGATGTGCACACAACTGAAATTACTAGTTTTACCTATTACTCCACCAGTTCAACCAGTCCTTCTCCAGGTCATGGAGATCCTCTGGTTCTTTAGCCTGAACTCCCATCTAACCAACAGTACACAAACACATTTAATATCACTGACACAAGATAATTAGTAAATGTAAAGTTATAGAAGTTGGCAAATCTACGCACTTTTTTAAAAATAGCAACTTACACATGTACATGTTGGCCCCGCACCAGGACGCCACTAGAGTGCCCCCTTTTAATATACATATATATGCATGCGAAAGCAAAAATACGTGCTTGTGTTTGATGTTTCTAAAACAACATGTATATGAGTAGATGCTGCTCAGGTGCACATATGATAATGTTTACATGCGTAACTCTTTGAAAATTCACCCCACAACATAACTAATACACACCAAGAGAAGACCTCATTGGTCTTCCTCAGAGATTCCAAACTTTCCTTTGTCATTCTAGCTGTCTAAATGCTGGGAACATCTTCCAGTGTTCCAGTACTCCTTTTGAATATCCAAAGAATCAGTCCAGATCCACAGAGGCGGAGCCATACAATAAACTATCTGCAGTCAAAGCTGGATTTCTTTCTCTGAGCCAGTCTGCGGCTCTATGCATAAGATGCCATCCCCAAAAGAGGCAAACCCCAAATCAAGGCTACCAACAACACTTTTTCCTTAACACCTGGCTGTCCACATATACAGTATGGTTGGCATACAACAGAAAAATAAACACTTATATTTAAGAATTATTCTGATTTACCACGCTGCATAAATTTGATTTTTCTTCTGCCTATGACTCACATAAATACAAAGTTTATTATCCACTCTCTGGAATTCATTACCAGAACATCTTCGAACTTCTACTGACACCAAGAAATTCAAGCAAGAACTGAAAACCTGGCTCTTCAACATCTTCTCTATTTCTCCTTAATATAGCTCCTCAGTCTTTCAATACACCACCTATTATTATCCAGTTTTATATGACCTCTTAAGTTTTATTTTTTTTCTCCTTCCTGTTATACTGTTATTCACCGTTGTGACCTAGTGATTCTCACTTGGAATGACAGTATATAAAAACCTAAATAAAATATCTCCATCATTCTGTACAAGAGTAGTTAAGAAAGGCCTCATTTCACAATTCTGCAGCTACGCTACCTACTACAGAATTTATCTAATACCACTACATCAGGACAAACCAGGTCCTGCCTTTCCTACCCTTCCCAGCTTCTCTGTTTCCTCCTACCATCAGTCAACTGCTGCTCTTCCTTCCATATCTCCACTCTTTCTGCAAACATGCATCCCATCTTGGGTCTCCTATAGCTGCAGACTTGTCCTTCCAAGAGCAGTGAACTATATGATTTAACCTAGAACCTAGCAGTCCCTCCATATTCCTAAATACTATGGGGATCCAAATTAATCATATAGTTCACATCTCTTGGAAGGACAGCCAGCAGCTTCCGCAACTTGAGCAATGGATGGCTGCAGGGGAGAGGGTAGAGAAGTCACATGATAGGGCTTATTGGAGCAGGAGAAGAGAGACATGACAGGAACCACATGGTGAGAGGAAGAGATAATAAAACATGGTGGGTTTGATTAGATGAAGGGACTGAGGCTACACTTAAGAGGAAGGGAACAAAAGAGGAAACCTGGATATTGGGATGGAAGGGAAGAGAGGTTTCACATGATAAGAGAAGTTGTAATAAGGAGAAGATAAAACCACATTTGTAAAGGGAAGAAACAGGTAGAGGACGAGCTCTAGTGAGTGGGAGAAAAAGAAAAAAAACAAAAAGATGAAAAGGTAGATACAGAAATAAAAAACACAAAAAAACAATTACTTAGCTAAAAAAAGGTAGAATTATTTTTAAATGAAAACGTTTAAAAACTGGGAGATTATCTATAAAAACGTTTATATATTAATTAGAGATGTGCATCGTTAAGCCCTATCATCTCGGGCTTCGTTTCGGGGCCCCCCATGGGAAATTTCCTTTTTCCAGCGGTTTGAGGGGTTTTTTTTTCAAGGGGGCCCCAATTTTCATGTTAGTTCATGCTAACTCCCGATAGTGCACACTAACAGGGCAAAGTTAGCACGCATTAACTCCCGTTAGCGCGCACTAACAAGAAAAACAAATGTTTCTGAAATTTTGGAAAAAAATTCTTTTGTTTTTGGTTCGACCAAACCATACCGAATTAGGCAATTTCGTTGAAATTGCCTAATTCAGGAAAAACAAATGCACATCACTAATATTCATACAAAACTTATGTTAATTAATGAAAATATTCCACAGAACTGTAGCTAAATCTAAAAAAAATTGTATCTCACAATTCTGTAAGCATGGCTGCAGATTCCATCTTGTGCTACCACAGGAAAGCTTGGTTAACTTAACAAATCTATTCCAATCATTCCAGAATCATTGGATTGTAATCACCAAGAAATAAGAGGTTACCATTCAGTGCTTCCAACTTTCCCCAGATTCAATTGATTTAAGAACATAAGAAATTGCCATGCTGGGTCAGACCAAGGGTCCATTCAAGCCTAGCATCCTGTTTCCAAAAGAGGCCACACCAAGCCCAAGAACCTGGCAATTACCCAAAAAGAAAGAAGATCCCATGTTACTGATGCCAGTAAAAGCAGAGGACATTCCCTAAGTCAACTTGATTAATAGCAGTTAATGGACTTCTCCTCCAAGAACTTATCCAAACCTTTATTAATCCCAACTACACTAACTGCACTAACCATATCCTCTGGCAACAAATTCCAGAGTTTAATTGTGCGTTGAGTGAAAAAGAATTTTCTTTGATTAGTCTTAAAT
Organism: Rhinatrema bivittatum; assembly: GCF_901001135.1. Taxonomy (NCBI): domain Eukaryota; kingdom Metazoa; phylum Chordata; class Amphibia; order Gymnophiona; family Rhinatrematidae; genus Rhinatrema; species Rhinatrema bivittatum. Next base: position 189,593,834 of record NC_042620.1, on the reverse strand, counting down.
GTGCTACTTGCTGACTTAATGGAATGCCTCATAGTCCTTCTATTACACTGGTCTTCATTTGAAAAAAGGTTTTCTGCTGACCTAATTATTTTTGCTGATTTTGTCCAAATGAAAGGTGCTGATTCCATATATGAAGTCAAAAAATATGCAATATGTCAAATTTTTTCGCAAATTAGAAATGTTTGATTAAAAATTATAAAGTTGAATATCAAGGTTAATAAGTTCTGAAGAAGCGATAGCACGTAATATATTTGTTTCATGCAAAAAAATGAGTCTATCATCTAACCAACAGGCCGATACAGTACAGTGCGCTCCAATGGAGCACTCTGTTAACCCGCCATTGGATGCGCGTTTGACGCGCTAGCGTTACCCCTTATTCAGTAAGGGGACAAAAATGCGCGTCCAATCCCCCAAACCTAATAGGGCCATCAACATGCAAATGCATGTTGATGGCCCTATTAAGTATTTTCTACGCGATTCTGAAAACAAAATGTGCAGCCAAGCCGCACATTTTGCTTTCAAAAATTAGCACCTACCCAAAGGTAGGCGCTAATTTCTTCGGGTACCGGGAAAGTGCACAGAAAAGCAGTAAAAACTGCTTTTCTGTGCACCCTCCAACTTAATATCATGGCGATATTAAGTCGGAGGTCCCGAAGGGTAAAAAAAAAAAAAATTGAAGTCGGCCCGCCGCTGTCGGGTCAAAAACCGGATGCTCAATTTTGCCGGCATCTGGTTTCCGAGCCCATGGCTGTCAGCAGGCTGGAGAACCGAAGCCGGCAAAATTGAGCTTTGGTTGTCAAACCCGCTGACAGCCACTACTCCAGTCCAAAAGGAGGCACTAGGAACGCGCTAGTGTCCCTAGCACCTCCTTTTGCCTGTTTTTACCACCGGGCCTCATTTAAATACAGAATCGCGCGCACAGGAGAAATTTTCTATTTTTGAATGCTCCTGGAATATTTATGATCAGGGTTGTCGCGCTGTAAACACCAGCAGTAGTCTGCCATCATGTTTGTGTTCCATCTGCCTTGATATCTATGTTTCATGGTCTTAATGTCTTGGTGGAAGCGTTCTCTTGTTCTTCACTCATAGCTCCAAGTTTGAGGGGATGTAGTTCAGGTGGCTATCAAGGAAAAGCAATTTGACACGTTTGTTCCCAATCTTTCAAAAACAATCAACAAATTTTGAACTAATAGGTTATAATTTTTTACCCTGAAGTTGAAAAGAAAGTCTGTAATCATGTCAGAAAAAACAGACCATGCATCCTTTTCTATGGTTTTCATGGTATTGAGGAATTCTCTGTCTTTGATTAGAAGCCTAATATGCGGGCCATCAAATATGCCAGTTTTCAACTGCTCTTGTGAAAGAGCAGGAAATTTGGAAATTCAGCATGTCTTTCTGCGCATTCAGCATATCTAAATAATAATGTTACATTATTGCTATGAGTTTATGAGTAGTCAGCGTTTTGCGGAAAAACCAGACGTGACTGGAGGAAACTGATGTGATTTTTTGATTCAGCACACTAAAATACATAAAGATCACATGTTATCTTGTAGATAGCAAAATTGATGTAGACCAGTGTTATCCGAAAGTGTAAATAACTGATTCACATCTATTCATTCAAGACCTCTCATTATTTTAAAGACCTCTATCATATCCCCCCTTAGCCATCTCTTCTCCAAGCTATACAGCCCTAACTTCTTCAGCCTTTCCTCATAGGGAAACTATTCCATCTCTTATCATTTTGGTTGCCTTTCTCTGAACCTTCTCCTTCGCAACTATATCTTTTTTGAGATACGGCGACCAGAATGCTAAACAGTATTCAAGGTGCGGTCTCACCATGGAGTGAAACAGAGGCATTATGACATTTTCCATTTTGTTGACCATTCCCTTCTTAATAATTCCTAACATTCTGTTTCCTTTTTTGACTGCTGCAGCACACTGAACTGATGATTTCAAAGTATTTTCCACTATGATGCCTAGATCTTTTTCCTGGGTGGTAGCTCCTAATATGGAACCTAACATCGTGTAACTACTACAAGTGGGTTTTTTTCATATATGTAACACCTTGCACTTGTCCACATTAAATTTCATCTGCCATTTGTATTACCAATCTACCAGTCTCACAAGGTCCTCCTGCAAAGTATCACAATCCGCTTGTGATTTAACTACTCTGAATAATTTTGTATCATCTGCAAATTTGATAACTTCACTCATGGTATTCCTTTACAGATCATTTATAAATATATTGAAAAGCACCAGTCCAATTACAGATCACTGAGGCACTCCACTGTTTACTCTTTTCCACTGAGAAAACTGACCATTTAATCCTACTCTCTTTCCTGTCTTTTAACCAGTTTTTAATCCACGAAAGGTTATCGCCTCCTATCCTATAACTTTTTAGTTTCCTTAGAAGCCTCTCATGAGGGACTTTGTCAGATTTGTGAGGGAAGACTTCCCTTGGATAAGTCCATGTTGGCTGTGTTCCATTAAATCATGTCTTTCTATATGCTCTGTTATTTTGATCTTTAGAATAGTTTCCACTATTTTTCCCAGCACTGAAGTCACTCACTGGTCTACAGTTTTTCAGATCGCCCTTGGAGCCCATTTTAAATATTGGGGTTACATAGGCCACCCTCCAGTCTTCAGGTACAATGGATGATTTTAAAGAAAGGTTACAAATTTTAACTAATAGATCAGAAATTTCATTTTTTAGTTTCTTCAGAACCCTAGGATGCATACCATTCGGTCCAGGTGATTTGCTACTCTTTAGTTTGTCAATCTGGCCTACTACATCTTCCAGGTTCACAGTCATTTGGTTCAGTTCATCTGACTCATCTCCCTTGAAAACTATCTCCGGAACTGGTAGCTCCCCAACATCCTCATTAGTAAACACAGAAGCAAAGAATTAAGTATTTTTGCAATCGCCTTATCTTCCCCTAAGAACCCCTTTAACCGCTCTGTCATCTAACAGTCCAACCAACTCCCTGACAGGTTTCCTGCTTCGGATATATTTTTTAAAGTTTTTAATATGAGTTTTTGCCTCTATGGCCAACTCCATTTCAAATTCTCTCTTCGTCTTATCAATGTTTTACATTTAACTTGACAATGCTTATGCTTTTTCCTATTTTCTTCAGATGAATCCTTCTTCCAATTTTTGAAGGATTTTTTTTGGCTAAAATAGCCTCTTTCACCTCACCTTCTAACCATGCCGGTAATCGTTTTGCCTTCCTTCCACCTTTCTTAATGCGTGAAATACAACTGGACTGCATGGCTAGGATTGTACTTTTAAACAATGTCCATGCTTGTTGAACACTTTTAACCTTTGCAGCTGCACCTTTCAGTTTTTTCTAACTATTTTCCTCATTTTATCAAAGTTTCCCTTTTGAAAATTTAGTGTAAGGCTGTAGATTTACTTATTGTCCCCCTTCCAGTTATTAGTTTAAGTTTGATCATGTTATGATCACTATTGCCCAGTGGCCCCACCACAGTTACCTCCTCTCACCAAATCCTGCATTCCACTAAGAATTAAATCTAAAATAGCTTCTCTCGCTGGTTCCTGAACCAATTCCTCCATGAAGCAGTCGTTTATTACATCTAGGAACTTTATGTCTCTAGCATGTCCAGTTACATTTACCCAATCAATATTGGGTTGGAATCCCTGAAGCAAGATGCAGCCTTAGAGGCTTTTGATACTGCCCATCAGGAGTTCAAACGCAACATGGAAAAATTTAAATCTGATGCCAAGTTAGCCAAGATCAGCAAATTTCAACGAGATGAGGGCGATTATAAGGAAGGTCCCATCTATCCGTGGCTCAACCGTACCGCAAAGCCAAGACAAGTCACTTTTAATACATCTGACCAGTCCTCAGGCAGTGAAGAAGAGGCATCGTCGGGGGACGGCTACAAACAAGCCCCCCAACGTGGACAAACGGGCAGAGGCAGAAGACGGGGGTCCCGGAATTACCACAGCACAGATTGGAATCGTCCAAAAACAAGGTCCCAGTACCAATCAAACAATCCTCCCGTGGTGACCCAAAAAGGATGGAAATAAGATCTGCTGTCATCAATATATCAGGATGCTCCATTACAGCCATTGAAGAGAGTGTCTTAAACAAAGGGCTAAATTTTGTACCAACTCAACGTCACGATCCTTTTCAGTTCCGTTGTGACTTTTTTAAGTTCATTAGGCAATTACAGCGCAAAGTCTACCTGTCACTCAGTCCCTTTGAGACTCCCCCTACATCCATTACATCCATTGTCAAAAACAAATCAAAGTGGAGTCCACCACCTCCCGGGGACGCGGTCATCACCACGTTCCAACAACTCGTCATGCATGAAGTAGAACAAATTGAAAAAACAAGTAAACATAGTTATTACAATTTGACCAAAGAAGAACATCAGGCACTTCAACATCTTCGTGACCGACAGGACATCGTCATTAAACTGGCGGACAAGGGAGGCGCGGTGGTTATCATGAGTCACACCTCATATATTGAGGAAATACAGAGGCAACTTTCAAATACATCATTTTATCAGGAGTTGCAATCAGATCCCACTGATGAAATACTTGCGGAAGTTATTCAAGTGGTCAATAGGGGACATGACTTAAGATTTCTGACCAGTAGTGAGCGAGACTTCCTCATCAACAAACAACCCACCATTCCAGTAATATACATCGTTCCCAAAATTCACAAAAATGTAGAAAAACCCCCCGGTAGACCCATTGTTTCCGCCAAACAATCAGTGTTGGAACCAATTTCAATTTTCTTAGATAAATTACTACAGCCTTATGTCTCTCAAGCAGACTCATATATTAAAGACATGTCTGAAATGTTGCAATTTCTTTCCACAGTTACATTGACACATGATAGCATCCTCGTCACCATGGACATAGAATCTCTCTATACAGTTATACCACAAGAAGAGCTGTTGACAGTAATCTCCACAGTATTGAATAATCGTATGCCTCCACAACGCATTCCCACATCATTTGCGATTGAGCTGTTACATTTAGCATTAAGCAAGAACTACTTTATGTTTCAGGATAAATTTTATTTGCAAATTTGTGGCACCGCCATGGGCGCAGCCATGGCGCCGGATGTGGCTAATCTATTTGTCACTGCATTCGAGAAACAGCACATATACCAGAATCAGTGGGTCGCTCAGATTAAGCATTGGAAACGATATATAGACGATGTGTTCATAATTTGGCAAGGCTCTGTTGAAACCTTACTAGAGTTTCATTCGTGGCTAAATAATTTGAATTCATGTTTAAAATTCACCATCAATTATCACCAACATCAAATAGCTTTTCTGGATATCCTTATAACCAGAAGGGCAGACACCGTTATCACCACTCTCTATCGGAAGCAGAACGAGCGCAACAATTTTTTAAAATTTGATAGCTTCCACCCGCATACCTTCAAATCCAACCTTCCTGTGGGACAATTTATGCGCATTCGACGTTTATGTACTGAAGACGAAGAATTCAAATTGCAGGCTGAACATTTAGCAAAACGATTTTTGCAAAGGGGGTACCCGGTGTCCTGCGTGAAGAAGGCATATCGACGTGCTCTGTACTCCAATCGAGACTATTTGTTCCTTCCAAGGAGGCTGTCAGATTCGAACCCGCAAACCTTGGTTATGAGGCATTCATTGGCGTCTCCCTCTATCAGCAGAGCCATTAGAACACATTGGTCTATCTTGCAGGATCTTCATCCCATGTTCAATGAACCCATACGAATAGCCTACTCCAGAGGCATGAACATTAAGGATCAAGTGGTGCATTCAAGTCTATGCGAACCATCAATTTCTCACACCACAGACACTACTTGTGCTGGTTGCACGTTGTGCACTCTAAAATCATCTCAGACCACAATCTGCACTGCAATAGGACGTACCATGCAGTTACCCCAATCTTCGTGTAGAACATCACATGTCGTCTATGCCATCTTCTGCCCTTGTCCTTTAATCTATGTGGGCATGACAAAGCGCCCCGTTCGTACCCGCTTAACAGAACATAAGTGTTGTTTAAAAACGGGAAGCATTGAGGAGCCACTGGTCACACACTTTTTGGAACATAAACATGTATTCACAGAGATAAAATGGACTGTTTTGGAAATTATATCTCAACATAGGAGACGGGGTGATAGAGTACAGCGTCTTCGCCAATGTGAGCAACGATGGATTTACATATTAAATACAGTGCATCCTCATGGACTCAATAAAGAAATTGAGTGGGTCCATTTTATGTAAACGTCATCTCCGCAGCTGAATTGTACTGATTCCATGCACAGCTGAATTGGATTGATTTCATACAGCTGAAAAATCATTTAAATTCAGTGGACTTCTCGCGGCAACTTTGCTCAGACGCCGGTAAGAGGAAATGGCGGCAAGGTTGGGTGAGTTTACTGTTGCTTCTATTCAGCACCCCCAAGGTATGTGCCAAATTATTTTATATTAATACAATGTGCTCCATTAGGTAACTACAAGTTGTTTGTCCTTCGCAGAAAATTAATAGCCAAGCAAGTAATCTGAGTAAAACGGGGCAATCCGTAAAAAATTGAAGCAGAGTGTGTTTCAGTCCCTGATGCAGCGATGCGAAACGCACGTCGGACTGATTTGTGATTTTGACATTTTGAGTCACTTCAAAGAAGATTCAACCCCGATACAGAATTTTATGAAAAATGCAAAAATTTAAAAAATACGTCGTAGAATAAAGGACTAGAGCCAATGATTAAATGTGACCTGAAGTGGCAAGACCTCAAAGCAAAAAACGCTGGTATGCCTGCAGGTGTTATGATGGCTCTGTAAGTAATTCAGCACATTAAGCAAGATTATATTTACATGACGTCTTTTTAGAGAAGGGTAATTGAAATCTCCCATTATTACTGCACTGTCAAATTGGTTAGCTTCCCTGATTTCTCTTAGCATTTTATCATCTGTCTGACCATTTTGTCCAGGTGGGCAGTAGTATACTCCTATTACTATACTCTTACCCAACACACATGGGATTTCTATCCATATATCTTATGCTATTTATATGTATTCATTCTTCCACTTGTTTCACTGTAAACCAATGTGATGTGCAAACGAACGTCGGGATAGAAAAGCTATAAATAAATAAATAAATAAATAAATAAATAAATAAAGATTTTACTGAGCATTTAGTCTCTTGTATGATCTTTATCCTGTTGGACTCTATCTATACTCTCCTGGACATAAAGTGCCACACCCCCACCAAATTGATCCTCTCTATCATTGCAATGTAATTTGTACCCTCTTTCCACTAGGTCTCTGTGATGCCAATTATGTCAATATCTCATCATTTACTACTATACACTCTAACTCTCCCATCTGGCATTGGCATACAGACATTTCAAAATGTGTTTATTTGTATTAACAACCTGCTTTTCAGTTGATAGGGATAATGTGGAAATCTTTAGCTCAGGTGATTTTTTACATATAGGCACATGGACTACGTTTGCTTTTATTGTAACCTCTCTGTTTTGTTTTGTTTTTTAAATGAAAAATGAAAAACATTAAATTTAAAGATATCAGGAAATGCACACATCAATAAGTGAAACCATTACAAAATATAATATTCTATAATAATTACAGGATGCTGGTCTGCTCCTAAGCAATTATTGCATTAGCTAGCCTACAGAATTATGTAAATAAAAGAAAAGGAAACCTGATATCCTGTCTTTAGGAAATTAAATTGTGTGCAGTTACACATCAGCAGTATGTTTCTGTAACAATCCACTTACACATTTCCAAACTGATATATAGACAGCACAGTCAGCTGTGAGACTTGAATCTGTAGAATCACACATTTCTGATTTCCAGGCTGCAAGGGCAGCAGCTATTAAAGATAATAATGCCTGGCAAAAAATCTTTGAAAACCTGGATAATACAAACAGGAAATGTATTCTAATGATTTTGAATTTCTCCAAATCTCCATCAATTGCCACTGGGCTTATGTTAGAGGTACTTGGTTGATATTTTGAAAATGTTGATGGAATATTTTCAACCACATCTAAGATTTATTGCTTGATACTAAGGAGTTGTAAAGGGACTGGGAGAAAGGATTCAGAGGATCAGCTATCAAAGGTTACTGTGAATGTTTTTCAGTTGTTAGTGAGACCAATGGAAGAAGAAATTACCATGACTATTCTGCTGGTTTTCTATGTATTTCTGCCTAACTGCAATTGGATACTGAAGATCTTTTTCTGACATAGAGAGATACTCTATAGGGATAAAGTCTGGATCTTTCCAGATATAATTAGAGAAACCAAGGAAATATGCTGTAAGTTTTTTTATTTTGCCAAGGGGCAATTTCCTTGACAGCCCTATTTGTACTCAAAATATCTATTTTATGATACCTTGCATTTGAAATAATTCCTGAGAAAAGAAAAAGACAAGAAAAGCCTTCTGCCCCTAATCTCTACTTCTGAGTTAGAGATGTTTTGGTGATAGCCAACTAATTGATATTATTGGGTATATCTTCCACCTTGTATAAAGGCCAAATGCATATCCATAGCACCTAAGTTCTTCGATACTTGAATTTAAATTGAGGGCTATGGATATGCGTTTGGTCTTTATAGAGCATGGACATTCACCTTCTTTGATCAAACAAGCATACAGACGGGTTCGCTGGATTAATTGGAACCTTTAACTGATAATGAAAGAACAAATATCATCCACGCGCCCGGTGTGCATTTTTCCATATTCACCTTATGCTAACAAGATTCAAAGAATTATCAAACAGCATTGGAAGGTCCTACAACTGTACCCACAGCTTCAAGAACCACCATCATTTGCTTTTACCCATGGGCATAATATTAGGGACATGACTGTCCATTCTGAATACGTAGAATAACCAATCCAGTTACCAAGGTGAGGAAACAAAATGGGACATCATCCCTGCAGCCATTGCTCTGTTTGACCTCAATCATTTGACAGTCAAGTTTTACCATTTGAGAAATTATCCAAGTATAAATTGAAAGAGTTGACAACCTGTACTACTAAAAGAGTAGTATATATTATGTGGTATACTTGTCCTTTAATTTACATTGGTAAAATGTTGCAACCTGTACATACACGGATGGTTGAAAATTGCAGCTCAATCATCCTTCAAAGGATTGAGGCTCCACTGGCTGCTCATTGTATACCAGTACAGAATTCCTTTTATGATTTCATTTTTGCTGTTTTAGAAAAAGTTAAAGAGAGCTCAAGGATTTGGATGCTTGTCTGGTGCAGAAGGAACAATAGTAGATATATAATCTTGACACAGTTCAACCACATGGTTTAAACAAAGAGATAGCGTGGTGCATGTGTTGAGATTGGATACGTTACCATTAGTTTCATTTACCGAAATACAGTGAATATGTTAGATAACATATATGGTGACAAACGAGGTGAACGCCACGGTTGGCATGTTAAACATTAATGGAAATTGCATTGGCTGTGGATTCTGATCCATGCAAATCTTTATAAGTCAAGTAGCTTTTAGCATTTTTCATGAGCTGGTTGCCAACCTATGAGGATTGATTAAGTATATTAAGGTATTTTACTGAATGTATTATGTGGGGTTGTATAATTTCATAGGTACCAAGTGTCCTGTGTGATATTGTTGAAGTTAGATAGATGTTTTTAACATTTTTGTATTTTCAGATCAGTTAACTTATGTCGGGTGATAGTGTGAAGAAATGTAATTGCTAGTGGGACCCTGGAACACTTGATTGGAAATAAGTTTTTTTTAATTTAAATTTTAAGATTTTTCTTTTAGAAATTAATAAAGATTTTGCTGATGAATATAGTGAGGTGGGCTCATTGAACCGGCAAATGAAGGAACAAGAGAGTGGTTACCACTGATACCACTTGAGGCCAATTGCATGTCATGAAGTGGTGGATGTAAAGCTAAAAAGCACTGGACAGTGAATCTAAAGCATGTTCTTAGAAGACAATGATGTATACACTTACTTTAGACAATTTGAATTTTGTATATGTATACACCTCTTTATTGTATAGTAGATAAAATAAAAGAGTACAAAATACTTTAAAATATCTAGTTCTTAAACTTCTAACTGCAGCGTGTTCCACCTGATAGGCAAATGAAAAATGTTGAATTTCTTGCAGTCTAATACCTGATGTTGATGATGATATCCTTAGTAATTCCTGCTGGAATGAATAGAGGTTTATATGGAATAAAGGCAGCTTCCATATAAGCATTCATGTACTTTCTTCCATTGCACTCCCAAGGTATTAAATAGAATTTTTGTGGTCTAGAAACCATTTCATTATTTTGACACTCAGTTTTGTTCCATAAAATCAAGGCATTCTTTTTTTTTTATTTCCATTAAACATACATCTGCTTCAGATTCAGAAGATAACACTGAAGCAAAGGAGATAACTTTAGAAAATGATTGAGAGTCCTGAACTCCACACAAATTACAGTGCCCCCCCCCCTACCCACAAGCAAAAATGTTAAAAAAAAAACCCCACAACGATTGCTAGTATGACTGACCAGCCTGTATTTGAATGTCTAGAAAGAAGCATGTAATAAAAACATAGGGAAGACTCATGTAGCTAAAACAAAAGTTAAGGAAGAACTCAAGGTCCCACTAGCATTTCTTCTCTCCAATCCCAGGTCTATCCCAATCTCCTCCCCCTCTACCCATATCACTCTCTCACAGCCCCTCCCCCCTTTTGTCACATTCTCCTAGTCTCTTCTACCACTTTTCCCCATCTTATCCTCTTTTCTCCTTTCCCTCTTCACTTGTTAAATTCTCCCTCTCCTGAATTGATATACTTTGACATATGGTGGCATGAAGTATATCCACCTACCTGCTCCATTCCCTAAACCACCTTAGTCTCTCTGCTCCCCATTTCCCCTTCACCTGTCTTTCTCTGTTAACCTTCCCAGTTCCTCTTCTCATCCTTCTACTCCCCAGCAGGTCTTCTTCACGCCTTCTTATCCACTTTTCCTCCTCTGCAGGCTTGGTTCACTAATCCTTTCACTGCTCTCCATGCCTCATCTCTCCTCAGCATGGTAGTCTCTTCGTTGGCAGGTTCAGTTCACCCCTCAATCTTTGTTTTGAATAGAGAGAAACTGAGGATTTTTGTGGAATATTCTTTTAATAAGGTGATGAATGATTGTGTCGACAGCTTTACAGCAAGCCTCTCTGGGATAGGAAAAGGGGATAAATTATCCCTTAGATAGTTAAACTGGATCCGACAATTAACAAAATCATTCCGCATCCTTTGGATAAAATCCTCTGGTAAAAGAGGTACTGGTGCCACTAAATTTAACAGAAGAGGTATTCGATTCTGGAAGTAAACTAGGGGAAGAAACTTTTTGAGATAAAAAAAAAAGAGGGGAGTTTTCATTCATCTTCACATTGGTGCCAATTTTCTTCGGTACCAATGGTGGTGTTTTTGGTGCCAAGGGCTTCCATGCCAAATCACTGCCATGATATTTCTTTGAGGATAGCGCCAATAGCTTATGTACAATTATGCTGGTGTGGTACTTTTGCTGACAACGCCGAATACTCATGCCTCCTCTTTTCAGTATTGCCATGAGAAGTGTAACTTGTACCTTCCCATCCTCAAGATTCTGACTTCTTCAGTTCTAGTCTCTCTGCAGAGGATTCTTCCTTTTCAGAAGCAGAATAGATTTCATATTTCAATTTCATGCTCCTGTATTTTAGGCTGGTGGAGACATCTCTCTGCACTGACCATGGTTACAAGAGTCATGATAGGGGCCTAGACACCTGAAACATAGCTCACATAGGTCCTGCCTACTCATTTTGTAGTGGCATTTAGTGAACAGTATAAATGAGCATTTTTCTGATCTTGGAGACTTACCGGATATGTTAAAGATAGAAGAAAAATAATTAGAATTTGTTTTGGCTTCAGAAAGAGAAAACACCAATAAAGAGTGAAACAACACAAATCAAAGTTTAATGAAACACTGAGGTGACAGCAAAAACATATACAAAGCTTTCATCAGAGCGCTGACGTGGACAAAAAAAGACTGAAGAGGCTCATGCAGTGACAGCAGCGTAGGAACTCCCACGTATGATCAAAAAGACTTTTCAATCTTTCTGAGCTATGAAAGATTTTTCTTCAGCATTAGTGCCAGATGATATCACCCCATGTGTGTGGCATTTTGTTCCTGCTTATCCATGGAGAAGTCTTTCAACAATTTAGATTAATTTTTCTTGTAGTGTCAGCTTAAGTACTCTGCAAATTTAACTTGGCTACAACAAACCACTTTAAAGCTTCATGCTCACAATCCAACAACGTTTTCACTTACTTTTTAAAAAATTATTTAAAAATTATTTACATTTTAAAAAAAGGTAGTGGTAAGTGGAGTTTTCTCTGAGGAGGAGGTTGTTACTAGCAGTGTGCTCAGGGATCGGTCTTTGGACCAGTTCTTTTCAACATTTTTGTGAACAACATAATGGAAGGGTTGTCAGAAAAGGTTTGTCTTTTTGCTGATGATACCAAAACATGTTAACAGGGTGGGACAGCCAGGAAGGAATGGAAAACATGAGGAGTAATCTAGCGAAGTTCAAGAAATAGTCTAAGGTCTGGCAGCTAAGATTTAATATTAAAAAATGCAAAGTAATATATATAGAATGCAGAAATCCAAGGGAGGTACAGTATTGGAGGTGACATCCTTCTGAGCACAAAGGAAGAGTGGTATCTGGAAGTAATTGTACCTAATGATCTTATGGTGGCCAAACAGGTGGATAAAGCGACAGTAAAAGCCAGAAAGATGCTTGGCTGCACAGGGAGAGGAATGGTCAGAAGGAAAAGGGAGATTGAAATTGACCCTGTTGAGACCTCACTTGAAATACTGTGTACAATTCTGGAGACTGCACCTTCAAGAGGATATAAACAGAATGGAGTTGGTCTAGAAGGTTGCTACTAAAATGGTCAGTGGTCTTTATTCTAAAGCATATGGGGAGAGACATAGGGGAGATATGTTAGAGAAATTCAAATATCTGAAAGGTTTCATGCACAGGAGATAAGCCTTTTTCAATGGAAAGAAGGCTCTAGGGGTCATGAGATAAGGTTAAAAAGGGGGTAGACTCAGGAGTAATCTTAGGAAATATTTCTTTACAGAGAGGGTAGTGAATATGTGGAATAGCCTCCCAATGGAAGTGGTGGAGACAAAAACAGTATCTGAATTCAAGAAAGTATGGAATACAGGGAATCTCTAAGGAAGGGATGAGCATTATAATGCTAAATTAATTGGACGGATGGGTGAACTGGATGAGCCATACGGTCTTTTTCTGCCATTATGTTTCAATGTTTCGAGATTGACCTTATATGTAACAAATGAATATATCTAATTTGGTCCCTTGAGATCACACCCCCCTACCTGGGGAGGACAAAGAGTAGATAGCGGAAAAGAGAATACAGTGACTTACATCCACTTATCCACAGCACCATCTTTCCAGGTAGGACTTGGACTGGACTAGCAGGAACATTATCAGGTAAGAATAATTTAACCTTCCTTATCACCTGTTAAACCAGTCCATAACACTAGGAAGATACAAAAGCGACCCCCTGTGCAGGGCAGGAGGAAGACAGGACTGATCTGAGAACCCCTGATCCAAAGACAGCCTTCTCCTTCACTTAAATGTTTAATCTATAATGCTTAGAAAATGAGTGCACAGATGACCAGGTAGTGGTACTGTAGATTTTCCCCTGGCAAGAATGATGATACTTCTACCCAGTCAGAAGCTTATGTCCAAATGGAGTAGGCAAGAAGCACCGCTGGTGCCTGCCTACCTTTGAGAACGTATGCTGAATAAATAGCCTCCTTAATCCGTCTTGCTATTGTGGCTTTAGAGGCCATTTATCCATTCAAGCTCCTCCAAAGAGTATAAATAATCTATTGGATTTCGTGAACAGTCTTCAGATAGCACATTACTGCTTGACACACATATAGCAGGTGAAGGTCTCTGTCCTTCCCTTTACAATCCTCTCCTGGAACACTAGCAGAATCACTGCCTGATTCATATGAAAAGAGGTCACTACTTTGGTCAAAAACGAGCATATCAGCTTAAAAGTGACCACATGCAAAATATCTCTAGGGATGGTTTTCTGCACAAAAGTGCCTGTAACTTAGAGATGTGCCTAGCAGAGCAGGCTGTAATCAGAAAGGCAGCTTTTCTGTTGTGGGGTTTTTTAAACTTTTTATTTATGCAGTTTCAAATTACATGCATCAAGACAATTTCAAAAAAGAAAATCACAAGCTGATATGAAAAACAAAAAGAAATATCCAATAAAACACAAACAAATTAATAATCAGCTATAGATCAAGTCCATAATGTGAGGAAAACTAAGATCATTATTAAAAAAGTAACCCAAATACTATTTATAAGAAACAAACTGGACAGCTTACCCTATGCTTCAAATAACAAAGAACACAAATTTACACTTGCACTGGAACCCCTAAGTGCAGACGTAGGAAGATCTGAAGATAAAAATTTATCAGCAAGCAAAAAAAAGTGAACTGGCTCAGTTAAAAAAAAAAAAAAAAAAACCACGCACAAAGTACTATTATATTTAACACAAAATTTGCAGGGGATTTTAAGAAAAAACTGAGCCCTCAACTTCAAAACCTTGGGTCTCATCAAAAGAAATTGCTTCCTTTTCTTTTGGGCTGATCTTGCCACATCCAGAAATGCTATAATCTTGCATTGTAAGAAAGTATCATCTCAATGTCCAAAATACATCCTAAGAAGCCAGTATCTGTCAGAGTCCAGGACCAAAAATACCAGCAATGTAGAGGGGGTTTGGTGCTCACAATATCAGAAGTTTCCAATAAAGCAGTAACATCCAAGGGATTGTCAGATATAGGAGAAAGTTCCTGAGGTCTTCTAAGATCAGCTTCTCATTTAGAGGGTGGCAAGTAATAAATCCTGGCAATAGGTGGGAGTTCAGATTCAGGGATCTTGAGATCTTCCAACTTAAATCTTCTAAACAAATCCCTGGGTGTGACCAAGGGCACACACAGAAAATTCACAAAACGTAAATTTCAATATCTCAAGGAATTTTCCAGTTCTCCACTTTGTTGGAAAGAAATATACTGTCTTTAAGCAAACTTCCTTGCAAGGTTTAAACATATCACATTATTTTGGTCTACAGATATGTGTGTAACCATTAAATCCTTGGAATTCTCTAAGACCAAAATATGAGATTTATATTCTTTTGATGTAAAGGTGGAACCTGTGAAATAATGGCAGTCCCCAAACCCTCTATGGCTTCCCAGATGAACTTGAGGGTAAATACATTGGGTCTCACCAATCTGAGGCTCTCCTGCATGGAAATCTGACTGGCCACAGGAACAGTCTCATCATTACTTCCAACATTCTCCTTGTTTGCATCTGAGTTAGGGTGCAGGATTGAACCAGCCAGCATGTTGGTTATTACGGCAACACTACTCTTCTCAGCATTTCCAGCACTTGGTAGAGTCGTGTTGACATCATCGGTCAGCAACTCCCCCCAAGTCATGAAGAGAAGAGCCTAGCAGCCTCTGGATTGATTGGAGGCATTCTAACTGCTGGGCTGAGAGATACCATCAGGCCTGGGGGAGACAGGAGCAAACTTTCCCTCCTGGAACTCCCCAATCGCTCTTGTGTCAACGGTGCTGTGCCCCGGATTACATGGTGCCCACAGGTCCACATGGGGTAGAGATAAGTACAGCATCAAGGAACATTACCAATTTGCCTTTTCTTTTCTAACCCATTGCAAACCAAAGGTAAAAATATTTTGCGTCATCAGGAGCTCAGCTTCCTAACTGCCTGTTGCCATCTTGGATTCTCCCTCTCAAGAAAGGCAATTTTTAATATAAGGTCTTTATTGGATGCCTTTTTAAGGGCTCAAAAGGTGATGCCACTAAGTCTTCAGGACCAAGATCAAGTCCCAATGGAGAAAGATTGTCCTGAAAAGTGGCCATATTCTCTCTCTCCCCCCCCCCCCCCCCATCCGCAAACATACACACCCGTAGGAAGCACTTGACATATAGATGGGCGTCTATTTATACGCCTTTAAAATGCCACCTACAGAGACCACGTAATGCTGTGAATGTAGTCAAATGTGTTTCAGCTCAGCTCCTTGAACCTCCATTTCATCCACCCCAAACTAATCACATCCTGCTGTGGTAAGCACTAACTTGAATACTTATCTATCGAGGGAGGTGCACAGCATGGGCCCATGGGTGTCTAATAAACTCGCAAAAAAAAAGATTAATTGCAGTCTGCAGTCAAAACGGCCAATGGCAAACCAGAACCTATGCCTGAATCAGTTGATACTGATCAGCAGTCACAAATGCTGTGGAAAAGGCAATTGATATAAAGCTGGATGGGAAGCTAGAGGCAATTTTCACGAAGTTCAATGCGCTATCCGGTGTTTTAGAAAAAGCCACGCAAAGTTTGGACACATTGAAGCAACGGGTTTCAGATTTAGAAGATGGCACCTGCAGCAACATCGGCACTGTAAACAAAGCAGGTGAAAGATTCGAGGCATTAGAAGCTAAGCTGGAGGACATGGGAAATCGCTCTCAATGAAATAACCTGTGGTTTGTGAGCTTTCCTGAAACCTTATTAGATGCAGAACTTCGCGAATTCCTGGAAAAACGGTTGCCAGCAGCACTGTATCTCCCGAAATCATAGGGCCCTCTCCTCATAGAAAGAGCACACTGACTCGGCACTAGGCAGGAGTACTGGGAAAGGCCTTGGATGGTCATCCCACGCTTCTTGAACTTTGTGCAGAAATCAGCTGTTTTACAAGCGCTTTGCTGGGGCATGCAGCCAAAACTGGAAGAGACGAGAATACTTACATTTCAAAATTACGCAGTTAGGCTTGCGACGCTTCATAGAGACTTCTCTCCCAGTTGTAATGTCTTGGGGGGGGGGGGGGTACTGGGTAACCTGCATGAGGGTAACCTGCACAGTGCCGCAGATACTGGCATAAGCTTGCTGGGAAGACTAGGTGGATCATTTGGTCTTTTTCTGCCATCATTTCTAAGTTTCTTTGTATGTTTACAAAGAAGGTGCGTTTTACACTTCAGAATCCTACTAAACTAAAAGTTACCCACTCTGGCAATACCAAGCTGTATAATTTCCCTGAAGAGGCTTGGTAATTTCTTTAAATGTTAGGGGAGGAATAATCTGCTATATCAGATCATATGATTAATTTTTCTGCAGTTGAGGCAGATTTTGATAATTTGTAATTCAGGTAATATTTCATCATCCCACAGTGCTCCTGAGCACAAGATGAGCATCAGCAGAGACCTTTCATGGGTGTTTACAGTTCATCTCTAGCCCCGGATGACATCAGCTTGGGCCAGCAAGATTGACCTGAGTTTTCACATACCTGGAAGTGGTGTGCTTAATAATAACAGTTTGTTATTTGGTTCTCCTAATTAAATGCGCTCCTGATCTCTTTGCTGAACCAACGCTGTTTGATTGATAGGTTGCTGAGTATTCTTTTTTGCACTGCTGGGAACCTTGGCACCATAGGATTCAGGGTTTGTGAGCTTCAGCATGTGACAGACCCATGAGGTTTTGAAGTGTGGTTTCATTCGGGAGTTTTCGGATGGTGAAGACAACACTGGAATAGAGCTACAGCATTAATATACTTTTCTTTTTTTTTCTTTTTATTAATGTTTAGCCAAAGCACTGCCAGATATTTTCATTTGATCTGTTCTTCAGATAATTTCTTCTGGATATGCTCAAATGTTCTAGTTTTAGTTACGGTGTTCATCACTGGATTGATTGGGGGTGGGAGAAAGGGGTTTCATAGCAATTTTTGTGTGGTCAGACCTGCTGGGGTGTCGGCCCGAGGATGGAAGCTGTACAGCAGGAGAGGATGAATGGACGGGGTAGGAAAGCACTGGGGAGGGAGGAGGTAGGGTTTCAAGATAGGGCAAGAGTTGTGAATGATAGGATTAGGGGTAGTATGGAGGGATTAATCAGGGAATAATAAGCACAGAAAGTCATAATGGGTTCATTGTATATTCGCACTACCTGATGATCTGGGGAGTCAGGGTCAGGTGTCTTGTGGGGGTTGTTCTGAGCTGGGGGGGGGGGGGGCAGCTTCCCAGAGGTAGTGAAAAGGCTGCAAAGATTATTTTTTCTTTGAGAAAGCCTCCTTGAGTACTAGCAGTATAAAAAGAGTCAACCGGTGGCATGCGGGGAGGGCCCCCCCTTAACCTGGCATTTGCCGGAGGGGGAGGCCCCCTTCCCCCGCCTTACCTCGGCGCCACAAGGCAGCGTTTCTGGAGCCCTCCCCTGGTATGAGGGAGGGGAGGGAAAGACGCGCGTGGTGACGTCAGCCTCACAGGTATCGTGAGGCTGGGGTCACCAAAACGACGGTGAGCACTGGGCCCAGCCTCTTTTCACGGCCAGTGCCCACATGTCCTCCCACCCACCCAACTAAGAAAAGGGGCGAATACAAGGGGAGAGGGGTCAAGTAAGGGCGGAAGGGAATGATAGTTAGCAGTTGATGTTAAGAAGTAGGTAACAAGAATGTATAATTTGTCGCAGCTAAATGGTGGCGGGGGTACCTAAGTCAGTAGGTAAATGGGGACCTTAAGGACACGGTGAGGAGAAACCGGAAGTCCTCAGGAAAGGAAGCGTGCATATAGCTGGGCGTGGGCTGCCTGGAGGAATGGCCCCATGGCTCAGACACGGCAAGGGGATGGGAAGATAGTGGCGGACTGGCTTAACACAGCGAATGCCGGCATGAAGCACGGATTACAATATGGTTAAACGCACCAACGATTCGGGTACCGGTAATGTGTTTTCATTAATGATTTAATAAATGCTGCAGCCTTGTTTTCACCAAAATCGGAGTCTGAGTGGTATATTGGGTGATATGTGAAAAGGGATCAGGAGTTGGGGGGGGGGGGGGGGGGGGAGCGGACATGAAGGTGCAATCTGCCAATGTTAATGACATATCCTGGAATGTCTATGGTATAGGATCCCCTATTAAAAGGCAGAAGATACTAAAGCTCTTGAAGAGGCACAGGGCAGGTATTGTCATGCTCATTTGAGTGATTTGAAGCATAGCAAGCTGGGCAGATGGTGGGTTGGCGAAGCTTATTGGGCCTTTTCACGTACACACGAAGCTGGAGTTGTGATACTAATAAAAATCTGTCATTTCAAGTTACAGAGACTATTAAAAGATCCAGAAGATCGCTTTATTGCTCTTAAGGGATTTCTATTTGTAGGGGTGTGCATTCGTATTGAACATAAATGTAAAACGCTACTTTTTTTTTTTTTTTAACTTAAAAAAGTGATGAGACATAAACGATCGGATTTCCAACTTATTCAACATAGCTATGTTGAATAAGTTGGAAATCGCGATTGTTGATCCAAAATAAAAATTTAAACCCCTCATCTTCCTTAATCCCCCCCCAAAGACTTACCACAACTCCCTGGTGATCCAGCGAGGAGTGAGGACGCCATTTCTGAAATCCTTTGCGAGGAGCATGTGACGTCGGCGCCACGTCGGAGTGACGCGGCGTCACGTGATTCCCTGCGGGTTCGTGCCGGAACGCTCGTTCGGCCCAAAAGGAACTTTTGGCCAGCTTGGGGGGGCCTCCTGACCCCCCCAAGCTGGCCAAAAGTTCCTTTTGGGCCGAACGAGGGTGCCGGAGGGAACTCGCGGGGAATCACGTGACGCCGACGTCACGTGCTCCTTGCAAAGTTGGTCAGAAATGGCGTCCTGACCCCGCTGCATGGGATAAAGGAAATAATATAGCATACTGTTTGCTTTTTTGACTGCTGCAGCACACTGAACCGACAATTTCAATGTGTTATCCACTATGACGCCTAGATCTCTTTCTTGGGTGGTAGCACCTAATATGGAACCTAACATTGTGTAACTGTAGCATGGGTTATTTTTCCCTATATGCATCACCTTGCACTTATCCACATTAAATTTCATCTACCATTTTGATGCCCAATTTTCCAGTCTCACAAGGTCTTCCTGCAATTTATCACAATCTGCTTGTAATTAAACTACTTTGAACAATTTTGTATCATCTGCAAATTTGATTACCTTAGAAGCATCTCATGAGGGACTTTGTCAAAAGCCTTCTGAAAATCCATCTTATCGAAATCAGCGCTTTCTCTATAAACTAACAGCATTGATTACATTACTGCCCAAAAAAGGGAAAGACCCACTCCAGCCAGAATCCTACCAGCCAATTTCTTTGCTAAATTTTGACTTTGAGCTGTTGCCCAAGATCTTTTCAGATCAGTTGGCTCTAGTTCTTCTAGATGTCATAGCTGAACATGAAGTGGGCTTCATCAGATGTAGACATTCTGTTCTTAATGTGTGGAAGGTGCTGGCCTCAATGTATTGGAGTAGTGGCCACAATATCCCATCCTTATTGATTAGTTTTGATGCTGAGAAGGCCTTTGATGAAGTAGGATGGGATTATATTTTTATGTTCTTGAGAAATTTCGACAAGAACATAAAGGGCATATGGCTGAATGGAATTCATCTGCTATATTCTTCTCCCACAGAGTGGATCCTAGTGAATAGTGCCCTCACTATTGAATTTTCCTTACAGAGAGGCATGTGTCAGGCTTGCATTCTTTCACTTCTTCTGTTTGTGCTACCTTTGGAGCCTCTATTAAGGACCATTAGCAAAAATGCCGAGATAATGGGTATCCTGGTGGGTAAAAGTATATTTAATCTAGCTGCTTTTGCAGAAGACTTAATAGTTCACATTAGTAATCCACACAAATCTCTATCAGAGTTATTAGAGGAATTTTCCTCATTTGGTTCTTTCTCTGGCTTTAAGCTTAATTTATACAAGTCAGAAGCTATGACATTACATGAGGGAATTGGAACTTAATAGGGCTCTGAATTTCCCCTTAGGTGGGCTGGGGATTCATTTACATATTTTGGGGAAGAACTCCCGATAGCTCTTAGTAGGTTTTATGGCCTCAATATCTTGCCATTATTAAGAAATATGAAGGATAAGTTTTTAGCCTGGAAGGACCTTCTTCTCTCAGTAATGGGCAGAGTGAATCTTTTCAAAATGATTCTTTGGCCTCAATGGCTCTTTGTCCTGCAGACAGTTCCATTAGTATCAAATTTGCAGATGATACAAAATTATTCATAGTTAAATCACAAGCGGATTGTGATAAATTGCAGGAAGACCTTGTGAGACTGGAAAATTGGGCATCCAAATGGCAGATGAAATTTAATGTGGATAAGTGCAAGATGATGCATATAAGGAAAATTAACCCATGCTATAGTTATACCATGTTCGGTTCCATATTGGGAACTACCACCCAAGAAAAAGATCTAGGCATCATAGTGGATAACACATTGAAATTGTCTGTTCAGTGTGCTGCGGCAGTCAAAAAAGCAAACAATGTTGGGAATTATTAGAAAGGGAATGGTGAATAAAATGGAAAATATCATAATGCCTCTGTATCACTCCATGGTGAGACCGCACCTTGAATACTGTGTTCAATTCTGGTCGCTGCATCTCAAAAAAGATATAGTTGCGATGGAGAAGGTACAGAGAAAGGCAACCAAAATGATAAAGGGGATGGAACAGCTCCCCTATGAGGAAAGACTAAAGAAGTTAGGACTTTTCAGCTTGGAGAAGAGATGACCAAGGGGGGGGAGGGGGGGATATGATAGAGGTGTTTAAAATCATGAGAAGTCTAGAACGGATAAATGTGAATCTGTTATTTACTCTTTCGGATAATAGAAGGAATAGGGGGCACTCCATGAAGTTAGCATGTGGCACATTTAAAACTAATCGGAGAAAGTTATTTTTTACTCAATGCACAATTAAACTCTGGAATTTGTTGCCAGGGGATATGGTTAGTGCATTTAGTGTAGCTGGGTTTAAAAAAGGATTGGATAAGTTCTTCTTGGAGGAGAATTCCATTACCTGCTATTTATTAAGTTGACTTAGATAATAACCACTGCTATTACTAGTAACAGTAGCATGGGATAGACAGTTTTTGGGTACTTGCCAGGTTCTTATGGCCTGGATTTTAAACACACCTATCGTTGAAAACAGGATGCTGGGCTTGATGGACCCTTGATCTGACCTAGTATGGCATATTCTTATTGCAGAAATTAGACAAACTAGCATATGCTATGTCATCTCAATTATTTGGTGAATCAAACCAGTGTTCTATCATTATGTGGAATGCCTCCAAGTTGAGTTCCCACTCTCCTGGGTCCAGCTTGTTCCTACTGCAAAACTCTGCTTGCACATTTTCTTTCCCAGTGATGTATACCACTGACAACAGACATTTTTTCTGCCCACCTGAGCATTCCTCTTGCCTCTTCCACCAGTCCAAGGCTGTGAGTTCTCCCCATTTATGTAGGCTTCTTTCATAGCACTGTCTGAAAAAATTCTGACTGCCTTTCTGCTCAATAGCCACTAAAAGGTCTGAACAGCACTAGGTCAAATTGCCTGTAGTTCCAGTTTGTTGAATGGCCATTGTGCCTCTTCCTTGTTTCAATATCCTTGGGCCACCTGACCCTGAACTCCCTAGCCACTCAAGCTGGTATCCATGGTCAGCAAAACCCAATCTGGTGGATCCAAATCCTCTCCTTTCATGAGATTGCCTGGGATCATTACCAATCCAGACTCTCTGCCACCTCTCGGGGGACCTATAGGTGGCATTCATAATTACCAAAGACTAGAGGATTTTGTTAATGCTGTTATTCCACTAAGGATATTGTTAAGACTGTTATTTCAGTTCCTATCCACTTTTTCTCCTTTCTCTCCTACTCTTGCTTTTCACGCCCCTCAGGCTCTAGCTTTCTCCCTACCCCCCCCCCCCCTCTCTCCCTTTTCCTCCTCTGCTCCCCTTCCCGGTTATTTGTAATTTCTATTTCCTTTTTCTCCATGAGTTTATTGTGAACCGGTATGATGTGACTCACGAATATCGGTATATTAAAAGTTCATAAATAAATAAAATAAATAAATAAATAGAGCTCAGTGGTCTAAAAGTGCCTATTGCACTTATATGTTTCTCTTGCCCACAGTACTATATCTATAGCTGCTGTCATACCCCAGTGACTGTAACCAGTCCCATACCTGGGAGGGTTTATTGAGCAGATATCTCACTTGCTCTATTATCTTGGCCACTTTATTTGAGGGGTGGTAGAAGGGAGGGATACCCAGCCCTCCCCTGTGTTCAACAGAGCTCCTAAGAACTCCAGGGTATGAGAGGGTTCCAAATTGCTCTTTGTATAGTTTACTACCCATCCTGGTTTTTCTAGAACCTGGATCACTGTGGCTGAGGACTGTCAATTTTCCTTTGCCGTTTTTGCTTTCATTAGCCAATCGTCCTGATAAGGGTGTATCTGAATCCCCTCCTTGCTCAGGGATGCTGCTAATACCACCATGACTTTGGTAAAGGTTCCTGGTGCTGTTGCAAGTCCAAAGGGAAGGGCCTGAAACTGAAAATGCTGCCCCAAAACATGAAAGAATCTTTGAAAACTGGGCCTCATGGGACTGAGGAGGTAAGTTCCGCCAGATTCAGCAAAGTCAAACATTCTCCCTTACTTATGGCTGCCATGACCAAAGGGTCTCCATCCTGAAGTGGGGTATTTTCAGACTTGACCCCTTATAAATCCAATACAGGATGAAAGGTACTAACCTTCTTCGGCAAACAAAATAAATCAAATATGTTCCCTGCCCTCTTTCTTGAGGTAAAACCCGAGCTATAGCTTTTAGGGCCCTTAACTTCTGGAGTATCTCCTTGACCACTTCCCTCTTGACTTGCGACTTACAGGAAAAAACAAACATCCTTGGGAATGCTGAGATGCACTCTGGAGTGTACCCTATTAAAATAGTTTCCAGGACCCACTGGTCCAATGAGATCACTCCGAGTAAACCTTGCTAGGCATTCACCCACTGGAAGTACCTGCAGAGGGGTCCCCTGAATAAGACTGCACACCCATCTATGTTACTTCCTCCATTTGGCTCCTGCTTCAGGATTGGATTTATGTGAAGCTCTGCTTTGGGACAATAAAGTTAAAAAAGAAAAAGAAAGCAAAGATGAAGTCACTTACAGGAAGGAGACAGTTAAGAACCATGTCTGCGAGGTATTTCCCAGGCAGGGGTGAGTACCTGGAATGTTGCATGAAGAAGACAATGCCTGGGATGCGATCACATCAAGTAGAGGCCGCAGCAGGAGCCAGGAGCATCAGTGGCCAGCCACAAAGAAACAAAAAAAAAGAAATGAGGGGAGTGAAAGTAATGCTGTGGGGCCGGAAATGTCTCTCCTGCAAGAGCAGGAAGCTACCTAGAGTGGCAAGCTTGATCTGCCCAGCCTGTGATGTGGAAACAGGCCGGGTCTCTTCATAAGAGCCACCGGGTTATCAAGAAGAAGATGTGCCCAGAAGAAGACTATCAGTTGCACATTTTCAGCCACGTCAGGGTCAGCTGGCACTATTTTCCATTACACAGCTGGGGCAGGAGCGAGAGGGAATCACACCTGCTCTTTGTGGACCCTGGGGCTCTGTGGCAAGGGTGGGAATCTGGGGGAGGGGAAACCTCCAGGAGGGTACAAATCCTTGAAATGGGGGTGGGGTTTGCAGGTCAGGGGTAGGGTTTAATTACAGTTTACTACTTTTTAACTCTTAAGAGTCAGATGGCAAAGACAATGTAGCTGTAAACCAAAGAAGACTCTCTTCAAAAATATTTTAGATGTGGAAACAGCTACACATAGGTCAAAACAGCTACACATAGGTCAAAACAGAGAATGCTGTACATAGGTCAAAACAGAGAATGTAGCAACATGGTTCACCGGAGAATTCTTACAGGGGAGCTAGGAAGGACTCTTACAGGGCCTTGCAGTCCCTTTAAGATGGCAGAGTAGAATTGCCATGTGAGGCGTAGCTAATTTTTCAGTAATAGCACAATTGTGAAGTTTATTCAAAAGCTACACTACTTCATTGCCATAGTAATGAACTGCTTTGCATGCATTTGCATGTGACACAGGATATTACTTTTTGTTCACATTACGCCTGATGTAATATTTTTGCTAAACTGTCAAACCACCAAAAAACTCACATTATCAAATACCATACATTTTGGTAATAACTTGTGGTACTGGCCTATACCACATGCTGAGATTTTTCAGCTTAGTAAATAGGACCCTAAACCTTAAGCTGATCCCTGCCAACTCTAGCTATCTAATATGTATTAAAGAAAGAAAAAAGGTAGCTTCCCACTTTAGGAAATTTTTCAGACCTAGCTGACCAGAAGCTGACCAGGTTGAACTACTTTCCATTAAACAATAAAATAACCTTCCAATAACAATTACTTTCCACTCTGTTTTTAGGAACTCTGGATTGACCCATTGGCCCTTTCTTCCTCAATGTATCTATCCAGGAGCAACTATAAAAATATTAGCCCAATGATACTCAACAAGGAAACAGATTTTTACTAGCAAGGAGACTAATAGTTCCTGGAATGCACTAGTCTGGATATTATGGACCTCTCTCTCTAATTAAAACATTATTTCTTCTTTAGAAGTGTTATACCACTGAACACCCACAAGGGAGCATTTTAACCTACCAACTCTTTTGTTTGTTAGGATGAAATGCTGTTTTAAGCACAATAAAAGAAATGATGATTACTTTTCTAAACAAAATTACCACACATTATGAAATCTGACCTATAAACCTACAGCAACACAGCAGTTATTCAATGATTTTCCTGTCTGATTCCTCAGATTTATCACTAGCAAATTCAATAACCAAGCAACTCTGAAGTGAAAATATCATACTGTTCTAATCATTTTTCATCTACTGCCAAATCATATGGCTCGAACAGGTGCGGAGGAGGGGGTTATTTTTTTCTCTTTTGCAATTTCTTGAAATTGAAAGACCATGATTTTTTTTTAAAAAGATCTGACACGGTTTCTAAAACTCCCTTCCCCGAAGGAGACATAAACAGAATGTTCCACCATGATGAAAATTGCAGGAGTAAAACATTCATAGCATGTGCACCATTGTGGGTAAGAAGAAAATAACTGAGAATAACTATCTCTCAGCAATTACAATCTTTTGCCAGAACCTTATACAGGAAAAAAGATTGTCGGACTAAAAATACTTAATTCAGTGCCTGGCTGGAATTTGTTTTAGCTTTTTAAAAAAAATATCTAAAGCACGTAAATAGAAATGCTGATGATCTTGCCAACAAGGACATTGGCTTAATCCTTCCTATTATTTTTCTCATAGTTGCTTTGCATTTCAGTCTATTTCTCCTCTGGGGGTGACGGTTATTTTAACTAGCAATCTTTTTGGCACCACACCAAGGATTTTACCATTAAAAGAAAAGTTTCCCTAGTGGGAGTTAAGATGAGATCCTTATTACTTAAGGACTGCTAAGTTCCCTTTTATTATTATTATACTCTACTGATGACAGCTGCTTAATAAATACAAATTTTAAAGAAGAAGAGGTTTTGGTAGTTTACCCATCTTTGGATCCTATGCAATGAAAATGGTTTATTAATCATAAGACGGTTTTGATAAAGTAATTCTATACTAAGTACATATTAATTTACAGCTCAATGTGCAATTACTGTGTTGGGAAGTTAAAATAGTGCATGTGCAACAAAACAAATATAGTTTCAATATAGTTATTGTGAGAGGATCATAAAGTTTATCTTAAATAATTTCTATATGATAAACATAGTAACAGCAATGATGGCAGATAAAGACCAAATGGTCCATCTAGTCTGCCCAGCAATTTGCTTATGATAGTAACTGCCACTCCATGCAGTTACCCCCATGCGAACTGTTAAGGGTAGTAGCCAACGCTCCATGTAGGTTGCCCCCATGTGTTCCTTTAAGGGTAGTAACTGCCGTTCCGTGCAGGTTACTCCCATGTATTCCTTTACGGGTAGTAATTGCCACTCCATGCAAGTTACCCCCATGCAGACATGTTATACCATCCCTTTCTTTAACTTTTTAGGGTCCCACGGTGTTTGTCTCATGCCCTTTTGAATTCATTAACTGCTCCCATCTTCACCTCTTTTGGGAAGGCATTCCAGGCATCCATCACCCTCTCCACGAAAAAATACTTCCCTATTTGTTCTGAGTCATCCTACCTGGAGTTTCATATTGTGACCCCTAGTTTTACTGTTTCCTTTCTAGCGGAAAAGGTTTGAAATTTGCACATTAATACCTGTCAAGTATCTGAAGGTCTGTATCAAATCTCCCCTGCACCTCCTCTCCTCCAGGGTATACATACTTAGATCCTTCAGCCTCTCTTCCTAAGTCTTCTGAAGCAGATCCCACCCTATTTAGGTCACCTTACATCTTGACTCTATCCTTTTTGCGATACAGTCTCCAGAACTGAACCCAGTACTCCAGGTGAGGCCTCACTAAGGATTTGTAAAGGGGCATTATGGCTTCCCTTTTCCTGCTAGTTATATCTCCATTCTTGATCTCTTTGTGCCAAAGCAAGAATGGATTTTCCACATGAAATCAATGAGATCTAAGGGCTTGAATACTGAAATAGAATGGAGCTTTTTTTTTTTTTTTTTAATGAGCTCAGGAATAGCGCCTATTAATGGAAGCGTTTATGATTGGTTGGTTTGAAAAGATACAGAGTGATGTCAGCAGCATTATTTAAAGCTCACCCTAGTGTACCAATGATATTAAGGTGGCCACTATGATTTGCATCATGCATTGAGAAACTGAAGATTTCAAAATAGGTTTGCATTTTTTTAATTATAGGAAGAGTAATACATTCAGAATAGCCTTTTACTAACCCATCACTTGTGCTTTTCAGGTATCTGCAAACATAAGAACAATTGGCAGCTTTGAAGTTTGCTGAAAGCATGATATGGGACCCTGAAGCAGGGAAAAAAACATGGCATCATGTCGGGGGCATGCAACCTTTAAGGGATCAGTGCTCATGAATCTAAAAAGTAAGTACAGTCTTTCATTTTTAATTACATTACTGTAAAATTAAAAGTGCAAATAAAAAGGAAATTGAATAAGTACAATGGCTTTTTGTGGACCAATAAGATGTGAAAGGTTCAAGGATTATATCTAAAGCCTTTACATGGGTGTTGTGAAAATCCCTTTTTCAGTATTGAACTAGTGTTTGATTACAACTACAAAGATTTATAATTTGAATGCTTTTGTATGTTCATTCTATTTTTGCATTCAGTTTGAGAAACTCTGTACTTTGAATGATTTATCTTTTAGGAATGCCACTAAAGCTGTGGTGATTTTAGGGGAGCCACATATACCAAAGATGGAATAGCAAAGTTTGAAATGCCAACTTCAGCGATACATAGAATATAGTTAATAAATGTGCTGGAAATTTGAAGAGTATATTCCTAACCCAGAAAGAAACCTGTAAAAAAAACCAGGCATTGTGCACATGCACATTATTTGTAATAGCAGATGCTGTTTTATAGCTGTTAATCATAGTGAAAAACTTTCCTAAATTTTCAGTAGAACAGAGTGATGCAGCTTCATTAGCAATGATTCATTTACCTTGATTAGCACAGCTATTTGTAATCTGTTTCATCACCCAGTGATAATCAATTTTATCTTATAATGAAATATTGCACACATTGCCCACACAACAAAAAATGCTGAATACTTTTAAAGGTTTACTGAAACTGGTTAAAAAAAATAAAAAATAGGATAGATTGATAAAGCTTTTCAAAAGTATTCAGCATTTTAGGGTTAGGAATCTACTCTTCAAATTTCCAGCATATTTATTACCTATATTCTATGTATTGCTACAAAGATTTTCAGGATTAAAGGTCAGAAAAACAACTTTAACCACCTCATCACTGTAGGTCTTGTAGCTGGCCCTGTTTCTTTGAGAAAGCCAGAGCAAGTCATCTCTGGTCCCTTGCCAGAATTAATCAGATTCCTTGCAATTTTCACCTATTTAGCATAGACAAACTCTGTGGTAAAAGAAATCCGTCATGAAGCAAATGCACTCTGAGTGCTTTGGTCTAACAAAATGTTTTAATTTAGATCCAAAATATTTTGTGATCCTTCATGATGATTTTGTCTTAAAACGTCAAGATTTTAAGTTTCTACCTCAAAGTCAGCCAAATTAGAGTCTGATAAACACATGGCAAATGATTTTCATTTGATGCTGTCAAGCTCTGGCAGTACAGCGAGTGTTTGCCAGACAGAACAAACTGGGATATGAAACAACCAAGATCAAAAGTGACTAGCCCATCACTTATTCTGAGCACACTACGTCGCCATATATATATAAAAAAAAAAAAAAATCACAGGGCACTCAAGTTCGCAAATGTCACAAAATAGTTTGTGACAATATCCTACTGAATGCATGAAATATATTTCCATAAAATGGATCTCACTTATTAGAGATGAGTACATTTTTTCTTTTTAATTTTATCACCTGCTGTGCAAACTTCTATGACCTGTACAGAAACATCTGCCGCAGCCTTTTCTCATACTGGGAAGAAACTCCACAGTCTCTTTCCTCCTTGCTGAGAGGCAGGCTGTTCCAAAAAAATAGAACTTGCTTCTCTAACCCATTCTGATAAGATCTACCATCAGGGATTATCATTGAGAAAAGAGTCAGGCAGTAGCAGTATCTTGCATCCTTGAGATACAAAAGCACTGCATTCCACAGAATTCCTGGAAACAGATGCAACAGACCCTTCCAGGGATCCTGATGTTAGAATAAAGGAGGAATCCAAAAGGATCTCTCTCTTGGGTTACTTGCCTGCCTTGCTAGCAGAGAAAGCCTTAAGAATATTGGGATCATTTTAATTAATTAGGTTGAACAACTACACCATCTCCTGGTTCACAAATGTCAGTGGTGGTGGTGGTGGGGAAGGATGGGGGGGGGGGTAGGGTGCACCTTAAATAGTCTCAAAATCTCAGGTTCTGCTTCCACATGCAGCAGGCAAAAAAAAATTCAGCTTCAAAGGTTTAAAGCCTTTCACCTTATAACACTGCAGCACTTCCTTCTCTGAGGCGGCTTGTTTTGATGTCATTGTAAAGTCTGTCCCAGTTCCAAGGGCGAGCTTTATGCAGAAACCCTAACAGACTAGTCCAGTAGCCTCCACAGCCCAGAATACCAAGTCTCCAAGATTGTCCAGGGACATTATGCTGTGAATCTGTTCTTATGCCCAAAAGGAAAATCGGAGGTCCTGTCTTATGACGTGATCAGAGATAAAAGGTCTAAGGAATAGACCCCATTGAAAACCTGGTAAAATGTACAATTTAACTTGGAAGAAAAACTAACTTCCTGCATTTTTTTTTTCCCAAGGAAAAAAAAAAATTAGCTGTTGCCAATTATCCCCCAAAATTTAAAGGAACCAATTTGCAAGAGGCATAACTCTCCAATCCAAAAATACAATCACATACACAAAGAGATATGTAACTACTTCATTATGCCATATATCTTTCCTTGGTACCAAAATTTTAAGTACTGAGGGCACATGAAAGATCACCGAGTGCTCTCTCCTCTGCGGCACAAATATGAATACAATTGGATGACCAATTCAAAAGTTAACTTGGTGGGGGGAGGTCAGAACAAACAATGATCTTAATAAGCCAGTTTCTATCATGTCTTTGGCTCAACATTTCCACAACAAAATGTCTCTACTGCAAGAGGTCCAAAGGAGCAGGTAGGCAGCGCCCTGGAACCTCACTAGAAGGGAGAGCTCAAGGCTGCAGAGAGAGATGCAAAAAGCTGTAAAGGATAGGGAGGGATACAAATCAGTTTTTTTAGGGGTTTACCCACCTTATGTTCTATTGTCTTTATAAAGTCTTGAATGTTATCTCTGTTGATATTACTTCTGTTACAAACTGTATGCTGTTTGAGGATTACTGAAAGACAGACTCTATAAGCAAATGAAAAAAAACGACAAAATGGACCAAACTGACAACTTGTCCCAGGCTCCAAAATACTTTATTGTGGCAATGATGCAGCATGGCAAGGACCAATGCTGTCCGCTCAAGAGGCAGCGGGTTGCACCCTGAGTGTGGGCAAGGTGCTTGGGCATGTTCATTCACTATGCTCCCGTCACACCCAATTCAATTCTTTTTTGCCCTCTCCTAATTATTTCTAGCAGAGAATGCCACTGCAGACTGTGTGGGAAGGCCTGCTCCAAGAGAAGACAGGACAGTAGGTATTTCCATGCAATTTCCAGAATGAAACTGCGCTCAATTAAATTTCCCCTAATAGTAGTACACAGGAGTGTTCGGCAGTGTAACAATGCTGCTGAAGAGTTTAACAATGTCCATATAATAAAGCTTGCGACATTAAGCACCTTTTAAATCATTTAAAACATTAGTGGTGTTATTTACCCTATTTTAGTGTTCTCTGACTGATATACCATTTTAGATACCCACATATTTTTATTTTATTTCAAATCTAGATCCAATATAATAAATGTGTGTGTATATATATAATCCTTTTACAATTATTAGACTGTCAAAAATAATGTATGCTACTAGAATTCACGTCTTACTATAATTTGATTTTATTGCTTAAAACTCTTTAAAATTGCAATGGAAAACAATCCATTAATATTATTTCATCTAAATATGAAAGAAATGACAACATTTTTTTCCCTGAATGCAACAAAAACAGTTGCTCCAGAGGATAGTTAGGGTAGGTTTTACATCCTTTCCATATTGCAAAACTTTTTGTGAAATCAATTTAGTTTGTCAAAATTACCTTAAATAAATTCAAATCACAATGAAAAAGAGAAAGCTAGAATCCATCACAAAGTACCTAAACAAATCTGAAACGTTGAAACAAATCCACACTTAATTTTCTTTCAGATTTTGCTAATAAGAGTTCAAAAATCACCTCTGCAAAATGGGTGCAAACAATGTACTATCATTTCAACTGGTTAAACACTAACAGGTTAAAAGTTTGGGAGGGACACAGGGCCTAAGTGTGTGTGCCTGCTAATGGTAATACAGATCTACATTAACATTACAATGCTAGTATAAATGCTCTGTTATTCTGCTGTTCAGAATAATCTACTTAAAATTCCTAACAAAGCCTGAAGGAGCAGGAGTGCATAACAGACCCTTAATGAGGTTAAACCCAAGGAGTGCCATTAATATGTTCCCTAAAGCCTCCAGGATATTCCTGATAAACAGAGAAATTCAAGCACTGCTCAGGATTATACTCATGAGGATTTCCCATTTTGTCTGCCACCATAGTAAGTTTATCTAATGTTTACATCAGGACAAAATCTCTCTCTTTTTTTTTTTTTATTTTGTTCCTGGACAAAATCTCTTAATTGGTATTTGTATTTCAGTCAATAGCATAACTCAGCCATATCAAAACAGAGAAGACAATCTTTTATTCTCTGTACCCTAAGTTGAGCTAAGACTTCAGAGATCATTGGGATCAGCCATCATAAACCAAAATGTTAATCCAAACATGTTAACTCATATATGTGCTACTGAATAAGAGTATGGATTGCTTCAAGGAGGATTATTTGGACCACCCATGAACAAAGTGGTTCCAAGTAACTACAATAGAGTTGACTGCAGGGAATTTTCCAGTTACACATATATGTTTTTCAGTAAACGTATGTACATACATCCATGTACACTGGAAGTGTGTTACTTTTTTGGGCCCCACTTTCCTCCAGCTCCCTTTGGACTTTCAGCTCAAATTGGAACTAGCCTTTATTAGTCCATGGTTCAATGAGCCATAATTCGTACCTTCACAGGTTTTTCATTGGTTTTACATTCTCCTTCCAACTCTATCTTGCCATTGCAGCAACTCCCTCAGGAACCCAGTTAACCTAGCCACCAGGAATTGCAGTTGTACAGTAATGACAACCCTTTTATTATAAACCACTTTGATTTGCTGAAAGGCAGCAAAACAACTTAATAAGCTAAACTAGGGGCTGTGAAAACTGCCCAGCTATCTCCCGGAGAGCAGAAACCAGGTTTGGGAACTGTACCCATGTCCACACACGGCAAAGCACAGCAATTACCACCGAGTCACTGGGCTGCTTAGCAAATATATTTCTTAAGCAATGACAACCGCAGATAGAAACAAATACTTTTTTCCCCAAGAATGCTGGCATTTTTAAAGATTAATAGGTCAATACACACATTTATTCTTATAACTAGCTCTAGGACACTGCTCCAGAATTAATAAACTAAAATGGAATGTTAGAACATTGATTGCATTTTTCCTTGGCTGAAAATTGTCTTCTCATTTCACTGAAGGGCTACCTCTGTTGAAATGAAAAGTACAAACTTACATTTTTCAATCAACAAAGAAACTTAGATTTTCTGTACATCTGTTTTTTGAGAAGTATGCTACAGTGAATAAGAATGGATATACACACAGACCAGGAATCAACCAAAATTATAGAAAAAATAATAAAATATTCAGAAAGCATGTTTGCTTACCTTAAGTGGTGTTTTCTGTAGATAGCATAATGAATTAATCAGTACATGCAGATGATGTCATCAAGCAGCACAGACTCTCTTAGCTAGTAGAGCTTTTGCTCTATTAAGCATGTGCGGGAATTCCTGTGCAGGTGTTCTCATGAGCCCTCATCAATTTTAGAGCTAAATCTAGCTAGCCTACAGAAAACAGTTTAAGGTAAGCAAACTTGCTTTTTCCTTCAAACAGGGCTGAATTACCCATTACATGTGGGGAGTCCCAAGTTGAGGGTTGCAGTGGAGCATTTACAAAAAAACCAACCTGGACCGAGAAGACTACTGAGTGAATAGAACATACAAAACTGCTTGTCAAATTTACTGTCACTCTTTGAGAGATTATCCAGAAGGTAATGGGATGCAAAAGTGTATATTAATGACCATGTTGCAACTTTGCAGATATTTTCAAGTGGTACAGCTTGCAGATGAGCCATGACTGATCCAGTCATAGCTCTAACTTGATGAGCTTTGTTGGTGTCTGTAATTTGTAGGCCTGCTAGTCTAACGGAGATGGAAATGTAGTCTGCTAGCCAGTTGGACAATATACATTTGCCTACTGCTATGCCCAGTCTGTTGGGATCCTAATGAGAGGAATAGTTAAGAAGCCTGATCATGTTGCTGAATTTTTCTCTTGTAGTAAGCCAAGACCCTATTAGAATCTAAGGTTTTAAGGGCTTTCTCGCCTTCATGTGCATGTGGCCTTGGGAAGAACATGATGGCTTAATTAATATGAAATGCAGATACTACCTTTGGTAGAAACATTCAGTGGGTGTAGGGGAAATAAACTAAAGCCTGAAGCTTGCTGACTTTTCTGACTGATGTTACTGCTACCAGGAATATTAATTTCCACAGAAACTTGAATTTTCCTCCAATGGTTTATATAGCAGCGTCATTACATAAGCTAGAATCACATTTAGATCCCAGGCAACTGGTAGTTTTATGACTGGAGGTTTTAGCATAAAAACACCTTTCATGAATTTGGATATTAACGGATGATTTGAGATAAGTTTAACCTTGATTTAAGCATGCTAAGCCACTATGGCACTGAGATGTACTCTCACTGATAAGGTGCTGAGACCTGAAGCCAAACGAATGAGCAAAATAGTTCAGTAACTCCTTGGGTTCTTATGTGAACGGATGCAGGGTATTATCTTGACACCATGTGGAGAAACTTTTCCATTTAAACCATAAGCTCCTCTAGTAGACGGCTTTCTAGCAGACACTAAAAAGTTCTCAAATTCCTTAGGCAAAGACAATTCAGCAATTATTGAGCAATCAACATCCAAGCCATCAAGATGAGGGAGGGAAGATTCTGATGAAATAGGCTTCTTTCTTTTTGAGGTAACAAGGATGGATCTGACCTGAGAGAAATGGGAGGACTGCTGGAAATCTGTACTAGATATGCAAATAAAACTTACCTGGACAATGCTGGAGCTATGAGGATCAGATGGGCTCAGTCTTTGAGCACTTTTTGCACAGTTCTGGCTATCAGAGGAAAGCAGTGAAAAAGCATACATGAGATCTGCAGTTCAATCAAGCTGAAATACATCCTGAGCTGATCTGAGTTTACTTGGAAAAATGGAACAACATTTTTTCAATTTCCTGTTTTGCTCTAAATCAAATACACTGATTACTGGGAGAAACAATAGACTGGTTGAACAATTCTGCTGAGGTGATATGCCAACAGAGAGTCCCATAAAGTAGATCACTTGCAGGACAGCTTGATGTTTGAATGCCCATTCCTATATCTTTATCACTTTGTGGCAAAGAGTCCATGACCTTTTTCATCCTTGTTTATTTCCATGGAACTTGGCTATTTGGTTGTCAGTTTGAATGAGACTGCTCTTCCCCTAAAGAAAGTGAGTGAATGCTATAAAAGCATCTTTGATCACTCTAAATTCTAGGAAGTTGATTTCAAACTCTCTATATGAATGACCACATTCCTGGAGTTCAAAAGGCTCCCATGTGTGTCCCCCAACCTTTTGTGGAGGTAGCCATCACTAACGTGATTTGTTAAGGAAGTGGATGGAGTGGAGATCCCTACTGAAGGATATAGGGATTTAGCCACCAGAGAAGATCCTGTTTCAATGGCTGTGAAAGAGTTAAGTGAGCTGGTCCCATTGGGAGTGGAGTCCCTACTGTAGGAGTTGTATGTGAAGGCAGTTTAGTGAAACTACTTGAATCGCTGCAACCATCTGGCCCATAATAATGAATCTCTGTCTGCTGACTGATCCATAATCAACAGTTTATACACAAGGGATCTTAGAGTATTTGCCTGATCTGACAGGAGGAAATTTGTCTCCTGTCCAGAATCTATCCACGCTCTAATGAATTTGATTTTCCAGAAGAGAACAAGTTGATTTCTTAAAATTCACTAGGAACCCTAAAGTTTGTAGCAGTTGAACTGCCTTATGAAGGACTTCCTTGGAGTTTGCCATCACAAGCCAACTGGTCAAGTAAGGGAAGACTTGGATGCCCCGATGCCGCAGACACACAGCTTCTATAAACCAGGAATTTGGTAAAGACTCTCAGTGCTCCTGAGAGGCTGAAGAGAACCATACTGTACTGATAACATATATTGCAAGTAATGCTAGTTGGAGGGATGAATGGGGAATGTGTGCGTAAGCATATAAATCCAAAGCATACATTCACTCCCCCATCCAGATGGTCAGAATTGTGTGGAGGGAATACATTTTGAATTTCTCCCAGAGTATATGCTTGTTCAGGCTTCTTAAATACAGGATGGGTTTCAGTTCCCTGGATTTCTTGGGGATAAGGAAATAATGGGAGTAGAACCCCTGGTCATGGTGATAGTTAATAACAGGTTCTATCGAATGCTGTTTGAGTAGCAAATCCACTGCCAAGTAGAGTTTTGTTGAGTGAGAGAGATCGGATTGAAAGCTGAGCAATAAGGACGCATGTAAAGCTAGGAAAAACGAAAGCAGTATCCACAATCTTGAAAACCCAATGATCTTTGCTGATCTTGTGCCACTCGTCTAGGTAGTGCTAGATTCTCACCTACTGGTGAGGATGGATACTGGGTTTGAAAGGAGGTCATAAACTTGGTTCAAGCTTTGGCTGCATTTGTTGCATTTTTTTTAAATTATTATTGTTGACGTGCTCATGCTGTCAAATGTGAGCAGAAAGTTGTTGCTGCTGCAGAAGCAGAGGCATCTGTTATTGTTGAAATTGCTGGAAGTGGCACCTCTGGAAGTATGGCCTTTTAAAAATGTAGTAAGGAAGCATGTAAAGCTAGGAAAAATGAAAGTAGTACCCACAATCTTGAAAACCCAGTGATCTTTGCTGATCTTGTGCCACTCCTCTAGGTAGTGCTAGCCCGTATGGCAGGAGACGTATTGTCCCATAGAGAGGAACTGGGCTGCCACATTATTTTCCTTTATTTGAGCAACCACTTCTCAAAGCTCTTCTCTGAAAAGATGATCATCTAGACATAAGACATCCACAAACTTTTCATGGCCATCATCACATGGGCTACTGGCTCTTAACCAAGCTATATGACATGCCCTAATGGACACTGTTAAGGTGCGCACTATGGGATCAAACATTTCTTAGGTGGATCGAATAAGATGATGTATACATACTTCTGCTCTCTGAGTGGCTGACAGTGAACAACTCTGTGTGTGGTTGAACAGGTTCATTCAACCACACACAGGTGAGGCATGATAAACAACATATAAGTAGGCTCAATGCAGCAGTTGACTCACGCAGACGCCAGAATAAGGACATGGTGTAAAGTCTGGGTGAGTTAAAAACTTGTTTGCTATGAAGCCCCTAGGATGCACATATTTATTTGTCTATTGTAAAGTTACAGTGTGTCTCATTCATATAAATTGTTCTTTTTAGAATCGTTACAAAAGTTTGACATAGATGTGGAGTAAAAAATTACTATTTCTAAGTATATTCACAGTCCCTGAAGCAGCACACACTGCGAAATGAATGTTGGACTTGGACTTCTGTACACGGACTCCGGTACATAGTGCAGCGGCGCTAGATGAACGCAACAGCGCGGCGGTGCTAGTAAATAACAAATGGCATAGACACGTGTGGCAAAACAGGACGCTTCGTGAACGTGGCGGCACTGAAATTCAGATCTGTGCGGCGGCGTGACAGTGCGGTGGCACTAAACCAAGTGCGGCAAAGTAAGAACGCTGAAGAAGCAGGCAATCTGCTCGCCGACACGCGGGGGTTAAAGGCATTGGACTCATGACAGCGAGACTTCGCTTCATAAAGGGAAGTACTTTTCCACATACTATTAACTAGAAAAAGTAAAAAAGCAAAAAAACAAAGAGAAGACAAAAATGTTTTACAGTTTGCAGGACCGATGATTAAAAATGACCCAAAGTGGCTAAGAATACAGGCAATAAATGCGTGTAGTCCACGGGTGTTATGACGGTCCCTAAATAAGTTATGAGAAATGCATTATATTTAGAAAAATACACACATTAAAATTGGAAGCATTTACTGTACAACGTTTTTGCAACAGTGTTTACATAGTCGTTGTAATTTGAGGATATTTTTGGGGGTAATTGAAATCTCCCATTATTAATGCACTGCCAAATTGGTTTGCTTCCCTAATTTCTTTTAGCATTTCATCATCTGTCTGACCATTTTGTCCAGGTGGACGGTAGTATACTCCTTTCACTATACTCTTACTCAACACATGTGGGATTTCTACCCATATAGATTCTACTGAGCATTTAGTCTCTTGTATGATCTTTATCCTGTTGGACTCTATACCCTCCCAGACAAAGTGCCACACCCCCACCAAGTTGATCCTCCCTATCATTGTGATATAATTTGTACCCTTATAGCACTGTCCCATTGGTTATCCTCCTTCCACCAAGTCTCTGTGATGCCAATTATGTCAATCTCATCATTTGCTGCTATACACTCTAACTCTCCCATCTTACTTCTTAGACTTCTGGCATTGGCATACAGACATTTCAAAGTGTGTTTTTTCTTTGTGTTAACAACCTGCTTTTCAGTTGTTTGGGATAATTTAGAAATCATTAGCTTCGGTGATTTTTTACATATAGGCACATGGACTATGTTTGCTTTTAATGGAACCTCTCTGTTGGGATGCCCTAACTCTCTTGTTTCATTAGTATCCTTCAAGGATACATTTCTACGAACCATGCACTGTTGAGTGACTGTCTGCTTTCCCTCTTGTTCTAATTTAAAAGCTGCTCTATCTCCTTTTTGAAAGTTAGTGCCAGCAGCTTGGTTCCACTCTGGTTAAGGTGGAGCCCATCCTTTCGGAAAAGTCTACCCTTTCCCCAAATGTTTCCCCATTTCCTTACAAAACTGAATCCCTCTTCCCTGCACCATCGTCTCATGCATTGAAACTCTGGAGCTCTGCCTGCCACTGGGGACCTGTACGTGGAACAGGAAGCATTTCAGAGAATGCCACCCTGGAGGTTCTGGATTTCAGCTTCCTACCTAAAATCCTTAATTTGGCTTCCAGAACCTCTCTCCCACATTTTCCTATGTCGTTGGTGCCCACATGTACCACAACAGCTGGCTCCTCCCCAGCACTGTCTATAATCCTATCTAGGTGACGCGTGAGGTCTGCCACCTTCGCACCAGGCAGGCAAGTTACCAGGCGGTCCTCACGTCCATCAGCCACCCTGCTATCTACATTTCTAATAATCGAATCACCAACTATGATGGCCGGCCTAACCCTTCCCTCATGGGCAGTAACCCTGGGAGACTTGTCCTTAGTGTGAGAGGACAATACATTACCTGGAGAGCAGATCCTTGCTACAGGATCACTTCCTGCCTCACCAGGGTGATGTTCTCCTACTGGGACCTTTCTGATCCAAGGCAGCACTGGAGCTGCCAGACTGGATTTGGGACTTGGCTACTATGTCCCTGAAGGTCTCATCAATGTACCTCTCTGTCTCCCTCAGCTCCTCCAATCTGCTACTCTAGCCTCCAAAGATCGGACTTGTTCCCTGAGAGCCAGGAGCTCTTTGCACCGAGTGCACACATACAATCTCTCACCGGCGGGTAAAAAATCATGTATGTGATACTCAATGCAAAAGACTGGAAAGCCTCCCTGTTGCTGCTGGACTGCTGCCTTCATCTTA
Source organism: Rhinatrema bivittatum (assembly GCF_901001135.1). NCBI lineage: Eukaryota > Metazoa > Chordata > Amphibia > Gymnophiona > Rhinatrematidae > Rhinatrema > Rhinatrema bivittatum. Next base: position 189,554,253 of record NC_042620.1, on the reverse strand, counting down.
GTTCTATTCCTAGTTAAGTTTAGGATACTAAGGGCGTTGGAATTAATCAGCTAGTGTCCTACAAGGGGATGATTAAAATTTCAATAAGGGCTGGTACAATAGTATGATTTAGATAAGACCCTGATTGATTTTTAATGAGTGTCTCGTGCCTAAAAATCAAGGGTTGAGTGGGTGGGAAAGACAGACACTAGAATTAACTATCTCTGGCTTGCTTATTACCTCAGACACACACAAACTCTAAAGAATATATCCCTTAATTTCACCTTTCACCAAACTTTTATAAGCCCAACAATGTCTGAAAGCTATACTTACCAATCCTCTTTAACCACCGTTAAATGAATCTTCACTCAGTTAATGGAAGGGTTTGAAATGGCACGCGCTTCCGATCCTCCTCTACTGCAAAGGATGCGGGCCCTCTGGAAGCTGGGGCTGTGGAAGTCAATCACTGATCGCTTGCAGTGGACCTCTGGACTCCTCTCCCGGGGGATGCTGGGAGCAGTATGCAGATGAGCCTTCCGGTCCTCCTCTACTCCCTCCCAAAGTGATAATGGCATGCTTAAATTGAATTTAGTTGCCAGCTATTTTAGGCAGAGGGAGGTTCTGTCCATCATGACTCTTAATGAACCACATTGCTTCTGACTTAACTGGGATGTCTTTAAGCTTGGATAAACTAAGCCAGTTTGCAATTTCTGTTAGGCAGTTATTAAATTTTTCCAGATGCTCCCTAGCCTTAGGGTGCACAACCTAGATGTTGTCTGGCTAGATGAAACAGCTAATGCTTGTCTTAACATAGCCAGAGGTGAAATATAGAGATTGAAAAACATAGGAGAGAACACTGAGCAATGTGGGACCCCATAGAGGAGGCCTGAGAGGTTATAGAAGAGTATCCACCCTAATGAGGGATACTGGGACTCCTCCTTGTGGGAGGAAATCTGATATCCTGGAAAGGAGAGGTTGGAAATTACCCTCCTTATTCTTAAACATTACAGAAGTAAAGACATTTTTTAACCAGAGTCACTATTTGGTCGAGGGGCTGATGTATCTTTTGACCTAGTGTGGGCAGTGGAACATCCTTTTCTAATACCAAAATGGAATCCTGCATATCTTCTGGACTCTTCAAAATTTGAATTGGAGGCCCACTAGATATGAGTGATACCAGAGAACAAATGGGGTCTAGAGTCTCAAGACACAGTTCTTATTCCATTAATTCTGTTGGAGTAAGGTCTCTGGTAACTGGTGGGGGTAGAGGTTATTATATACCCTTCTTCCCCTGTCAAAATTCTGTGAAGGCCTGAAATCATCTGCGTGGGAAGCACTGCAGCATGATACGTTGACTATGGAGCCACCTGTCCTAATGGTAAAGGTGTTGAGGACCAATGTATTTCATCTTCTGGGGTTTGCTGCATCAAGTGTATCAAGGATTTGTGTATTGACAGCACTGGTGACTTGTGTGTCCATTGCAGAATGTGTCAATGTTATTAATACACCCAAAACTCTACGCTTTTTGCACATCGGCTGTTCCAGTGGCTCCATAGAGTGGCACCTTTTCTTCTTTGACATGTCGCTTACTCAACCCCAAGGATCCATCCAGCTTGTTCCATCGACAGAGGAGAAATTTGGCAGAGCTCCTGCTGAACTCGACAAGGCTGCACTTTGGGAGAAGGACCAAGTACAGCTTCTCTGAGACTTATACAGTTCCTTCATTTTCCAGGCCCTTGATCTTTGGGTCTACGGGGACATCCATCCACAGATAACAGTTAGTTTGGTCATGGTCCAAACCCAACAGTGGCAGAGCTCATGCACAACAGTGACGGATATTTTCCTTCCACAGATACAATCCTTGAACCCACTGTGTTTTTCTTTCTGGACAACCTGAAGTAAAACCTTTTTCTTTTAAAATGTGGCAGTGAAAAGTAGTGTTTGGCCCCTGTTGAGGCAGTGAAGCAACTTTAAAGACAAAAATTATGAAAATTTTCATAGAGAGAGATACACATCCATGCTGGTGTGCAGACAAAGACACACTGAGGTACTCATGAAGTAATGCCCGAGCAGGAATTCCTACATATGCTTAGTAGAGCATAAGCTCTACTAGCTAAGGAGGTCCATTCAGTGCCACCAGATGACATCAACCACATGAAATTGCCAATTCAGCCCTGCTTATCAACAAAAAACAAAGGTTCTCAATATATTTGTAGGTGAGCAGCAATGAACCAAAATACAGTAAAAAGAATAATGGTAAAGGATAAAAACTGAGTAATAAGATATAAAGAACAGTATATGTGACTTTTCCCCACATTAATGTTCTATGGAACAAACTGTGCTTGCTTTGCTATAAACAAGCCCATCCTTGGGGGCAGGAGGTAAATCGGAGTAACTGTTTGGGACTCACGCCCAACATCACTTCCTGAACGCCAACAGGCAAGAAAACTGTGGTACTGGTAGATGGTCTAGAAAGGGCTTCAGTACAACCCCCACCTCCACTCCTTCCTTTTGAAATTTCAGATTTGCCCTGGGCTCCTCACCTCTATCCCAGGGTCAGCCATAATTATAAAATGTATAGTACTTGTATTTTAGAGTCAACTTTTCATTCAGAAAATGAATTTTTTTCTGCAGTTCTATCATCGACTGATACAACTAGAAGATGGCTGACAAAACCCGAAGAAAATATAAGGCAAACAGTCTTTCAGAGCATGCACATGTTTCCAATTAGAACCAAGTTCCCTTCTCAGGGTATGGGAGAGGAAGGAGGAGAGATAAAAGGGGAGAAATGGTGTAGAATAAATGCCCACCCTACTAAAGCAACTCATTTTGTGGTTTGTCCACTAGCTATAATTGGAGTTTAACATGTATACATAACCCCTCTCCTTTAACCATCTAATATTCCATTAAATTCATGGATAACACTGCCATCTAATATAACCTCTCTTTCTCCCATCTATTATTTTAACACATAAACCTGCTTTGTACAATAAAAACAAACATGCTACTTTCCTATTTTCTCCACAGGTATTTATAATGTCTTGGCTATTACACATCTAATTTCCTCATGCTCTAAGAACAGAGACATAGCAGTTCCATTTCTTATTATTCAGCAACTACGGAAAATATTTTTCCTGTTAAGAAATTGTCACCTACGTACATAATTATATGCATGCAAGCAGAAGTTATATTGCTAAGGGTGGGGTAACCTGCACAGAGTGGCCATGGTTACATCCTTAACATCAAGGGGGTATGGCTACACCATATTTTCAAGAAGACTGGAATTAACCTGCAAGAAGCAGCCTAATTTTAACAAGGACAGAGTTTCTAGACTTTTCACACAACTGCTTCATTAGATTTTGAGACAGATTACTACAAAAGTTTTGGTAACAATGTATGGGAGAGGGCCTAGGTGTTAGATTAAGCATAGAGCTTATAAGGAAGAAAGGAGACAAGGCCTGAAATAGCTTTCCAGTGAAGGTGGAGGATGCAGCTGTAATGGAATTTAAACATGCTTAGGATAGATACAGAGGAAGAGAGTTAAGAGGATGGGTAAAAGACATGGTAAGGGGGCTGGTTTAATCGTGGAAATTTATATACTCATTCAACCAAAGTGGTCCTGGGAGGAAGACAACTGGGCAGAATGGACAGACCAATTGGTCTTTATTTGCTGCCATCTACCATGTTACTATGCCAAATATCCCAAAACTATATTGCAATGGTATTTACAACTAACAATGGTGCATGTCATGGGCTAACATCAACATATGATTTCAAATATAAATATTTATATTTATAGAACAGTAAGGAAAAATTGAACAGTGCCATTGGTGCATCCCCCACTACATACCTGTAGCAAAATGTTTCACTGCAAGACTGTGAATACACCTAACACACCATCATGGCTAAAAAAAAAAAAGTTACAGCATAAACTTATCTTCTATCAGAATTGTATTTTACAACAGCACCCTTCTTAAATTTGGTAAATGCTATGCATGTTTAAATTGCAAGATTTTTCTCTTCCCTACAGTGCAACTATTAACCCAAAGTATCTTTCAATAGAAGGAGAGCATTAGAGTTGCCAACTTTTCCATGGAGCAGGACCGGACACTTGGGGGGGGGGGGGAGGAGGGGCTGGCCACATTCCTCCCCCTCCCCCCCCCAATTTGTTTTCCTTCAAATCGAGTGTTGATTTTTTCCTAGGCAGATTCTGCCCGCCTGTCTGGTTTTGAGGCTCAGGTTCGACTCTCCTCTTCCTCTGCGACTCCCAGGAGTACAGCGCAAAGGAGCAACAAGTGCGACACAGCTGTGGGAGAGGCAGAGGAGGAACAGAGTCAAACTGAGTCCCAAAAACAGGCAGGTGATTGAAGCACTGCCAGGTTGCCACCACGGACTGGCCCCTGGCCTTGCCTGACTCTTGTAACGGGACAATGTACAACAAGCTGCAAAACCGGGCAGTTGGTCACACTAGAGGACATAAAGGGCAGTAAGAATACAACAAAAATGTAGCCAGAGTTAGCAAAACCAATATTAAAATTCAATATTTTTTCCCAAATACTTTCATTGTTAAACAGTAACTTGAGTGAAAAGAAAGATCCTGTTACATAAACATATGAAGATTTGGGCTCTTGTAAGAGCTGTGAACTAAGGACTACTTTGTGAAGTTTATGCATGAAAAACATATTTCCACATTTTTAACTGCATGTTTTGTTTTATTTTAGTTTGTTTGTGTTTTGTTTTTTTGGAGGAATAGTCAATCTTTCTAGCTATTTTATCACTGCAAAAATATTTCAGGGTGTACATAACAGGATCATCATAAACGTATTCATATTAAAGGCTCTGGGCCCTGTGCTTCAGAACATATCTAGTGTGTATGTTGAAATCTTTTTTAAAGATTTTCAAAGCCTGCCACCATCAGAATTTTTTTGCAGCCACAAAATCAGCCAGCAACACTCTGCACAACTTCTCCTGCTGTCAAGGCCTCACCAGCTGCTGGCTCTCTTTGGCGCTATAATTTTGAGCTACGCAGTATTTCTGAACACCCACATTATTCTCGTGAGGAAAAAAAAAAAACCACACACACACCACACAGAAATAACAGAACCATGGGGCTCAAAGACAGAGTTGCATGGAGCTATGGAAGGAACAGTGGGGGTTTGCAGAGAACCGGACAGTGAGCGGAGAAGTAGGAAAAGTGGAGGCAGCATGGGAAAAGCTGCAGCAGCAGTTGCACTGACAGTGGGGGCAGATATATTCATAGCTCCTCTCACCACCAGCCGGCACGAAAGTGGAGCAACATACCTTTCTCCTACCAGTCTCTGTGCCACTTCTACTGCTGCAAAGCTTTAAATAGTGGCAGCAGAAGCAACGGCTGATAGGAGGGACGTAAGTAGAGCCGCTCTCTTCCTGTTAGATGCTGCTTGCGGGGGGGGGGGGGCAGGACAAACCTGAGACGCGAATGAATGCACCAGGAGAGGAGGGGAACTATGTTGTTGTTTGTCTTGCATTATATAATCCATGATTAATAAAACAAATTTAAAAAAAAAAAGAAGCGTGTTTTTGCAAGGGGGATGGAGGAATGAGTGTATTAGATAAGGGGTGGGTGACTGAATGTGTTGGGGGGATAATTAAATTTAACCACCAGCAAGTATTGCTAGCCACATGTTTGATGCCACAAAAAATTAGGTTTTGAGCACTCCTGCTGTAATTTTCCTCACTCATTCTAAAACAGCTTCCAATTTACTTCCAAAACTTCAGTTTTAGAAATAATCTAGTTTCCGAAAAGTTTCATGTTGTTCAAGCTGTCTGTGATCTAGAACACAGTAATGCTGTCTGCTATGAAGCTACTGCTTTGCTGTTTGCTAATGCTAGTGTACCCTAAAAGCTGGCAAACGTATAGCGTAACAAGCATAAATTATCAAAAACCTGAAACATGGCGTTAGATATTGCACAAGGCATAAGGAAAACTATTCTGGATGGCTATATTTTTAAAACCTGCATGTTAAGAAAATAGTAATAAGCTAATATGTTCAAACTTTAGACTCAGACTGGGATCAAAAGAATGTCCGAGCGTACAGGTCAGATGTGTGGAGGAGAATCATCGGTGATATCAGACCTAAGAAAACTGAGCTCCTATTCAAAGCTTATGAGCCAGCGTACACAACCTGTACAAAGGCAATTTACCTGCTAGCCAAAGACAAATCAGCCAAAGTGACTGCCCGATTCAATCTTGTACCATAAATTCTCCTCACTAGCTTAACTTGCCCTTAAATGAATTCTTCTCTCAGTTCTGATATTATCAGTATTCATTCTCCATCTATAAAGAAAGCCAATTATCCCTAACTGATAACTTTAAGATTAACAGAGATAATAAACTCAATGAATTACATTTTAAATACAGTCCGGTGGCATGAATTTTTTCAAAACAGCAAAAGGGAACAAAATATGCTGGGCTGGCAGCTTTTCAGTAATATTCATTTGATTTAGAAACGTAAGTGGACATATTAGGTTGCAATTAAGCTGCAATATCAAACATAATCAATCTGGTCCAGTGTCCATCACTGGGCACATTTTGCCTTCTTCTAATTTAATTAAAACAGAAGACAGGGAGATATAGACATGCCATCAAAATCAATAAGACTTTGGTAGGTAAAGCCAGTCAATAAACAAATGGTTTATCTGCTACTAGCCCATGGGACTCTTACTGAAAACTGACAAAGTCTGATTATCCTTTCCTAACAGTTTCCAGGTATTTCCACACTTTGCTCATGGAACCCTGCATCAGGTTGTATTATCTAATCTACAGCAAAAGAAATGACAACTACTAAAATGCTCAGGGTTTCGAAAATCACTTAGAAAAATTCCTTTTTCTTTTCAGTTTCACTGTGGAGTTGTGGAGATATCAACATGTTTGACATATTTTAATAATCCATCATGCACATTAAATTCACCTACCATCATTTTTATCTATTTGCATACCTATATACCTCTCTAAAAATATCGAAATGGAATAGAAACATTTTTTAGGAGCCAAGGAAAACAGTTTTTGATTATATTGAAATTTTGACTTGTGGCTTTCTTTTTAATTTTGTAACTGAAGAATAAGAGTTTACCTATGATCTCATACACTTTGCAAACAATTTAAAATAGAAGCACAGTTGTGCACCTGCTGGCATTCCCACCTTGCAGGCTCCACTTTAACCTTGGTTCAGGCTTTATTCCTATTCTCTAAAACAGAGGTTCCCAAACCTGTTCTGGAGGATCCCCAGCCAGTCGAGTTTTCAGGATATCCACAATGAATATGCATAAGATAAAATCTGAATGCCATGGAGGCAGGGCATGCAAATTCATCTCATGCATATTCATTGTGGATATCCTGAAAATCCGACTGGCTGGGAGGTCTCCAGGTCTAGTTTGGGAACCTCTGCTCTAAAGTCGCTCTCACCCTATGTTCCTCTGTACTCTAAAGGTTTCCATATTAGAGTGAACCTTTGTGCTGTTATCGTTTTCATTAAATATGCATTCTAGGTTTTCTTATACCATGGCTATTCACTGGGAGCAATTTTAGTTGCTCCATTTTTTATGTGGCTTTTCTTTTGGTGATTATTTTTTAATTTACTACTTCTGCATTTATTGAAGGAACGGAAGGACATGGATGAGTTTTCATTTTGAAGGGATTTTTTTTACTCTTAGCATATGTATCTATTTGTGACACTGACATACAGATTGAGAACTGTCAAAGACAGCCGGACGAAGTGAAATTAAGTGCTGGAGCAACGGGGCTGGTGGAGCTACATTAGCTGAAGAGAAAGAGGAGGAGCCTGGCATTGGGAGCAGAGTGGTTGGTGGTGAACTCCAGGCCCTGCCAGGTGAAGAGCCGGAGAAGCTAATGGCAGGAAAATAAAAAGTGGTTGGAAGGAATCCTAAAGCTTTATCAGTCCAAAGTTTAAAGAATCCCAATTACCTTGCACTTACAGCCTTCCTGTTGCTAACTAACCCAACACATCTCCTCCATCTGCTCACTGCACTATCTGCTATAACTGTGTGGCAGCACAGAGGCAAAACTGGGAGACAGCATGAGGGAAGGAAAAGAATGGGAGAGAAGAATTCATGCAGGAGGGAGAAGAATGAATGTTAAGAAATAGTGGGTGGGGAGGAATAGTGATGGAGGTATGGGGAGGAAAGAGCATGGAGCAGCAGAAGAGGAGGAGAGACAGCATATAGTGTGAGAAAAGATAGGGGCAGAGAGATTCAAACCCATCGCCACCAGGTGTTCAGAGCTGTGGGATTTGACAAAAAAGCCACAAGGACTCTGAAACAGCAAAGACCACCTGATAAAGTTTAACTGAAGAAAAGATACGGAGAACCGTTCACAGCGGCTCCTTACTGGACCAGCAGGAGGTAATGGCTCCAGTAGACCGCAGTATATAAGGAAGTCCTGTGTGCCACACCTTTGCTGGTCCAGTGGCTCAGCTGGTTTCCACCCTACTGAAGCACCTTTGGTTCGGCTGTTGCTCTCTGGCCCAGTCTGTGCCTCAGATCTTGTCCTTGTGTAAGTCCCTGATTCCAGTTCCTACTCCAGCTCCAGCTAAGTGCCTGTTCCTGCACCAATCCTGCAGTGCAGTCCAGCCTTGTTCCTATGGTCATCAGAAGTCCTGGCAGCCACTGAACCCATGGGCTCAATCCATGGGAATGGGGGCTGTTGCAAAATGAAGAAGTTCCAGCCTGGCCAGGCCTCATCAAGGACACTAATGATGCTCCCCCTCGCCCATCCCTCAATTGAGCCCACTTAATCCCTCTGCCCCTTCTCCAGTCCCACAGCCAGTCACCTCTAAAAGCAAGACATGCATATGCAGGTCACAGAATTATAAAAAGTGCTCTTACATTACCATGAAATTCTAGACTGGCTTGCTTTTCTTTTTCTCCCCTCCAGCTCCTTTCTCCTCCAGCTCACTCCTGTCTCCCAACATAAACAGATGGAAGGGGTTGAGTGCTATCTCCCTTCTTGCATAGTCTGTCTCAGGCTGCTGCATCGCGCCTTCCTGTAAAATCTGGGAGCAGGGCTGCCTTGGGCCACCATGGCATCTCCATTCTTGAACGGCCCAGGCTGGAGCCAATCAAATTTTGGTTGCCCAAGTAAATTTGGCCCAGTAGATTCCTCCTCCTCCTCCTTTGGCCTTTCAGCTCAAGTGGTATCTGCCCCAACTATGGCTATGGTGCCATGAGCCTTAATTCACAGTAACCTGCAGTTTTACCCAAAATATGCCTTTCCTCTCTGCTTTCCATAACTTAGCCATTTCAGTAACAGTTTGCAGTAGGAGGTAAAAAAATAAATATGCTGCTCCTTTTAGAAACGGGTATGCATGCCTACTAAAGCCAAACAGTAAGTAAAGCTGTGCTTTAGATGAGTCCTCCTCCCCCTCAAGGGGTCATATTGCAGTACTGTCTCTAATATCCCCATCCCTGCTAGTTCTATGAACAGAAGCTGGGTCCAGGAATCTAACCCAGTTCACCCATAGGGCAATGCGCAGCACTGCCACGAGGCTGACCTGAGTAACACATTTTAAACATACTATAGCTTAAATACAACTTAGAGTAATAAATCACACAGAAAAAGATTCACAGACATTAAGAAAAGGCATGTCACTATACTAAATCTTTTATTCTGTATTATATTACAAGAGAAGTTTTAAACATAATATAGTAGTTGGAGACTTCTAATTTATTGCTATTCATTTCTTTCAATAGTAGTTGCTAAACTAAATAACGTTAGTATGTAAAATACAGCTAAAACTTACATATGAAAAACTGAACACTTAACAGATAAATCACTTCAGATAGTATAAGTAGTCAATCAGGATACTCTGTTCCTTAGGTACCTTTTGCTTCTTCTCTCCCCTTCGTGGTCTGCTATGCAACTTTGTTTATTTGTTATCTTATTTATAATGCTTTCATTTCTAGTAAACATTACGGATTGATGCTATATTTCTGTAACCCAAGGTTTATTCATGGATAATTTTATTAAAATTCAATAGAGAAAATAATCTATAAAAGGCTACTCAGTTGCCTTTTCCAAGATCTCTAGACTAGGTATCTGATGGAGTCCAGTCTTATTATAACAGTCTAAGGAGAGCCTTACAACAAGCTTACATTTGTATGGGACTAATAAAGTTACAAAGAGTTTTCCCATTTGACTTTGGACACCTAATTCCATTGACTAATTTGTCAGTCATCTCGCAAGAGTACAACATTTTAAAAAGGAAAAAATGTGGTTATGAAGATGTTCTTTAAAATTAAAGGAAAAAAAATCACCAGTACATAGCAGTGTATTCTATCTATCCATTTAACAGCATCCAGTTGGCCTTCTTTCAGTTCAGCCAAAAGGTCTTAATATGCTTCTGTTAAACAATTCAACAGCTTACAAACTGCAAATCGACACATTTGACCAATTACCGAACACCAGTTTGGAGAAGCAATGAACATTAGCAATCACCTACATTTACAGATTCAGCTAAACCAACTGGACTATAAAACAACACAAATCTGCACAGCAATGACCCTAGTAATTCTTCGAAATTTCCCAAAACTCCTCCTTAAGAGTTATAGTCTATATTCTGTTCACCAATTCAGATCTAAGCATGAGGTATTAAATGTGAGCTATACTCCCCACTTTAGATAAAAAATAATTGAAGATGCATGAATAATGATTGTATGCAAAAGATACATGAATAGACAGTAGCCAGGATTGCAGCCTTGTCTATTGGCACTACTGCTCTTGAAACAACGAGAGAACACTATTCCAATTTTCAAATGCCACTTTATTTTAATTCTCCCTACAGCACAGACTGTACTATAACAGGGTACCATCAAGCTAGGGTGAGATAACATAGTATAATTTTGTACAAAGTACAATTTTGTACTCACTCTGTGCTGTTCGTGTATCTCACTCTACATGCAAAACTGGCTCCTAAACCCTAAACCACCACCAACACCTCACCTCGTGCTATTAGATGGCCCTCCTATAGAGATATAAATAGGTGCACAGAGTGAGGCCCTCCCCAGAGGCACCTTCTCTCTCTCTCTACTCCACTCCTTCTCCCCTCTCAAGCCCAGAAATGGCCAAAATGCAATTCAAAAAATGTATCGCAAATTGCATTATGGCCATTTTCGGGCATATCGCACAGCCTAACGCCAGGAAAAAAGGTAGCTATTTCCAGCATTAAAACCGTGCGATAGCACGCGTTATGCTATTACACGGTGCAATATTGACTCTCATGTTACTATATCCTGCCCAAACTCATCCCTGATCCCACCCCTCCATAAAATTTGCAATTGCACCACGCATTATTGTTCATAATGCATTTTGATGAATGACCCTGGCTGTTTGTAATAGCATAGCTCAACATTTCAAAGAAAAGTTACAAATATTTCAATGAAATTTTCTCATTTATCTCTACCAAATTCAAATTTACCCCCAGTGTTAATCTCCTGGTCTTCATTTGATGACACTGATTCAACAACTATCACTCGAATATTACCAAAGATGAAAATTTCATCTAGTCCTTTCAACACTTCTCCCTCCCTTTTGACCAGCTGGTAAACATCTCTCTTAACTCTGGAATTTTTCCTGACCTACTGAAACAAACTTCTATTTCACCCATCCCAAAGAAGAAAAACACACACACAACAGACTTTAGTAACTTACGGCCAATTGCCTCACTGACCTCTTTAGCCAATATTATTGAATCAGCAGTACTATACCAGTTGTCCAACTACATCAATGTAAATGCTATCGTTTACCCTAATCAACATGGTTTCAGAAAGGGACATAGCACAGATAAACCCTACTTCTATCTTTGACACAATCATTTGTGGATTTGATTCAAACACCGATTACATTCTGGTTCTCTTAATATCTCTTCTACATTTGACACCTTTGACCATACAATTCTGTTATCAGGTCTTCAATCAATTGGTATAACCGGCACAGTACTTAACTGATTCACATCATTTTTGTTCAATTGTTCACAAATATTGGCTCATACCATACTGACTGGTACACCATTTCCTCAGGTGTTCCAGAAAGTTCATCACATTCAGCATTTACCTTCTTCCCCTTTGCCACCTTCTAGCTGGTTTAGGTCTAGACTTCAAAATCTAAGCCAATGACATTCAATTTTTGTTCCATACAGTATTTCTTGGTCTCATACATTATCTTTTGTTAGTCTCTGTATTAGTTCTGTCAACATCTGGCTAGCCCATAACCGTTTGAAACTCAATATCTTTCTAAAACCAAAATTTTGCATTTATCTACCATTCTCCAACCTCTATGCCAGCATCCTACTCACCTCATCTTTGACAGTCACTCTATTCCTATCACAACTAAAGTCAGCAACCTCAGAGTCATCCTAGATTCAGATCTATCCATGTCTCAAAACATTTCCTCTGAAGTAAAAACGTCTTAAACAATTATTA